>NC_137697.1:46239659-46392159 GCF_964034855.1 Anser brachyrhynchus
ACTCCATGGAAACCCCAGACTGACCTGATTTTTCTGAAAGCTACCAATTCCTATTAATCAAAGACACCTGCAATCATTCTGCATTTTTGTAAAATCAGAACAAATTGTGTTTTTTTCTTATTTCCAAGTGTAATATAATACAACAAATGCATGCGAAAGGATCCCTCCCAGCCTGCCTAGTAATCTCCTGAGAGCCATCCTGTATGGTCTAACACAAAGCCACCAGTCCACTGATGGGATCAAATAGGATCCAGGTTAAAACCAAAACAATGTGGAGAACAATGGTTTCAAACTCAGTGGGGTGGGAAGTGGAAGGTATGTTGCGTCCTTTTTTTCTTACATGTACAATGTGACCTCAGAGAAAGGAGAGTGGAATTCTCACAGGTCACCCACTGCTCAGCATGCCTACCAAGACAAAGATAAGGAGCCTAATAGCTCAAACCACAGAGAAGGACATAGGAGCTTATAAAAGCCAAAATTAAGTAGAGACCTGTTTTTACAAAATTTAAATTAAAGGAAAAAAAAAAAACAGTATATGATTTGGGGGGAGAAACTTTACAAATGCCATTTCTCACCAGGTTTTGAGTACTGGGGAAGTACAGTGACAAGTACAGTGACAGAGGCTTGGGACTGCAGAAACCAAAATCCTCAGGCACAAAGAATGACCTTGGACTTATCTCTGTACGTAACACAGCTTCCTCTCATAGAAAGCAGAGACAATAATCCTGACATCTTTAGTAAAGCCCTTAAACTCTAGAAATCTGTACTGTTGTGTGCAGCAAAAATGTATCCAGAGCCTGGCTCAGGGGCCTGGATCCCATCATCCTGGTTGAGACGGCTGCACATAGATTCTTCTGCAGAAAGTGTTGATATTCAACATGAGAAAGGCACATATAGTTTGGGGAGAGTACAGAAACAACAAATCCATTGGTCAAAGCAGGTCAACCAATCCTCTCAACACACCAGAAATCCAGCAAACATGGAGGGGATTTAGAGAACTCCATGGCAAATATGTCTTAAAAAACGATTCCCGAGGAGAAGAGAGAGCATATTTTTAGGCAATACAACAAGTGGGGAACGTACCAGAGAAGGCATCCAGGTTCTTGTTCAATCATCTCACAAGCACAAATGTGGGCTGGATGGGATGTTCGACAGAACCTGGGAGTTAGGGGAAAATACAGTCTTGTGACTGATGCTGGAGAGAAAGAGCAGCTAATGAAAAGATGCAAAGACAGCTAAACAGCTAAACAGTCTCTGCAGTGATGGTCTAGACAGAAATGAGTAAGGCATAGAGTTGTTTTTTTTTAAGATCAGAGTGGTTTTTTTTAAGATCAGAGAATTTTTTTGGTAGTATGCACAACAGTTTTATTTCCAGGAGGAAGTAAAAAAAAATAATAAAGATTGATTTTTGAGGTGTTATAAAGACTGAATAGGCAAAGTCTGAACCTGTTTGATGAGAATCCCAAATCAAAAACACTCACTCATGAATAGTTTTCCTCCACCTCTATTATTATTACCGTTGCTGTTGCCGTTGTTGCTGTTATTTCATCAGTTCTCATGGTTACATTTATTCTCCATCTGTCAAGGAGCTGCTGCAGAGCACAGATCCTCCGAGTATGTTCAGCTTCTTTGGTAACCCAGGGAGTTACAGCAGTACTTCATAGCTTTTTTTTTCTCCCCTGGGCACCACAGAAGTGACATCCCTGAGACAGCATGAACCAGGTTTGATCTGTGGCTGCATATCACCACCAAATTGTTTCCTGTTGCCGCCCTGTAAAGATTATTGTGAGCGGAATCGAAAGCGGCTTTGCTCTCAGACCCTTTGCCGCTTTTGCTTGCACAGGAGGATGAGCACATCCCACGTGGTCTCAGCACTCGAGGTAGAGCAGGCAAGACTGGCAGGTGAGAAGTAAGGGGCTTTTCATTGTACGTTGAGGTGCAGTGGATGAGGAGGTTGCTGGCAAACTGAGCATGCAACTCCACTGCGCACTTCTCCAGGCACTTCTGAGAACAGAACTGTATTTCGACAGGGTAAGGCTGAGCCTTGGTCAGGGACATCTCTTTGTCAAGAAGAAGTGGATGTTCCTTGTTTTCACACCAGCGGGAAGCAGAACACAATGTGAGCACTGCTATTGTCCTACCATGCATTGAATATGTTGTGTCAAGTAACACTCAACCTCAGAAGGCAACACTCAGACACCATTAAGTCTGCACTACTCACTCCACTTCACGTACAGACATTCAGCACCATTACACGAGACCCCTCAGCTTAGCAGGAGCTCCAGCAGCACTCTGTGCTTTTGAAGTGATACATGGAGTGAGCTCGTGAAAGATCCTCCATTACTGCACTCCCAACGCTGGGAGCCGTGGCGCACCGACCACCACAGATTTACGAGCCACAATTCACTCCACGGCAATCGCCCCCAGAAACTTTTAAGAGCTAGATCTAGCTAACTATTTATAGAGCGACATCTGAGCACCCTCCAAGCCGCTGGAACAGCTGGGGGGTGACTCATTTTGTCGCTGGAACCAAGGGGTGGAATTTCAAAGTACCTGGCCACGCAGATCTGCACCCTTGTGCACCCACGGAGCAACAAAGGGTAGCATATGCCTCAGGCCTGCACAAGGGGAAGTAAATCCATCCGTGTCAGTGGGGAGGTGCTGATTTATGCCAGCAGAAGAGCCAGTCCCTTGGGGGAACTTCACAAGTGCTTTAGTCACACATTTCAGTTCTTCAGGAAATTTCTTTTGCAGAGACACTGCAAAATGCATGTGTGTGCATGTGTGGAGCTCTTGTCAGTGCTTTGGAGCAAAGTTGTTTTTCTTTTCTGCCTCTGGGTGGGAATAATATTACCGTGGCTGCTTATGGGCTGCATCCCAGGTATTCAACCACAACGTCTTGCCCCACCCCACTTTTGGGTCCATGCTCTGTCACCACCCCCCTCTGTCCATGTTCATGCTCCCTACTACATCTGCACTTGCCAGGCCATCACCTTCACCCAGTACCCGCACTCTCTACAACCTCTTGCCACCTCACATATCCTCCGTTTTCTCTTGCCCAATGCACCTTCTTCACCTTGTGTCCTGCACCACCTGCATGCCACATCTTTGCCCTGGAAACGCCTTAGGCAGCAGAGCATGGTGTGGAGCACAAGCTTAGTGCTACAGCTACTCACAGGAACAGATAATCAGAGGTCAGCAGCTCAGCTGCCACTGCATTGAGGTTAGGAAATATCATCCAGGAGATGTCCTTCCAGTACATTGGTTTTTCTCCCTTTTTGCAATAAACTTTTAATTATACTCGGAGTCTGACTGTATTTTTGCATCTTCCTGGAGATAATTTGACAGAAGTCACCACCTTTTTCTGCATCAGCATAAATTGCTAGAGGAGGCAAGAGCTGTGAGTGAGAAAAAAAACACTGACAAAACTTATTATTATTTTTGTGTGTGTGTGTGTTTTGTTGGTATTGTTTTTTGTTTGTTTGTTTGTTTGTTTTCATTTTTTATTCACTGAAAGAAACAGGCCACAGGCATAGAGTTGAGCAAGAGAGGTGTTATTGCAAGGGAACATTACAGTCCTGGGCATTGTCATCCTTGGATGTTCCCGAACTAGGAAAACCTCTGTGCAACAAGAAAGAATATGCAATATTCAGAAGAGAGAGTCCACTGACAGCTGAAAACTTTGTTTATGGCCTTCGGTTATATCCACTTCACTGCACCAAATTCTCTGGTGTTGCACAGATGTTGGCAAGATCCAGACAGAGGAAATGATGCAGCTTTCAGGCAGGAGCTGGTTGTAGGTGGCATAGGGAAGGGAAACATTAGCAGCAGGGTGCTTACAGGTCTGAGGGCATGTTCCAGATCCCTGACACATTGGTATTTTTCAGCAGGACATCATGAAGTGCATGCACTTCATCAGGATCCATTGTTTGTGTGATTCCCTCACATTCCCCTTGGGCTTCAGAAGGTGAGAAACAGAGCCTAATGAGGTCATGGAAAAACACAGAGCAACACTGCCTGACATGCTCTGCCTTTCCTCAGCCTGCGCTGTTTCTGTAATCCTGACCTCATCCCTTTCTCTGGTGTCCAGCCTGGATCCAGAGATGGTAACAGAAGCTTGTCATCTCAGTTGTCTGCCACTTACCAAGGCTCAGGGAAGTTGTTGGTGTGAAGGTGACGATTCCCTGCCTCCTCTGCTACTGTGGTGGAGGTGCTGCCAAGCTTTGAAGTCCCCTTCTCCCTGCCCCGCTGCTCCAGGACCACAGAGGTGAGAGGACACAGCTTTAATCCGTCCTGTTCACTCTGCTCCTGCCCTCTGCATTAGTTTGAATAGAAATCGGAGAAGATGGATTCCTGCCACCGGGTATTGATTTCACTTTAGTTAAGTCTCCGGTTGTAAAAGGGTATCGGGTGTCCCCTGAACCGAGACAGGCAGATTTGTGGGGCTGGGTGAAACCAAGGGATGCACAAGAAACAAAACAGAAGAGCATGGCACCGGCCTCATAGCGGGTCTGAGGAGCGGCAGTCCCCAGGCAAGGCCCTGCCAGCTGCAGCTCAGCCACGACCAGGCCCATGCTGCTGGTACGCAGCTGAGGGAGGTGTGTGCAAGCTCCCACAGAGGAAAACCCGGGGCCTCTTTCCATTCTCCATCACCTCAAGCTTTGGCTCCTCAGGTGCTGACGTGTGGTCGGAGGTGCTGAGCTGCTGCAGGCATCCAGCGCCAGCCAGAAGGTGCAGAGGTCCCTCCCAGGGGCAAGGAAGGAAACCACGTTTCAGTCAAAATTAAAATCTTCTTTTTCAAAACGGACTTTCAAAACAGTGTGTTATCTCCAAAAAATATTAAAGCCTATCCCTGTCAGGACTTCAAACTACTGAAACCGATTGTTTTGATTCACAAGTAGATTCCAGCCAGAACAATCCTCGTGCACGGCAGGTTTTGCGATTCCTTGAATCAGCACCTCCTAGCAGAAAACCCTGCCTTTGGAAAGCTTCCAACCACCTCCGCTGCAGAGACGGCACTCAGGGCAAATCACACTGCCACTTCAATGCTGAATCACAGTTCAGAGGGAGAGAGAAGCCCAGAGGATTTCCAGAGCAAGTTGTCCTACCACGCCCTCACTGCAAAATTGTTTTCCCACTTCCAGTTCTTGCAAAGGGCAACCAGCATTGTTGTGAGTGTTTACGTTGTTGCTTTCTGCCAAATTAACATGATCGTGCTATTCACTCTTACCACCTTAGGGACTTCTGGATAATGCTAATGACTTGCAAGAAACAGCCTTAGAAGCACTAAAAGGAACCAGGATAAATGGTTTCATTTCACTATAACTTCAGCGAAAAACTCCACTCCGACAAAAAAGCTCAAATTGTAAATTTTGCAAAAACACCAGTATTTCAGATACTTCCCAGTTTTGTAAAAGCAGCTAACTCTGAGCACTTATTTTGTTGTTCTTTGCTCTTTCAGACACCAGTCCATGGTTACTGTTGTATCAAAAAGCAGGCAGTGAGAAGTAAGAAACAGACTACTTAAAATACCAGGCCATGTCATGGACCAGGTTTACACAAACCTCTTGATAATCGCCTGCTTTTCAAAAGTCACCCTTTGCCTACCTTGAGCTGTTGAGGGATTTACTTTCACTGTATTCCAGTTGTGTAAGGCAGCAGAGTCCCCACTGAATTAAAGACAAATCATTGCGTGGTGTAGAAGAGCAAATACCATTCATCTGAACTCTACCCCCAAGCCTGACCTTTAAGACTATTTTCCCTCTTTTGGTTGCATGCTGCAAGTCTCCATATATCATCATCACTGGGAAATATACAGTAGCTCCAGAGGAGGACAATCACAGGGAGACATCTAGGTAACTGAGACAGCGCACTCCTGTCAGAACTGCAGCAGCTGCTGGGGGCAACTTCATGGTTTGAATTTATGCACATGTAAATTATCATCATTATGTGGATGTTCTGGTGGGTACACAAACCAGAAAAGACTTTTCAGGATTTTTTAAATTATTTTTATCATTTTGTGGTGGAAATACTGAAAGAAGCATTTCACCCATGAGTTTAGCTGGGAGGGGAATAAAACTGGTGGAGTCCCTTCCAAAGTTTCTAAAAAAGACATTCCTTCAAAAATATTAAAATTACCATGTCAATGTAGGGAATAACACACTTCCTTAGACTGCCTGTACCTCCTTTAAATTAGAGTCAGAGAATCATAGAATGGTTTGGGTCAGAAGGGACCCTACAGACCATCTAATTCCAACCCCCTGCCATAGGCTGGGACACCTCCCATCAGACCAGGCTGCCCAAAGCGCCATCCAGCCTGGCCTTAAATGCTTCATGTTGAGCTTCTCATCAACCAACACCCCCAGGTCCTCCTCAGGGCTGCTCCCAATCCATTCTCTGCCCAAGCGCTCCTTTATCCTTGGCTTTGCCCCAGCTCAGATGCAGGACCTTGCACTTGGCCTTGTGGAACCTGATGAGGTTCACACAGGCCCACCTCTCAATCCTGCCCAGGTCCCTCTGGATGGCATGCCTTCCCTCCTGTGTGTCATCCCTTCCCACACAGCTCGGTGCCATTGGCAAACGTGCTGAGGGTGCACTTGATCCCACTGTCTATGTCACCAACAAAGATGTTAAACAGCACCATGGTCTCAATACTGACCCTCAAGGAACACTGCTCGTCACTGATCCCTGCCTGGACATTGAGCCGTTGACCACAACTCTTTGCGTGTGACCATCCAGCCAATTCCTTATCCACCAAGTGGTCCATCCATCAAATCCATGTCTCTCTAATTTGGAGGCAAGGATGTCATGGGGGGCAGTGTCAAATAATTTGCACAAATCCAGGTAGCTGGACTTAGCTACTTGGGCTAGATAGAAAATTAGCTTTTCTAAACTTTTGCAAAACTTCTATTAACTTTCAAAAACAACAAGAAGAGGAACCTAGATATTGTGAACATAACATTTTTAATGCTTAACAGTTCTGAAGAAAAAAGAAATTACAATCATGAGAGGAATGGGTAAACCAATGGGGGAGCAGGGATCTCCCCATTTCTGCAGAGGCAGCTCCTCATGGTTGGTCTGAATGCCTTGTGCCTTCAGCTAAATGTTGGATCAGATTTGTGGCTGGTCTCAGCCTGCATTGCTGCATTAGGTCTTCAGCTCCCTGTGAGGATAAAGCACTTCTCTTGCCCGGGTGCCTTCCTACAGCTTCGCGCAGGCTGCAGCAGCACGGCCCCAAGCCTCTGCTGAAATATGTGGTGCTGCCTAGGGGACTGAGTTTCCCAAGTCTTGTTAAAATCAACGTCTCAATATCCTTGAAGCTGTCTGTGAAGTTTTGGCCATGCTTCATCAGTAAGATAGGATGATATATACCATCTTGTAGTGGGAATATTAATTAGTTACTGTTTCTGAAGTGCCTTGAACATGAAAATCTTCTGTCTCATTGTATCTCTGTCTTTTCTTATCTTCAATAAGAGATTTCAAGCCTCTCTAACTACCCTGGCCAATATTTCATATAAACCTGGAGTGCAAATCCTACACTGACATCTTAGAGGGTAAGCCAAGCGACTATCATTCAAATATTTATTTCATGTGAAGTCAGAACATTTTGCACTTTCCTCCACAACTCTTTCAAAAACAGCTCATTTCTTCTTGCTGGAAGAATGCCCATGGTTCATTTGACGCTAAAGATAGGGCTCTGCTGTTTTCTTTTAAGTCAGTGATTGGAGGGTGGGGAGCAAAGAGGGAGTTAAGCTTTATTATGCTGCCTTGTCAAAAGGATACAACATTATGCAAAAGGAATGATGTGGAACAAAAATTGCTTTCTTTTCCATGCACTCTCTCTCGCTGGCATACAGATTTCAAACAATCTTCCTCTGCTTTGCCTGGTAGATTGGATTTCAGATAGCTGTGTCAATTAAGTGGTAGGCACTTTGTGCACCTTGCCGTCTCGATCTTCGAGGAAGCAGCAATCAGTTTTCTGTCACCCTCAAAATTTCCCAATTAATGAGGCAGAAGGGTGGTGCTGTTTGTTTATAAATCTATCTTAAATATGCATTTGATCTCTTCAGTGTTGGAGGAGTCTACAGTCTGGAATGAACAGTATTCCCTGGGAGTAAAGACCGGCACAGTGCTAAATCCACGGAGGGGCAAGTGCAGCACAGAGGCGCTCAGTGATTTGCCTGAGGTCATGCCACGATTGCATGGAGATACAAGGTCCTGGGCTTATAGCTTCCATACCTTCAAATGAGACAGACACAGAGGGAGCATGTGATTTACCAAGAGAAAAGAGGACAGCCTGTTGCTTTTCTCTGCGGCTTCACAGAACAGAACAGAAAGCACTGAGTTATGCCCCTCCTGATTTGTGTTTCTAACAACATGTCCCTACCTCCCAGTTGCTTGCCTCGCTGCAGCAGGATCATTTTATAGACAATAAAGTGATTCTCCTTGTGTGTTTATCAGCTCTGAACGTGGAATCCCTCATGGCTGAATGAGGCTTGCATGGAACGCTGTGGGAAACGTGTGGCAGGCTCCAGGAGAATTCCAGTGTTGAATGTGATTAGTTTCCCTATACCTCTGAGGAATACCACCAGGAAATTGCTAACACTGTAAATTGTCTCAAATATGCACTTACTAAAGCCTTTAAAGAGCAATTACTGTACGTTAACTGAACACCAATCAACTGTAAAAACAGCAGTTATGTGGGTTTAATAGGTATATAAAGGAGAAAATCTCACCGCCCTGCAATTAATTCTAAATCACATAAAAAGTGTAACTTGTACACTTATTGCTTATTAATACATAAAACATGTACAGCATGTTAAAACATTTAATTAGCACTTACATAATAGGCTAAAAGTTAAGTATCAAATTATCACTAAAATACTGTTGAGCTCTTCATTAAACACATGAAACAACCCCCCAACACGCAGTGTTCAGGTCGTTCTAGCAATTAGGTGCTTTCAGCTACTGCTCAGTAATTTTATGTCAGCAAAGTGTCCCGTGCTGTGTCAGGAGCAGTGATATATTGTTTGGTTTCACAGTCCCCAGAAGGGACAGTGGGAAGATATGCTCCTGAGCAAGATCTGCAGCTCTTGTCTCCTTGAAGCTGTGCTTAAAAATATGGCCAGTAGAAGATAAATTAATGACAAATCCCAAGGTGGAAAAATGAGGAGAGAGGTCAGAGCCTATCTGCAGTGAATGTCCCCACACAGCAGAGGAGGAGGTCAATGGTAAAAGGCACAGCCAGTGCAATCGGCAGGCGGGCTGATGGCAGAGGCCAGGGCAAAGGGGGCTGAAACCAGAGAGGCCTCCAGCATCGCCAGGAGGAGAGCAAGTGACTAGATACTGCAACAGGTGTTTGAAAATGTAGAAAAGGGGGACACCTTAGACTTGACTTAGAATCAAAATGGGTGCTCGCTAGGGTTCCCAAAGAGAAGGAAAATAATATCTGATACATGCCACTGGGAGCTCCAACCAACCACGCAGCCTGTTGACAGAAGGAAACCACAATGTAGGATTACCCTTTGTTTAGTCTAAATCAGCTGCCAGTATGCGCATACACCACATGAAAGGAGAAACCTGAACACGTTCCCAGAACGTCTTCCTGAAAAAGCCATCTGCTGCCCAAGCTAATGTTACCATCCTCCTCATCACAACGAGTTTTAAAAGGATAAATTCCATTTTCTGGGCAAGATAACATCCTCACCTTAACAACACAGCTCTGAGCTGCCAAGTGCAGTCAAGAGGCTGGTTTCTTCACAGAGGCTCTCAGCTACTGCATGCAAACTCACAAGAAAGGCATGAGTGAGGAAAGGGATTGCAAGCAGCCAGCACGGGCCATCACTCCTGTGGGTCTCCAGAGGGCTGTGGGCTTACAACAGAGACTCAGAGAAGAGCAGGGATTGCTAAGGGTCAGCACCACTAGCATCAGATTAAGGCAAAGCTGCCAGCAAGCCGGAGGGGTTTACCACAAGGAGAGCTGTGCTGTCATGTTTCTGCACTTGCAGAAGGAGGTGGGAGAGGATGGGCACCCAGTCAGCCCCCCTGACTTCTGCAGGGCTGGTGTGGAAGTGCCTTGTCAAGGTGAAGGTCCAACAAGCAAGGGCCTTCTCTTAGCCCCAGTCATGTGAATGCATGGGGGCTTCTCACCAGAGAAGAGTGTCCCTTTCCCCAGAAGCTCCATTAACAGACCCCATGCAGGTGGGAAGATCTGTTTTCCCTCAGGAAAGAGGGAACTCACTAATTTTGCCTAAACTCTTTGACTATACTGTATTGAATTTTAACTCATCTTGAAAGTAAACTGGAGCCCATGGCAGCACAGCAGCTTTAAAGATATGTTATACAAGTGAAATAAAATCATGTCTTTCATGCACGGAATTTTAACTTAAAGCTTTTTTCCTCTTCATATAGATGCATCCATACACATACCAAGAGGACAGATTTAAATGAGAGCAGTTGTGGAACCAAGAGACGGATAGTTCCTAATCCCAACTCATGTCTTCAATAACTATCAGCAAAAGTACCAGCAGTCCTGATATCATCTAACCTGCAAAGTAACAAATGTGTGTCCTTATCAAGTGTTTGGACAACATGATGCCGCTCAAAGAAAACAAGTAGCTTGCCAAAGGAACATATTGCTCCTCTCCCCTGTAGCTGAATGTGTTTTGCAAGTCCTTGGAGTAAACTTTTTCTTTTTACACTAAGAAATGGAATATTCAGGTCTATATTCTTTATCTAGGGGACTTATTCTTGACCTGGCATTTGTTGCCTATCTCTGAGGGGGGTTTATTATCCTTCTGTGCACAGATGTGCACAGGAGTAGATGTTTAGTCCTTTTTTCCGGGCTGAACCAATTTTACTGTTAGTTTGGCTGGACCCTGCTCCATGATGCAGACACTCCCTTCTGGGTTTACATGCTTATTCTGGTTTAAAAAAAAAAAAAAAAAAATGGTAAGTGCTTCATGCTAAAGTGATGAACAAGGGCCCAACTTACAAGAGCTTTTGTCCCAGTTATGATAGACTTCCCCAAGACAATATTATTTCCTATTCTTCCTGCACCAGTTCTCCATCGAGTAAATGGAGCTATTGAAAGCTCTTCCTTCTCCAACACCAACACACAGCATTTTTGTCCCTCTGATGGTAAGATTTTTTTTAGATGAAGAGTTTGTGCTCTGTTCATACTACAGCAAGCGCTACAAAAATACTTCTGTGGCATGACTTATGTATGCTATTGTCATGTGCAAAAAGAATAGTGTCTTGTTCCATTTTTTATTCTGTCCTCTAACTATAAATTACTCTGTCTGAGGGTGCACGAGCGACAGAGGATACTAGCATGAAATACTAACTGGCTTTCGCTGAAATTATGACTACCATTGCTGAAAAGAAGCATGAAAATTAAAATAATTGAAACACTTCATTAACAACAGAAGCCTTCCCAGTGCTATGGATCCTCCATAAAGCGGACTTTGAAATGGTGATAGGAGACATTTATAAATAGGTTTAAGCCCTTGTCTGTCACTGGAGTATAAACAGGAATTAAGGTTTAGGAATTTTGAATACAAGTTTGTACAACTCTTCCTGCTCAACTTCTTTGAGAGGACTCAAAGTCTAAATATTATTTATTTCATGAATGTAATTCAGAACACTTGAAAGTTAGTCAAGAGGGCAGTTTCACTACCTTTAAAAGACTGAAATCTCAGTATGAAATTGGACACAATATGGACTAACTAAAGCTGCACTGGAAACCTTCTGTTGGAGAAGCAAACAAGATTTATCACTCTTCACAGACAGCTAAAGATGTCTGGAAAACTGTGCAGTCCAACAATGAAACAGCTGCACAGAGAGGTTATTTAGGAACCATCAATTTAGATCTTCAGATTAGAGATGGATTCAAGACACAGGACTTTGATCAGGATTCAGACATGCTGTAAGTTTTTAGACTGACCTTCCATAGGGACTGGGCAGTATTCAGCTCCTAACTTCTCCAAAGTTTATGTAGAATTTGGATCTGAGAGTATAGTTTGCACCCAACTGCAGCTCCTAGAGGTCAGGTGCCTCGGTGTTGAAAAGAAGTACTTGAACCTTGACTCACTTCATCAGTGGCTTTGAGGTCTGTAAGGAAAAGCACTGTGTCAATATGGTTGACAGTCACAGGTAACAACAGCAGCGGACTGAAATTGAGAAGCTAGCTTGTGGCATGGCTCTGTGTGTTTACATTTTCTCTTTTCCAACATTAGCTGTCAGATGGCATTAGACATCTGGAAAATATAAGCATAATGGTCAGGTTCGAGATACGTAAGCTACCATAAAAAGGCAAGTGACCTACAAATACGTAAGATCCAACCATGAAATGAAGTCCTTGTTATTTGCAGAAAGTGTGACTAAAACTCAGAATCTGTCAGTAAAACTCTCATAAAGCAGAAACTCACCTGAGTGCTGGAGAACAGCTCTTTTGTATTACATGCTTGCTGTTTCCTTACAGCCTTTGCTAGTGTTCTTATCAGCTTGCAGCTCTCTGAATATGATCATTTTAATTGAGAAAACTTGAGGGCTCATACTATTCAAGGTTTCCCTTTGCAGGAAAATCAAAATGAACTCCTCTTTCATGAAAAGATTAGCCACCTGTGAACACAGCACTTTCCAGGTGGCTATATCTTATCAGGCTCCTACGTGCATGTGGAGCAAGTAATGATGGAGTTTGGTCTCATCAGTATTACACCAAGGAGGAAATCTCCTGTTTATTTATTTTTTTCTGAGGCCAAAAGACCCGCAGTAAGTGACTGAAGTCTTCTGCTTCAGGTGAATCGAGACACAAATGAAAAGCAGACACTTCCCTGCCTGCAGTCAGAGAGATGTACCAGGAGGCCCTCTCAGTCACCATCACACCTATTATACAAACTCTCATGTTCACTCCTGAACTCACATCTCCTGGAAAGTAAGATTTTTGGATGTTTTCGAAACCACTCAGGTGCCAAAGAATTCCAATAGACCCCTGAAAACAGAAGTTTCACACTTCTAAAAATTTCAAGCTGCCATTTCAGCTGTTGCAAGGCAAGGAGGCTGCCAAGGAAGTAATGCGTTTGCTTACTTTTGCCACCATGTGTGTCATTAGCATATTGTTTGGAGAGCCTTATCCCTTATTCCTCTTTTCCATCTCTCTCTCAGGCTCTCCCAGCTTGCGCAGTGTTCCTGTGAGCAGCCCACCCACTCAGGGTCAACACCCATTCGATTTAAATTAATGGGAAAACAGCATTTCCTTTTCAACTTTCCAACTCCATTACATTGAAAGAAATCTAAGCTACAGCATGCCTGAGGGGATGAATGAGGTCCTAATTGCTAAACATGTATGTTAAATGGATTAAATAACAACATACATTTAATCCGATTATAAGAATGTAATTACACTTTTATTGCTGCTGTTAATTAATTACATAGGGTATGATATCTAGAGCTGATCGCCTGTTCCTCCTGCTTTTGGTGGATAGGACAGATGACCAGCCTGCTCCTGAGAGAAGGATCAGGCACATTCACATTCATTCACCCCTCCAAATCTTTTTTCTGTGTGTGAGCTGAAACAGCAGACATCCTGTTTGCACCTCTGCCCCAGAGCTGATCAGAAGGACTGATGAAGGCAAGGACAGCTACGCTTTTGATTGCCATGTGCGTTGTGTGTGGTCACAACTAGACACAGGCTAGCAGACAGCTCTGCTTGCTTGCCTTGCTGCACGCTCCACCCTACCAGGCCGGGACAGTGCCTGTGCAGTCTGTCTTGCCCATACACGAGCCTGGGCTCCCTGTAGCACCAGGAACCACGTTGACATTCTCACTCTCCTAAGAATAATAGCTAAACTCCTACCAGTTCTAGTGGGCCAGGGTTTTTCATCTGATTACTAGGAGTAACCCTGCAATGGAAAGTGGAATAGGCAATTACAGGAGCAGCTGGGGCAAGGGGGAAGCAAGCCTCATTTTCTGCCTGTTTTCTAGTAGAAGTCTCCTATAACAATAGCAAGAAATACCTTGTATGTAGCTGCAGCAAGATGGCTCAAAAGATGACTCAAAGACATTACTTTTTTTTTTATTATTTATTTTATTTATTTTTTCTGCAGACAACATCCTTTTTAATGCCATCTATTTATTTACCTATGAGAAACCAACTCCTTTCTACTTCTGAATTATTATCATTACTTAAATCATGTGGTTTCAACGATCACATACCTGAGTTCCTGAAGAGTCTAAGGAGAGGAAAACATTCTCCGGACATAACACGTAAAACACTCATTGCTTTACAGAGCCTGCTGTCTAATTATCCACTGTTTCATACAGACCAAAACTACCACTTCTGTTACTGCAGCATCTCTGATAGAAGTCTTTGGTGACTCCAGTCTAAATGACTCCACAGACCCAAAGCATCATTTGGCTCAGGAGCTTAATATGATTTCCTTCCGCTGCAGAGAAAAGTTAAAATTTCAGTCCAACATTTTCAACACAAGCTAAATTAATTTGAGGCATAGCTGGTAAATATATTCCTCTCTTTAAACACTACTGAGAGCTCAGCGGAACAGCTGCAAAGAGACACATTTTGCTTAGATTTGGAAGTCATGCATGTACAGTTGGCTAGACTAAGCTAAGCTCTTCATTAATAGAAGAGTAAACTCAATAGAGAATTCAAGAATCAAGCTGAGCCATATTTGCTTTTACACTAAACTATTCAAAGAGGCAAATTATTTGAGAATAACAGAAGCACGTCTCTTCTCATTCCAGCAGATGACTTCATTTTTTCCTAAGCATCCTAGCTGAAATGAATCAACTGGAAATCTTGACAGATTATTTTATATACACAAAAAATGCTTTCTATGAACAACGTAAGAATAATAAGAGTTCACACAACTAACTTTCAGGATAACTAAAATTACTAAATTAACTTCAACACACAAAAATATTTTACTTGTCAACTCTCATCACAGAAACCAAGAGTTCAGTAAAATTTACAATGGAATTAGTAGTGAAAATACAACATATAATGTAAAATGAATGTGGAACAGGTAGAGCTCCTTATGTTTCTGAGCATAAAACTGTCTTCAGAATGGATTAGGATGAGATTTTTGTTAGGGACATACTATTCTCTTCCTGCTCACCAAGCAATATTCTGCTTTTTCCTTCAGGAGTCAAGCCCCTGACCTAGTCAGACACGTGATCTGATCAACTCTCCCATTCCTCCGTGGGACTTGATGAGATGCATTCCCAGGTCCTGAGGAAACTGGTGGATGTAGTGGTTAGGCTGCTGTCCATCACAGTTGAGAAGCCATGGCAGAGCAGTAAAGTTCCTACTGACTGGAGGAGGAGAAGTATAACACCCATTTTTAGCAAGAGAAGAAAGGAGAACCCATGGAAGTACAGGCCAGTCAGTCTCACCTGTGCGCCTGGCAAGACCCTGGAAACTAGGCTAAGGCACATGGAAAATAAGGAGGTGACTGTTGACAGCCAACATGGCTTCACTAAGGGCAGGTTGTGCCTGACAAACCTGGTGGCCTTTTACTATGGGGTTATAGCACTGGTGGATAGGGGAAGAGCAACTGACATCATCTACCTGGACTTGTGCAAGGCATTTGTCATTGTGCCTCATGATGCCCTTGTCTCTAAATTGGAGAGATGTGGATTTGATGGATGGACCACGCAGTGGGTAAGGAATTGGCTGGATGGTCACACGTAAAGAGTTGTGGTCAACAGCTCAGTGTCCAGGTGAAGACCAGAAACAAGTGGTGTTCCTCAGGAGTTGGTACTGGGACTGGCGCTGTTTAACATCTTCGTAAGTGACATGGACAGTGGGATCAAGTACACCCTCAGCACGTTAGCTGATGACACCAAGCTGTGTGGGAAGGGATGACACACAGGAAGGAAGGCATGCCATCCAGAGGGACCTGGGCAGGATTGAGAGGTGGGCCTGTGTGAACCTCATGAGGTTCCACAAGGCCAAGTACAAGGTCCTACATCTGGGACGGGGCAAAAATAGAGGCTGGGCAGAGAATGGATTGGAAGCAGCCCTGAGGAGAAGGACCTGGGGGTGGTGGTTGACAAGAAGCTCAACATGAGCCAGCACTGTGCGCTTGCAGCCCAGAAAGCCAACCGTATCCTGCCTGCACCAAAAGCAGCATGGCCAGCAGGGCCGGGGAGGTGATTGTCCCCCTCTGCTCTGCTCTCATGAGACCCCACCTAGAGCACTGCCTTCAGCTCTGGGGACCCCAACACAAGAAGGACATGGATGTATTAGAACAAGTCCAGAGGAGGGCCATGAGGATGATCAAAGGGCTGGAGCAGCTTCCTATGAGGACAGGCTGAGGGAGTTGGGGTTGTTCAACCTGGAGAAGAGAATGCTCCGGGCAGACCTTACGGCAGCCTTCCAGTGCCTAAAGGGGGCCTACGGGAAAGCTGAGTAGGGACTCATTGTCAGGGGATGTAGAGATATGACAAGGAGCAAAGGCTTTAAATTAAAAGAGGGTAGTTTTAGATATAAGAAAGAAATTCTTATACTCTGGGGGTGGTGAGGCACTGACACAGCTTGCCCAGAGAAGCTGTGGATGCCTCGCCCCTGGAGGTGTTCAAGGCCAGGCTGGATGGGGCTTTGAGCAATCTGGTCTAGTGGGAGGTGTCCCTGTCCATGGCACAGTGTTGGAACTGGGTGATCTTGAAGGTCCCTTCCAACCCAAACCACCCTGTGATTCTATGATTCTGCTAGCAGAAAAGAGTTCTCAAATGTAGAAGAAAAGCCAATAGTGCTACCTGACTCTTAGCTGCACAGTCCATCAGTCCATCCGTTGCTACACAACGGAGTACATTGCACGAGAAGTTATTTGTTCAAGCTTTTTTTTCTTGATGTTTTCATCCTTATTTTTTTCCTCTTTTTTTCCTTTTTTTTTTTTTAAAGTCGACAGAACTTTGGATGGGATTCTTCCAGTTGTAACAAGTGAGAATGCTGGTTCAATCACAAAAGCAAAGCAAAAACAAAACCCCACCACACTGACACTATTTTTTTTTTCGTATTTCACTTGATTTGTAGCATATTGTGGGAGTGCTGGAGAAAAGGAATTGTGAGATTCAAGGCTGAATTAATTAAATAGTTTGGACCGAGAGGAATCCCAGAAGCAGAGAGAGATATCTTCTCCTATTTGATAGCTGTTTTCTACATCTAAGCGCTGTTCAGTGCTGTCCCTTGCTAATGATGAAAATAAACCCACACAGAAAGTCTGCTAAAAATTTTCTTTGATCCTGCCATGAGATTGTTACCGTAGGAGCATTACATCACTGGGCATATATTTGTATGGAAGTAATGCCTTTTGGTTAAAAATGAGTGGACATAAGATAGACAAATGCTGAGTTCAGAGAAGAGCTCATGAGTCAATGAGCACCTCCTTAAAGTATTTCACACCAAAATCACGGACTTGCAAAATGTCAGGGGAAATTTATCTTGAAATAGGAAATGGGCCTGAAAGGGATTTTTGGAGGTCTCTGGTCTGACCTCTTGCTAAGAGCAGAATTATTGCCAACGCTAGACTAGGTCAGTCATGGCTTTTATGTGTTTGAAAAAACAACAAGGGTGAAGATACCATATCCTCACTGGATGACCTGCTCCATTGTCCCACTCCGCTGTTCAGGAAGCTGTCCTGTTACCCTATTCAAATTCCTTCTCCCTTTATATCCACACTCACACAACCTGCATGACTGATGAATCAGACTTCCTTCTCTTCCTGCACCCTTGCAAAAGGTGTACTGCATTTCCACATACAGGTAAGTAACTGCAGACACAGCAGGAAGAATGATGCGTTCAACTAGGTTCTCCAAACCTCTATTGATCCAAATAGGCATCAGTCTTCTTTACCAAAAATTTGACCAGGATGCTCGCTCTTTTACTTATGCCCTCCAGTCCCACCTTTGACTCATGGGGTTATTTGACGCCACCCATTTATCTGAGGGCAGTCTGATAAGTGACAGACAAGACAACATCAAAAGGTCTACTTGTTGCATCCTGGGAGGACTGTAGCCTTCAACGCTGCAGGTTGCACTCCAGACTGCTCAAACTGGAATCCCTGTTTCCAGTGGCACTTGGTGTGGGGGCAGTGGAATTAACCACTCTGCAAACAAAGAGAGGTTTCTGTAACATCTTAAGCCTATCTTGGATTACACATTCCCCTTTTCCAAAATCTTCTTACCCAGAATCATTTCCTGTTCAGTAATCTGGTTGCTTTGGAGCCAGACAGTTGGCTCTCATGGTGGAAAAGTCCTGTGTTATCAGAAAAAAATATTGAACAAAATACACTTCAGGGTAGGGAGGAGAGGAGAAGCTTGGGGTAGTTTTCACTGAAATGTACCGAACATCTGCAATTGAGATATTTTTCTTGATATTGAGATATTTTCTTGAAGCCAGGAGACTGACTTTCACTGTTTAAGTTCACATGAAGTCTTCCATAAGACACCAGTTTCCAAGATAACTTAGGTACAAGTATCACATAAGTCCCACTCATTTTGCAAACAGTAGATTGTCCACTGAAAGCCCTGCAGTACTGGACTTACAATCTTTTCTGTGACATTGCCAATCCTCAGTTTTGGTCTCTAAATCACCAGGTAACCTGTGGCCTAGGCTGCTCAACCCAACTCTAGGGAGGTTGTGTGTTTGCAAGAGAGGGAGACTGTGGTCTCCCTTCCCATAGCAACTCCAGCAAAGCTTTTGCACCAGTGTGAGCACTTCAAGGCCAAATGAAAATGCCAGGAGTCAGATAGTAATAAGGTAGTAAACATTTACCCAGACTTCTTAAGAAAAGGAAGGACAATGAGCCTGGGAACACTGTGTGCAGAGCACCAGTTGTCCAACAGCATGAATGCTTGTTGTGAAGCCCAGGGCTCCCAGTTACCAAAAAAAAAAAAAAAAAGAAAAGGAATTTCAAGTAGAGACTCATGATAGCAACTACTTCCTTTGCTTCTTCCTCTCCCAAAACATTAAGATGTATTTTAATTCAGAACAGGAATTTCAAGACAGGTGAGCCAGTCCCATTCAGCCAGAAACCTGCAACTGGGAAGGGAAAACAGAGGGCTTTATTTCAATTTCACTTACACAAACCTGCCACTGAGGTGAATGGGATAACAGAACTGTAATACTCTAGAAATCATCGCAAGGTCTTTCATTATGTCAGTCATGTAATTCTTGTTAGTGGCTGATCAATGGCAACCCTTTCTCTTTTCGAAGTGCAAGTTAGTTCTGGGGTAGAACATAGTGTGCAAGTTATTTGTAGGCCTCCCTCATGGAGAAAGGTTTCCAGAGATCACTGAAAAAAGGCAATGTCTACAAAGCCTAAAATACATCATTTCCCCACCCCCCTTTTTTTTCCTTTTTTTTCTTTTTTTTTGTATAGATAGGCTAAAAAATTAGTTATTTTAAGACACATGGAAAATAAGGAGGTGATTGGGTGGGGAAGGGGGACACTTCTGACATCTTTTCAATGTGCTTTTAAAAATCTATACTTAGCAAAGAAAGATTCCAAGACAACACCACAAGCATCATTTAAGGTTTTCAACAGAGGAAAAGGCAAAAAATAATCCCCCTTGCCCCAGCTAACTGGGTGTATATTCAACTCTGATTAAGCGCAGTCTCAGGTCATCAGATACTGGAGCATACAGTATCCCAACTCATGAAGAGACTGAGTTGATAATCCAAATAGTAGCCTGTCTCCATCTATTTTGATCCTTCAAGACAGACTGCAAAATTTCTTCATTTCTATGTTTGGGTTCAGGAGGAGTCAGCAGACTTTGGCAATATGCCCTTGTCCTCTAATGGATGTTGGGCTGGTGGATATGTAAGGCATTCTTCAGGGATGTGGCAGACCCCTCACCCCTATGTGAGCTAGATAAGTCACCCCACCCCACCTGTAAATCCAAAGTACCCTTTCCATGAAATAGGGGGAGAAAGGATGAAGAGAGGAAAAAGGGATGCTTTACTCCCTCCCAGAGATGTTAACTGCAGAACCAGTCACATAGATATTTCTATAGTCCCATCATGAAAGT
Organism: Anser brachyrhynchus; assembly: GCF_964034855.1. Taxonomy (NCBI): domain Eukaryota; kingdom Metazoa; phylum Chordata; class Aves; order Anseriformes; family Anatidae; genus Anser; species Anser brachyrhynchus. The sequence goes on from NC_137697.1 coordinate 46,259,709, forward strand.
AGCCAATAAAGAACAACACACACACAGGCACACACTCTTAAAAAGTTTTTATTAATTTTCATTGTTTTTTTTTTTTTAAAAAAAACAAACCCGTCAGTGCAACAGTTCAGTATCCCCTTCCTATCCCCCATCAGTAAGCAGTAATTTTAAAATCAGGAAATACCGAGTGCTGAAGCCAATGGGTTAGCATTTTGCTATTTAATTCCTTCTGTCAAACTCTGAAAAAGTCCTCTGTATAAATTAAACAATGAAAAAAATGTTATTTTCAATTCTATGTCATTACAGTCAACAGAATCATAATAATGCATCTAAAATGTGTGTCCACAATATATCAGGTATACATTTTTGGGAAAAGAAAAAAAAGGAAAACAATATGACATTCTAAGCTTGTTAAAAGGATAATGGTCCCGTATGTTTTATTAACAGGTTAGCAAAACAAAATCCAATGGATTACAATATTTACATGTTATTTGAAAAATAAAGTAGTGATAAAAGCATGTCACAATCATTTATTTCTTTTTTTTTTTTCTTTTTCATTTTTGGTAACCATTGCAAACACCCAATCCAGGTATGGAACTGTTGAAATACATTTGAAATGAGGCCAATTAAAAACAAATACAGACACAAAATGTGTATTTATATTTGTCCCTCGAATGTGTTTTTCACATGACGTTCCCTCCCTACTTCAAAAAAAGGCAAAAAAATTGGAAAACAAAAATCAAAGGAATCCCCCTACCCCACAACTGATGAATCCTCAAACGCAAAACACCATGCTTCTCAAGTAGCACTTATTCTACAAATGCAACATTTTTGCCATCAATTTTATGTGAAGCTCTCTGGGACACCGTTTTCCCAGCAGCTTCCTCTTTTCCCCCCTCCCCCTCCCATAGATCCCCCCCCAAAACAAACAAAAAAAAAAAACAAAGACACATGCATTTCTAAAACTAGGTTTCAGTCAAGTACTTTCTACTTTTTGGAAAGAAACTCTTTTTTGTTCACAATCAGAACATACCATGGGCACCAGATCCTGTATTCCCTGCTCAAAATCCCCTTGAGTTTGGTAGGCTTTCCATCCCAGGAAAAGTGCAGGATCAGCCACTTAGGTATGTAGGTTCCTATTCGTTCTACGCTGCTCCCCTCATGCTAAAAGCTAAGGAGGAGGGGAAAAACTCAGCAACTCCACCTTGAATCGAGTAAAGTAGTTCTCCAGGCTCAATGTCATATGTAACTATTACACCTCCGCTTGCAAAAAGATGTGTTAACAAACACCCCTCCCCTCCCACCACACCAAAACAAAAAAGAAAGCACGCACACCACGGACAGAAGAAAACAAGGCAGCCAATCTTAACAAAAAGTTACTGGTGTGAGACTGATAGATGTTAATATGACAAGCAACAGAACGGTTATGAGGACCTATGTGTTTGGCCCGCAAGCTGCATAGCTGTGCTGTAAGTTTGGTTCTTTATTCTTAAAAAAAAAAAAAAAAAAAAAAAAAAGTTAAAACATCTTTGTTATTTACGTATGTTTAAAATTAACAGCAACAACAACAGCAACAAAAAGTTCTATTCACAAGATCTAGTCTCCTTTCCCTGTCCCCCCTTGAAAAGAAATAATTCATTTTACATGACAAACTTAATTGTGCTGTATTTGTAACACCTCAGGCTGATAGAAAATAAATGTGGCAAACAAAACCGCACAATCAGTCACATGAAATCTATCAAATCCTAAAATTATAACTGAATACTAACAAACAGCTTACCTGGAATAAAGGATGACAATTCACAAACAGTTATCTAGGAATTAAAGTCTCTCTCTTTTTTTTTGTTTTTTTTTTTACTAAAATAATTAAAAAAATCACAGTATTTTAAGAAATAAAACCCACACTGGGATTTTAAGCACAATTTGTTTCTTTCTTTAAAACTTTTTTCTTCCTCCATTCACCACCTTGCCCAGCAGTCTCTCTACATTTAACCACAATGACAACAGGTAGTACTGACAAATGCAGAGATCTCCCTTGGTTAATTTTGAGGTACTAGGAAACAGGTGACTGTTTTAAGCAAAGCAGTTTCTGTTTTGTTTCTGTTTTCTTTTTTTTTTTTTTTTCTTTTTCATTTCTAAAGCAGTTGCATTCAGTCTGGAAAAGCATTATGTATTAAAACTAGAAAAACGCACCAAAATTTGTGCGTTGAAAAGTTATCCCCTTACTTCTTCCAGGCTCACGATGCCTCCATTCACAAACAATCCAAGTCTCCACTGCAAAACACGTTGTGTAATGTAGGAATATGGGGAGTTTCTTCATTAGTCCAAGATGAATGTAACTTCCCATTGTCAAGATCCAGAAGAAAAGATGCAGTGATGTAATGGAGCCACTTATTCCACCACTTAAATAACTTTAATACACACACACTCACACAGGTACCAGTGCTTTGAAAATAGATCATTCAGTCCTAAAAGCAGCTTTATTTCTTCCTTCTGCCCGCCCCGCCCGCCCACCCCATCCCACTCATCACTGTTCAAGTACGTTGGTTAAAATGACACCAAATGCTTATTCGTTTTTGGCCTCCGGGTTTTCTTGGAGAGGTTTGTCAGCAGCTACCACACTGACTACTGTTTCACTGTTGTGGGAATAGTCCAGCACCATTTTCTCAATGCTTTCTTTTTCTTCTGGCAGTGTGCTAACAGTCTCCTCCACATCCTCCTTCGGCTGGCTGTCCTCGCTGGTCCCATGCTTACTTTCATTCAGTGCCCTGAAAGCCAAGCAGCAGAATACAGAAACACTTGCAGTCAGTACAGAGAACAGCAAAGCCAATCCATGCGTACCACAGAAGGAGGAAAAACAGACTTCTTCCAAAAAAAGTTGACACAAGCAGCCACACCTTTGCCACCTCATGCTTAAGAGGAGAGGTAGTGGAATGAAGCTGCCAGTGGGACCCATGACATTAGAGCTCAAAGAAAGGCACAGGAAAAGAGTACTTTTCCCAAAGAGTTAATGATCCAATAAAACTTTTTCTAGCTTTCAACATTTCAAATACTCTTACCTAGGTAGACAAGATTAAGGGTATTAAGATTAAAATATTTTTCACCCTGCCACAGTTAAGTTACAATATTGTATTTAAATGTCTTCTGCAGGACAGCAACCTTGAACAAGTTCTGTTCTTTGAAGAAACTCTTGTCAGCAAAGACATCTGTACTACAGAACTGATCTTCATCAAGAGAAGGAAAATTAAGCGTTCCAGAGACAGCTATCTTATCTGTGACGCGTATCATCCCACGGTGTGCAAACTGTTGACAAAGATCTTTGCTATGAACTTCACTATGCTCATTTTAAGAGGAGTTCATTACAAATTTAACTCCCCTTTAAGGTCTTACCGTAATTTCTCTGCACATAATTCTTTGCACTGCTCTACAAGTTTAGCTGCAAGCATGCAATATAAACATAGTAAGAAAGGCAGGAGAAAAAAAAATGGTGCTTCCTAGAACATTCCTCATATTTTTTTGCCGTTTTTAAGTTGCTCTACTGGCAGGCGAAGTCAACTGCACACTCTGCTGAAGTTATCCTGGGGCAACTATGTGGTATTCACTTAGGGATAGCCCTACAGTCTACAGCTACTCTGGGCTGTGCAGTTAAAAAAGGCTGAACTGGAAATTCTCATACAGAGACATCCAATAATTGTAGCAACACTTAAGATAGAATTCTTCCTTCATGTAAACATGTTTGCCTTCATCATGGGACTGGCTGGAAGGTGAGAATACTGTGGGGGAATACACTACTACTGTTACCTCTGGCTCTTTGGTGAAGGAGGGTAAACCAACTTACATGCCATGTCTCAGCACATGTCGCTCCCACTCAGAGCCTTCTGTAAATGATCGGCCACAGAACTCGCACGGGAAGCGTTTCTCTGGAGGACCAGTGTCAGAAAACATCATGGGATCTGGAAAAGGTCAGCACAGCCTGTGAATTTTTATGTCCCAGGGCAAGAAGGGACCACTGCGATCCTACTCTGATCCCTTCTGCTGCTCCAAGAGAAAAAGAGTATCTCTAAGAAGCAAAAGGACATACCCATCAATTATTGTGTTTGTGAAAATGCAATTTCTCCAAAACAAAATGACACTGCCAAGTAACATACCCCATCCTAAATCTTAGAACATATCTGCAAAGAAATGTAACAGAGTTACTTACTACACCCTGTCCTTGTATTTCAATAAATGAAGAGACTGTGGAGTTTGAATTCAAAACTAACACTGAGAGGAGTTTATGGTAAAAATGGCTTGAAAGAAAAATGAAAAAAAGCCCATCTACATTTCAATTTTTTGAATTGGTTGTACACAAACTCTGACAGCAGCCCTGAGGAGAAGGACCTGGGGGTGTTGGTTGACAAGAAGCTCAACATGAGCCAGCAGTGTGCGCTTGCAGCCCAGAAAGCCAACCGTATCCTGCCTGCACCAAAAGCAGCGTGGCCAGCAGGGCTGGGGAGGTGATTGTCCCCCTCTGCTCTGCTCTCGTGAGACCCCACCTAGAGCACTGCATTCAGCTCTGGGGCCCCCAGCACAAGACCTCTTAACATGGACCTGTTAGAGTGAGTCAAGAGGAGGCCACAGAGATGATGAAGGGTCTGGAGCACCAACCCAAACCATTCTATGATTCTGCGATTAACATGTGATCCTCAGAAGAAATAGACTGTTCATTATGAAGTCTTACAAGCTAGAGTATCTGTAAAAGTCTTGCATCATAACTGCATAGGTGTTTCATCCCATCCTAATCTTTTTATACGAAGGGCTTGGGGCCTCATTTGCAGAAGTGTCAAGCACCTAGTAATACGAGTGAACTCACTGGCAGCTGAGGGAGCAGTATTTCTGAAAGCCAAAACCCACGTGAACACAGCCAGCTTTAACAAAAGATGAAACATTTTCTCACAAATTAAGAAGATCACCACACAAGCCATTAAAAATAATTGCATGGACTATCTCACTTGATTCTTTTGCTGGATATGAGACAGCACCATCTGCTCAGAGCATTAATTCCTTAGCAGGGATTATCTTAAGCAAGAAATCAACAGAATGTCTTTCTGACTCCTCCCAAACTACATAATAAAAGGGATTTTGCTTCTTTCTAGTTCTGATCTCTGCTCGCTTGATTTCTTCACTCACAGATTTACTCTGTTCAAGATCAGCCTATGATCCTAAAACTGTCCACACAAGCACTACTATCCATATCTAAAGTTTTGTAAAGGTATTTTTGTGACACATATCCCACTTCAGTAAAGTCCTATATGAAATTATTCTTAACATCATTTGTCGCTTCTTCCTCCTCAAAGAAACACCCCTGCTTCCTAGTTTTTACTGTTGGTGATTTATTACGTGGATAAACATCACAAAGCAAGGTGCTGTGTCAATAGGAACACCAGAAATTAAGTCAATACCATTAGTTCAGTTTACACAGAATCACAGAATGGTTCCAGCCCCACTGCCATGTGCAGGGATACCTCCCACCAGACCAGGTTGCCCAAAGCCCCATCCAATTTGGCTGTAAGCATTTCCAGGGATGGGGAAATCCATCTGGATCTTAATCCATGTGTGTGGTACAAATTTATAAGTACACTGCAACACACAGACATGGTACAGGGACAAATATTTGTAGAGGGCAGATGTTCTGGAAGCAGAAGTTGCTCTTCTGTACAAGAAATATGCCTGCCATATAGTACACAATAGGAACTTCATTCTGGTTCTCTACAAAGAAGAGATATGTACTACAGAGGATATTTTGCTGAAACAAATAGGGAGGATTTATATTTGCAATTCCCATTAAGATTAGCAAGTGCTACTCTAGTAAATCCACCAGCTCTTCAGAATACACTCTAGTGTTCACCCTACTTCCTGATCATTTTTGCTTCTAGGGCTGTGAATTTGGACTGCTTCCCTGAAGGAGTATCAGAAGCTGCTCTTCTCTGGGGCCTGAGAATGAGAGGGATGAGAGGTAACAAACTGCACAGACACCTGACTTGTCTTCAGTTTTGGTGGTGTTTTTTTGTTGTTGTTGCTTTTTGTTTGTTTGTGTTTTTTGTTTTTGCATAATATTATGTACAAGCACTTCTGTATCCTTCCCTGTTTCCCCCCTCTACCATGGAAGTAGATTCTGGTGAGACAGAGGTCATCTGGGACACAGTCTCTAGCAGGGGCAGTGTTTCTTTCTGTGGTGTATGACAAACACCCTCTTTTTCCTCTCCAGCCCCTGCCATCTTCTTCCTTCCAGGTCATTATGTTTTCTGCTGTCCTTCACCAGAAGCAAAACATTGTTTTCCTTTCCCATCAAAAACAGCTGTTCAGCTCTGCTGAGGGGACATACCCATCTCTGTCTGCTCGCATGGGCACTCGTTCTTCTTTGGTCCACTGCCCCAGTAGTCCATTTGGAGAAGCAACACACTCCTCTCTGCACCTTCAGTACTGTGCATTCCAGCCTGAAGTCAAAGCGGTGAATCTAGGCCGCTCGTTTGACTCATGGAAAGAAACCCTGGTTCTGCCAAAGTCACAGACTTCAGAGGGTTCAGGCAGCATTTGCTTCCAGATTCTCAAGAGCACAAAGAGGCACTCTCAGCAAATCCCACTTCCTGCTAACACCACAAAGGCTAGAATCATCAAAAGCACCCCCAAGAGGAATATGAGACTACACAGTTTGATGTGGTTTGAGAGCTGTGACACCATTAGCCACTGTGGCAGTCAATATTTAAAAGCATGGGTCTGGTCCTCTGCTAAGACAGCAAACCATTTCTACATTAGAAGTATCTTCTAAAAATCCATTGGGAGACGATGTCAACATGCAACTCTGCATCCAATCACACTTTCAGCTCCTGTCTCACTGGGACATTTTTCTAAAATGTACTTTGGATCTTGCACCTTAAAGTGGTAAACTACAATTTGGCAAGAAAAATACAGTAAATATAACTTTCTGCAGTAGGCATAAATGTTTTCCTATTCAATCCTGTTCAACCTATTATAGTATAAAATATTACAAGTTGTAATAGATTAAAAGGAGAAAAATTAATAATGGTGAAACATCACCCTTATCATCCAGTCAGGAAAGAATACCTGCAAAACGAGCCAGAAAATATGCATGCTTTTTTTAAATTGGTCATCTAAACAATCATGCACAAATCCCTTTTTAGCCAGCCGCTGATGGGAAATACACAGGTGGAAAAAGTACAGAATAAAACTTAGAATTGTTTACACACTATCCCTTGCTTAACTATAGATCACATGAAACACAGAGATAACACTTATCTATTTTCCCTGTAAGTTTAAATCTCCAGCAGAGAAGGCGATGTTTTTACACTTGCACCATAAATATAACAAAAAGAAATATCCTAAAGCCAATTTAACCAATGAACTTCACCTTGGGCTGTCCCCCTCCCTACAGCACATTTACAGGGATTTGTAAGGCCTGGCAGACAGCATCTTCTTCCCCTTGTACTGGATATCACAGTTTCCATGGTCACTTCAGTAGCAATGCTTCTGTGTAATGCTAAGGTAATCCTCACAAGGTCAGCGTGACTCTTCATCCTTTACTAGCTGTGGGTCTATCCAAAACATTAATCACTGTGCTGTATCTGCAACTAGGAGGGGGGTGGTCCTGTAGACAAAGTGTTCCAGCCATGAACCTCTGAGGGTTGAAGCTCTGCCTGAACTGACACCTGATCAGGCTTTCACACTTAATAACCCTGAACTTTGAAATGCATATGGAGCTAATATCCCTTTAGCAGGTCCTCTGATTTTTCTACTGCTGCTACCTAAGATCTTGTGAAGGATACTTTTCATTAAAATGTAAATGGTTTCCTATCCCACTAGCTTCCTTTCTCATTTAAATAAAAACTATCATTAACTACACTTGAAGTGCTACTGATAAGCACAGACTGAATTTATGCTGCAGGAACACTAAACAAAAGCCAAGACACTGGGGCCTGGCTATTAAGAAGGTGAGAGAAATGAACTACACCTCTCTTGTTCTGAAAACAACTTGTGAATCCAGAAATCTTAATTTTTCAAGGTCTAAAATGATTTGGGGAGACACTTTTTCTTTTGTGAACAACTCCTGTATGTGTTGGAAATCAATCTTTCACTGAAAGTTGAAAATTCAGGAGGAAAAAGGTAAACATCATGGCATATCTTTACTTAAGTACATAAAAACTTAGCTAACTGCAGTCATTGGCACCTGGAGGGTGAATGACCCCCAGGATCCCAACATCGAGGCATCATAGGGCTTATTAAAGAGTCATGAACATACTGTATTTGACCAATGAACTGAACACCACAGCAAACTAAACAACATACAATTTAGACCAGATACTTGCAATAAGTTGGTTTTCATACTGGGAGAGGGCAAGGACAACATACGGTTTGATTTATAAGGGTATTACTTTTTCCCTATTGATATAACTTTGACCAAAACAAATGCATTAGCGAGTACATGCCCTAGCCTTGCTAAAGTAAGTGGGATTACTCATAGAAATGCACTTATGCACATAAATACACAATGGTATACATTGGACATGGACCTACCCTGGCTCTAGAGCTGCCAACTGCAACAACTACAACAGGACTAGCTCTCTAACAAGGAAGGAATGCTGGGCACAGAGTTAGGAACAGCCCATAAAAAAGTTTGGCCATGACTCCTTCATCCCTTGCTTGAACACTGCCAACTGAGAAGCTAAAAACTGATTACCAACACAGAAAATCTGAGAGACCTCTAAAGTACTCCCAGCTTGCATAGTTTTCCAGGACCTTATAGATGTTATCTCTGCATGGGCAGATAAAGTCAAAGATCCTATATGCATTTTCTCATAGTACGTATTTTCTTAACAGACTGAAAACTTGCAATAAGGATTAGAAACATGAGATTCCCCCAGGAATGGTGTCTTCACAAAAGCTCCATTCTGTTCCTCCTGGCATGCCTACATGACTCTGCTGGAATGTGCTGTAGAGTCAACAGCTGACCTTCCTTGTTGGGACTGGTGGGGCACGTTGCTGTGTCTTAAAAGAAAAAAAAAAGCACTGTACTGACCTCTCTCTTCGGTCTTGGGACTTAACTCGTCTTCTTTTTCTTCCTCATCACTGCTGGAGCTCTCTGTTTTTCCCTTCATTTGTTCCAACTGGTCCAAGTTAACCCGTCCAACCAGCTCAAAATTACGACTCACCTTTGACAAAAACACTTTTGTCAGCAATCAGCACGACCACCAGCTACTCAGAAAAAACACCACATATGCAAAATGAAATCCAGTATACCCCAAAGCCTACTCAGCCACAGGTGACATGCAGACCTGCTCAAATTAACACTCATTTATTTTCAGTAACAACAATTAATTTTTCACTGTTTTATCTGTGTTTCTCATTTTGTGGTTTTCAAAGATTAATGCCATTCAGTAAATTATCCTCTTTTCTTCCTGTTTTTGAGGTATTAAAACTAAAGAAGTCCAAGAAATATAAAGTACTAAGTTGTATCCTACTTTTACAGGATCATTCTACTATGATGGTCAAACATTGCCATTGCACACTCATATTGAAAGAAAATTGTTTGTGGCTGGTTCATTCAGCGTCACGCATGAAAGGATGAGTCCTTTACTAAGCACATGGCTGCTGCACACCATGTACACTTTCACTCGTTAATAACAGATTAATTCTCATGAACAGCTTCAAAGTGCTTTGCAAACTGATATATAGACTATAATGTGAACACTTCACCCAGCAGTTAAACTCAGCTAACCCTAGGGTAAAATGCACCAGCACTTAATAGCTCAAGGCAGCAGTATGTAAGCAGCAGCTTAGGGCACAGAAGTCAGGAACTCTACTACATTCACTAGAAACAGCAGAGGGACAGTCCAGATTTACAGCAGAGGCAGACAGTGGAAGCATGACCAGGAAACTATGGCTAATACTTGTTTGATGACGAGAGCCCTCTGAGCTCATTGATCACTGCTGGTAAGGATTTTGGATTCAGCTTTCACACAAAAAGACAGCCCTCCAGCAGCACAGGCACTGAGCTACAGAGGCAGAGAGGATGGAGACAGAGGAATGAGTGCAGTACAAAATCTCCTGCAAGATGCTGAATGAAATACCAACCCCCACTGACTATCTTTTATGCCTCTGCAGAAAAGGGAATCTGAATGAACCTAAGGGTCATATGAATTAGACTCTAGTATATCTCCAAATAGCAAGCTATCCTAAACGCAGTTGTGTACAAGTAATCGGGTTCCTAGAACTACTACCCACAGACAGCTGGGATGAGGTTATCTGACTTGACACGTTACCCAGTGAGACTTAAACAGACAAGACCACATGCAAGGCATTTAATTCGACCCAGTTCATACACAGGAAATCTTTAAGGTGCAATATATCACTTGGGTATCTGAGCCCAGAACTTGGACACAAATTAGTAAGATATAAATTATTGAATACAGACATAGAAAAGATACTGTAAACTATTGGGATCATTATTGCAGGTACAAACTGGAAGGAAAAGCTAGGTGAGGAATAATCTTCCCATTCTGATCCACTGTGAAAAGAATGAGGATTAATGTCTCCTGGATATGCCAGGGCTTTTGCTGTGGTGATTGGAAAATGAGGAGCATCTCATGCACCGCATGAATTGCAGAAGACTCTTGAGGAGTTATAAAGACGAAGACAAATAAAAATAAGCACAGCAGGCCAACATTAAGTTTACAGAGTTTGTTTTTACAAGACAGCCAAACATTTATTTACTTATTTATTTGTTTGTTTATTTATTTTTTAAGTGCAAAGAGTTTTGCTTGGACTTCTGATCTGCTAATACTGTCGACATAAACATGTTTGGAGGTAAGGGAAGTGTTGTTCAGTTAATGAAGTGAGAGTGAGTTTTAATGAGGACTTGGGCAGCTCAGCTCCAATAGATGGAAACAAATAGCTGCCTGCCCTGGAAATGTAACAAGAAAATACTCTGATAAATACTACAAAACACAACTAAGTCCTAGAACTTCAGTATCTCCCAGATACACAGTTCACAGCTACAGAAATTCAAAGTTAACAGAAGTCTGTGGGAAGTCTTGTAGCGGCTTCTTAAAGACTGGATTAGGTCTGTACTCATGGATTCCACAAAAACTCCAAAGCAGTCTTAAGCTAGGACTTAATTACATTTGCAGTTTATCTTTCCAGTGTTAAATGTAAACGGAAGGTATTGCCCACTTTGTTATTAAAATATGCATGGCACTACATGCTGCTTAAGTTGCCAGAGCAATCTTATGTTTGGAATCTCCTGCCTTTTAGAAAAGCTGAATCATATAGCCTTAATATTGTTTTGTAATGCTTTTTTTTTCCCCTTTAAAAAAAAATACCATTCATAAGTGCCTTTTCCAGATGATCACACCTTGCAGAAAATAGTTTGCCAATTCTGATCAATCTAACAGTTTTAGAAACTCTCAGTTTTGACTTTCTAAAGAAAACAAGAAAAAAAAAAACAGGAAGTAAAATCCAACATGGGATTAGTTTTCCAATTGTCATGGGGTGGGAGGAAGAGAAGGCAGGTTGGCTTAATCAGAGTTAACATGCAAATAAACTAAATACATCCTTTGCAAGGAGTAGATAGTTACAAATTAAAACTATTTTGTAATTACCTTGTGCTCATCTCGAAGGTGAGCGTCCAGCTCTTCTGTGTGTTTGGTCTCATAGTAGCAGAGTTGGCATTTGTAAGGTTTCAGTTCATTGTGCTTCTCTATGTGCTGCTGCAAGCTCTCATCACTGGAGCAGGTAAAGGTACACTTATCACAGCGGAAAACAACTCCCTGCAAGTACTTTGACAGTTTGGAACGGCAGACTTCAATGGGAACGACCCGCTCTTCTGTAGGAACAGGACAATGTTCGCTTAACAAATTTTATGAAATACCAGGCCTCGTGTCAACAGCTTGGAAACTACCACCCACACAAAGAACAGAATCTTGTATAAGGGTATGCAAATCCACCTACATAGGAGTGGGACCCAAACTGGAGTAACGCACACACACACACGAAAAAAAAAATTCTCTGTAACAACAGGGCTAATCGCCTAAGACTACAGACACAGATGTCCCCACAAATGTAACTACTCATTGGGTAAAGAGGATGGGAATGGAGGTTTTGGAGCAAATGATATTCAAAGCTACTCACTGGTGACTGTGAGGTCAAGTAAGGCAGCACCTTTTTCTGGAAGAGACTGTGCAGTTCAGCCAGCACCAGAAACTCCCAACACATCCATAACTGCTAGAAAGTTCAGATTCAAAATCTACACACACATCATGTCACACCTCCCATAGTTCAGATCAGGGATACAAGCATGTACAGCAAACGCTCTTGCTGAGTTTTTAAACTCTCCGCTTCTCAAACAAAATACAGATGTTTAACAGAGCAGCAATTAGTTTCAGTCTTTTGACAGAACCAGAATCTGATGTAACTCTCATCCACTGTGTTCCCCAAACTGTGTGCACAAGGGAAATCCCAAATTTGACCCTTCAGCTGAGGGTCACCAGAAGGTCCTTATTATGGGCTTTTGTTATTTAACTGGCCTTTTTTAATTAGAACACTAAAATTTAGTACTGTTATCCCTTATGGACTGCAGATTAAAGGAGGAGTTTGATCCTCCTCATGCAAGTCATCCTTAACATATTAAAACAAATGAGCAAAAAAAAAAAAAACAAAACAAAACAACAACAAAAAAAAAAAAACAGGCCTGAATCTCAGGTGGTTGACAAGAAGGGTACGGGAATGAGATGTGGTAATCCACATACAAATCTGAGCAAATGGGCCCTTCTCTTTAGCGAGGAGGGTAATATCACAACACAAGACAACCAAAGAAATACAAAGTCACTTATGGCTTCTAGAAGGTGGTAAAAGGCTCCACTATTCTCTTATCTTCAGCCAATCCATGTGCCACCACTGCTCACAAGACCTTTTCCACAGCCCATGAAAATATTCCATCCTCCTCAGCTTCTCCCAGAATACAAAAGTTTTCCTACCTCATAACTACCACTTTGGCCACTTCAAAAAAGCAAAATCTCTAAAAAACCTGGAGGACTTGTGATTCTTTTCTACACCAATAACAGCTTTTCTAGCTATAGAGCCGCTAAGTTGTGGCCATTTGGTGTGGAAAGCAGGGAAGGGAAAATATAGTCTAAGAGACAACAGAATTTAAAGCTGTGATTCTGTGGTCAAAGATTTTTTTAGAAGCTTGTTGCTACTGTGTGCTTTTGGACTTGCTGAATAAGTGAAGCAGCTGGTTTCAAAAGTGAAAATGCTAAGTTAAGCGTCCAAAAAGAGAAACACCAACTAAAATATCTGAAAATTCCCTTTTCTTATAGCACATGGCACAGATTTAAAACATAAAACAAAACACTAAAACATGGCATAGTATAAAATGTTTTATCTACTACTCTGTAGTAACTCAGCATTTCCTAGCTCACATCAGGAAACCCTATTTTCTCACAATTACACATACACTCCTCAAATGAAAAGCAACACAGTAACATGAGAAAAGCAAGATAAACATAAATTCTAGAGTGAAGGATTTTACTTTTAGGGGATGATTTAAAACTTTTACTTGATGAGCTCATAGAGTGATACCTCGAAGAAATTATTTTGGAACTCGCAGGGTGATTTGGACCCAGAACCTCACATTTTGTAAGGTGATGTTCTTATATCTGGCTTGCCTCTATAAAGCTTTCTGTATTTAATTACTCATTTAGAACACACTAATCATATGTGAGCAACTGGCAAAACTACAGCAAACCATAAAGCCTCTAACAAAATTGAAAGATTTAGCTTCTTTTCTCAAGTGTGGATTTCTTCAGACTTTAGCAGTGTCTAAACTAATCTAATTTGGTGGTGGCATCACCATCCCTGGGGGTGTCCAAGGAAAGGTTGGACCTGGCTCTTAGGGACATGGTTTAGTGGGTGACATTGGTAGAAGGGTGATAGTTGGACCAGATGATGCTGAAGGTCTCTTCCAATCTTAATGATTCTATGAAACAAAGACTTCTATATATGCTTCACAGAAAAGTTGTCATGAATTGTGGAATAGTATCAAGAGGTCTAAGAAAAAACAAGAACAAAACAAACACCTAAACAGCATCATCTCAGTTTAAGAAATTCAATCATAAATTAGACTCAAACATTCAGCTTAATTCCAGTGCAGATCAGAGAACACACTGAAAGGCCATTGACGTGCTAGTTATTTGCTACTTAAAGCAGACATACATTTTTTGTCTAGAGTCATAAAAAAGACCATGATTCTATCAGTCCTTCGTTAACAAGGAAAATTCTTTACTCACCAACAGACTATAGCACACACAACTCATCTCCTTCCCTTAAATGTAAACCAAGTGCAAACAAAATAGTCCTACGATCTGTTGAGCCTACAGAAAAATTATTTGGTACTGCTGGGTGTTTGCACATATGCATTTTTTGCCTGTAATGAATGTAAATACAAGCTACAGTCACAGAACACATACCATTTTGTGTTTCAGTAGCCAAAAGCAAGCAGACCACAAGGGTTCTGCATGTATGAATGAAGCTGTGTGTACAAGAGATAACAACAGAAACAACCATGTGTAAGGAATCGGCACAGGCAGCAATGAAGCCTTTTGGGGGGTAGATTAAGTTGGAAATTTGAATGTTTTATATTGAACTTACTATTTGAGATAAATGGGTGCAGTTTCTATTAAATGGAAGAACAAAATCATCATTTCTACCAGCAAGAGAGTAAAATGATCACTAAAAGAAGAAAATATAATTTCCCAAGGACACTAAAGTAGACCTAACACTGATCTTGGTAAGTTGCATTCAGCCCTGGAAAAATATCAGCGTGTTCCAAAATGCTGCTGGAAGGGATAATGAAACCTAATCACACCGTCCAGACTAAGTTAAAGGCCAATAGTTCTGCTGGCCATGGAGCAAGATTTCTGTCTCTGTAGAAGGTTCCCATGCTTGCCTGTCAGAAAAGCCAGAAAGAACGCAAGAACCACACTCTCTCTCTTCACCTGCCTGCATAACAGAGGATCAAATCCTCTAGATGTGTCAGTCCCCCAATATGGCCCACCAAAAGGCAATGAGTCTGTGCTCCACCTGTGCCTGCAGAAGGGACGGTGAACAGCTTTTACACTGATAAGGAATTGATTGAACAGAATAGGCTACACGTGCAAGAAGGCTCTAGGAAGCATCCTGTTTGCCCATGTCCTCAAGGGGATGCAAATTTCTTGTCTAATTATTTCTCACAAGCCATTCAGCCTTACAGCTTATAATGCTTTAGGCCTGTGAAAGTCAACGTCCACAGACCCTAATTAAGACGCAAATATACTCTCCATTTCAAGCACATGCAGTTTCATCAAGGACTACAGGTGCAACAATTTGGAAGTAATATAAGAGTTATGCATCTGTAAATGTGCCTTTTTACACAGGAGGAACATGAAATGGATCAAATCCTTCACTCTTGATTTTACACACTGCACCACTCCATCTACCTAAAAACTGATTTTCTTTAACCACAGATCACAACTATACTCTAACTATACTCTTGTTTTATCAATGTAATGACTATAAAAGAAGAAGGCTATCCCAGACTGTGTTCATCATCTCTCATTCTCTCGGTGCATGTTAAATCTTGTCAAAATCATCTGCTTTTGCTGCCAAACAATAAACAAAATTGTAGGGGTGCCTTTTTTTTGTTTGTTCTGTTTTGTTTATTAAAACTTCTTTTACACAGTTTTACCTCTTCCGGTGCTCTAGCAGGTATACAATCATGTCCTTTGCTATCTTTTTTTTTTTTTTTTTTCCCAAGAGCACAGTGGCTCAAGGCTGGTTTGTGCATTTGAAACAACAGCAAAACAAAAGAACATATCCACAGTGTACCTTACTCAGGAGGTAATCACCTCCTTGCAATGGGTCAGAAACACCTCTGTAGAGGCAGCACAGCTACATAAAGTGCTCTTTCACTACTGCAGCTAGACACTCCCAGTGTAAAGTCTATGTTTGACGGAAACTTTCCTAACTAAGTCCATCACGTCCTTTCCTCAGTCTGTCTATCTGTATTTTAAATGTCTGGCAGTGTTCACTGGTGCTCTGGCACAGCGACAAACAAGAGCACACCTTGGCATCACTTGGAACCACACAGTCTACTGTACAAGGGTTAACTAAACCTTCCTCTTTTCTGAAGAGAGATAATTCTGGAAAATGCCCTGAAGCTGGGCAAAATCTGACACTGCAACACCTTCAAAGACAGGAAGTAAAAGCATCTGCCAAACTTTTACAACCAAATAAAGCAGCTTTGTAATGTGCTTTTTGAATCACTGACAGGTCATTTTTTCCCAGATGTTTCCTCAGAATAGCTGTGCTAGGAGATATGTATCAAGTCTGCCAACCTCACTCCTTTGGTACAAGAAGGACTTTAAGTAACCAACAGTGGTAAGTGCTATGTTATAAGGAATTACGATAGCGCTTGTCACACCAGGATCTCCTCCAGGAAAAAGATGGCATGCAAAACTTGTGTTTGCACACCACCAGTATCCTACTGTGAAACTCTGCCCAACCTGCAAGCAGGCAGAGTGCCATCCCAACACATGGGTTTGGATTTCGGCAGCCAACAGACCATCTACAAGCATCAAATGTGATAGCTATGGGCAGGAATCCCAGCCCAGAGAGCGTAAACAGCTGTCTCTTCTGAGCTAGCAAGCCTGCAGTTAATACAATATAGAAATCCCTAATCCCATTTTTAGCTGGGTTAAAAAAAGAAGGGAGAGGAGCAGAAAGAAATGAAGTCTTAAAGAAAAATAAAATATGATCATTCTTGTTTTGATCCTAAGAACAGTGACACATCACGAAGAGAAAGATTTCAAGCAAGTAATCAAGAGATATTCTGGGTCCTCTACAGTTAGTTGGTATACTGTGCCCCAGAGTTTTTGATAGCAAGGACTTTACAATAACAAGGACAAAAGCAGTATACAGCTCTAGCCTAGATCAAAGCTGTAAATTAGTGCTACTCTTGGTAAATAGGTGCTTGAAGACTATTAAAATTGTTTTTAAGCTTTACTTTAGAGAGGTTGAATCTGTCCTGTTTCAACGGATTTGAATTTTACAGGAAACTATTAAGATGTATCATTTAGAAAATAATAAAAAATACTGAAGGCCTGATGTCCTATTGGTGTCCTGATGGTCAATGTACTTGTGCTCAAGCACAGAGAGGTGAAAATTTAATGAAGCCAGTCTGAAATACACAGGCGTCATTCAGCATTTCCCTCATCAGACAGACACATACAGCAATATCATTACCTCTGTGCAGAACTATGTGGTCAATCATGTTGCGTTTGTATTTGGTGTGATATAGGCAAAGAGGACAGCGAAGGTCTTTGGGTCCTTCCTCAGGAACTGCTGAATGCCCAGCTTCCACGTGCATAGTAAAAGCAGATCTGTGAAACAGGAGGGAGAGATGGAAGCAGTCAAAAGAGGTGTGCAGTGAACGATGAAGTGTCACAGCTCTATAAGGAAAGTGTCTTGTAAAATGGTACAGATACCACTCAGCCTTGTCTTCACAGTGCCACATGGCATTGCAGCAGGGCGACTCACATGAGTAACACATGAGCAAAAATATTTGTAGGCTTGTATACTCAAGTAACTGGCACACATTCTGACAATATATTCTGCATGAGTTGCTCTATAGTCACGTTGTTATAGTTAAGATACCAAAAGAATTCCCATCTTCTATGTGCATTATTTGTCTTCAGGCTGAAATATTCTGTGTACTTTTTCTAACAAAAAAATATTTTTTAGCAACTTGAGTAAAATCTAACTGTTCTGGACTGCAGGGTGAATACAGATGTATTTCTGGAGGCAAATAACATTCTTAACCTCCTCTGTCTTTGTAAGACAAGACCATTGTGATATTACGTTACAGGCATACTTAAGAGTTGTAAGAGACATGCAACTCTTCCTCCATATAGAGGAAATTAACTATATATCTACCTAACCACAAGCTCAACTACTGAAATGAGACATGTCTGTAAACTTGGGGGACTTAGTTATTCTTTTTTGTTCCTAAGGTAGTGGTAAAGCCTGCAAAAACTAGTGAGATTGCCACATTGAACTTGAGTTAAAAGTCCTCACTGAAGTTCTGCAAGACTGCTAGCTTGAACAACTTACTAATACAAGTGGCATTGGGCACAAGCCAGGGATCATCAAATTCTACAGGTGTATTTCAATCAACTTCAGTGAGTGCTTTCATGCATTTAAGTTTCTACAGTGAGCTTAAGGGGGGATTTGTATGGGCTTTTTTACCCTTTTTTTTTAAAGGGAGAAAACATAGTGTACTTCCAAAAGAAGACTTAGTTCTTGAAAGTTTGAAATACCACATGAAGAAATACAACTCCATTACGCAAGTATGTGTATCTTTAATTGCCATTTGATTAAAGATGATTTTATTTCATCTCAGTAAAAGGCACTAGCAAGATGTGAGCAGATTTAACGGATCTAATGATAACTGGTAATCTTGAAGACAGATAGCAATCAGGGTATAAAGCATAATTGTACCATAAAGGGCGGGAGGGCCTGAAGATATGTAAATAAAAGTTGCTCTTGTGGAGATTGATAAGGTTTGTGCTCAACATTTTCTTTAACAGAACGTCTTTCCTGTACTCAATCATACTATTTACTGTCACCAGACTCCTGAGTACTTAACACATTTGAGATCTCAAATGGCAGTTAGGGGACTTAGGCTTGAGGGTCCAGCATATCAGAGTGAAATGATGCACAGGTGCATAAGCGTTTTGTCCTTAGGGAACAACAGCTAAAACTCACACACAAGACAGCTGAGATTTTACATTCTGCAATATCTAATTGGATTTGCTGAAATGTCTCTATGTGCTATCAGTTACTCTGGAGAACACACTCCAGCTAGATAAACAATGAGAGAAATAAAATTACATGAGAGAGGTTTCTTCAGAAAGGGATATAACTTTTCATATCTCCTTAAAACACTTTTTTTTTTTTCTCATGCTTCATGCCAGTTGCACCAGGAAATGACCTTATTTTTTAAGAGAACATTTTCACACCTGAGGATAAGGAAAACCCTCTACTTGCATATGTTAAGGAAAAAGCACTACCTGTACCATCTCCTTCGGCAAGTAAAAGCTACTGCAAGGACTCACTGTGCTTTCGTCTGCAGCAGATGGTACCGGCTGTTGTAGGAGAGAGGAAAATGGATTACATGGATGCTGCTGTGATCTGGCATGGCATTTCCTATGTTCCTCTCTCTGGTCAGCAGTGGCCATGTTTCTGTTAGCTACAGCCAGCTCTCAAAGATCTCAGAAGTCTTTTCAAGTACTAAAAAATCCTTGTGAGTTCAGTTTATCTGTTTTCCACAGTACTTACTTAAAGCCTGTATAAAAGGAACAATCTTTGCACTTGAAGAGTTTTTTCCCTCCATGCTTGTCACGGTAATGACGCCGAATGCTCTGTATGTAACCCGAGGAGAATTCACAAAATTCACAGTTAAGGATGGCTTCCGTTTTTTCCATTCCTGCAGCACTCCCTGAAAGTGGGATTGGGCTGACATTGTTGTTGTTCCTGGCTAAAGCTGCAGACTGATAGTGGTTCAACTGCTGTTGAACATCAGGAGGCTCTGAGTATGAAGAGTCTGTGGAGAAACAGAGAGAAGCTGTTATTCCATGTGGATCAGCAAACCTAAAAAGGTTCAAGACTTGCTCCAGCACCTATTGGCTTTTACAGGGTGTTGACCAGGGGAAAGACGTCAGTTCGCTGACAGCTTTCTGAAGGGATTAAGAAGAAGAGGTAAACCAATTCTATACCTAATGTGCAATCTACAATATAAAAGTTGATCAGTATAAATTATGCTTTTTAAAATCTGATTTGGGGAGGAAAAAAGTAGCAACAGATTTAAGTTAAAAGTAGTTTAAAAAGAAGTCTTAAGACATTTTTCATTTATGAAGGTAAACAATATTAATCATACTGCTGAGCACTTATGCATTTGGCACATCAATCAGACCAGGTTCTCTGAAATTTTTTATGCCAATTCACACCAGACGAAGATCTGGCATAGGATACATGTGAGTTGCCTATGTAATAGGGGGAAAAAAATAGTAAAGAAAAAAGAAATGGATACTCTTCCCTAATCATTCATGGAATTTTTTGAGAAACCCACACAGAAAGTTAACTGTAGTAAAAAGATGAAATTTTACTTTGTCACATTTGAAGAGGTCTTCACAACAGGTAAATTCAAATACTCTGAGTTGAGGATGTTTGGAATCAAGTCATCATGGAAAAAAGTTATTTACTCATAAATTTCAGTAAAGCAAACTTCTAAACCACATTTCCTTAGAAGTTACTAAGCTTTGCTGTACTGAGAAAAAGATAAATCTGTATAGACACCTCCGTTCTACAAGCCAGAAAAACTCTGTCACACCATTTTAATGGCATGTGGAAAAACACAGTCCAGAGGTATCTCAGTACTGACACTAAAAGCTGTAATACTTTACTTGGCCCCTGCAAAAAAGGGCAGGGTGTGTGTTGAACCTTTTCCGACACACTGCTTATATGTGGAGGTTAGGAATTCATCTGCTTTGTCCTGTATAACCCACAGCTGCCCATGAATGGAACAAATGAAAGCAGATGAATAAAGCACAGATGAATTTCAGTGTAACTTTCATGAAAAGAAGACAAAAGATTCTTTTCTTAAGCTTTTTGGAAGAAGGAAAAAAAGAAGAGAGAAAAAGAAAAGAAAAGAAGTCAGGATACAAACTGTACCAGCCAACTCCTGCTTTGATGGGTACTTCATTTTCCAAAGCTTAATTCCCTGAGGCTAGATATGCAGGAATTCTCTAACAGACATACTTGCAGGAACTTAATACCATCCATTCTAACCAATTAGTAAGGAGAAACAAAAGGCAAACAGGCCTATACAGCACTCGGCATGGGGACTTCTCCACCTGTCTTCAAAAGAGTAAAATGCTCACCCTCTTTTCTCATTACTACAAAAGGGGGTTATACGTGCCTGAGAAACAAAAAAACAAACCAACACAACAAAAAAACAAACACACCGACAAAACACAAGCTTGAGATAAATGTCTCCAGGCTCCCCTGGCTTCACCCCCAGGTGTACAGTAAAGACAAAAGCAGAGACATGAAAGATTCTGGTTAAACTAAATACTTTTTGTTTTTCCTATCCAAGTCTCATGAACAGAGGCTGGATTACAATACAGCATTTATCAAGTCTTGTTTTCACCAATTCTACAGCAGGTTCCCTCACCATGGAGGACTCACAGTGAGCTCTACCAATTCAAATGTTAAGTCTTTCTTTTCCCTTTTGTTTGAAGCAGGCTCCCCACTAGATTAAGGTTTAGTTAGTAATTCACTGTTCCCTTCCTCAGAAAGGAGGCATCAAAGTTTTACAACACATCATGAAGATTCCCAGCCAAAACCTTAGTGATGTCCACCACTAAGAAATCTGCAGGTTTAAAAACAGGTGTCTGGTGTCTATTATTCCAGCTGTGGATTCTGGTACATGAAAACTGCAGGAGCAGATAGCTACATGATTATTCCCACAGGAAGAAAAGTGTACAAGGTAGCTTTCCTTGTCATCAGGAACAGCCAAAACCAAATCCTACCTTTAAATATTCACACTGGTCATCTTATAATTTTTGGTGGATCATTCTGTTACAACTAAGACAGTTATGATACAGGGGAAAAAAAAAATCTGAAGAGCTTATATGGAGAGTCTTAAACAACGGTAGCATGCATGTTCCTAGCTCTGCCTGCATATTCTTCCCCTTTTGCCTTGCCAAAAGCTTTCATTATTTTACTATCCTTCTGACGTGCAAGATTTAGCACTTCCTGAAGAAAAATACCCATCATTAACACGTGTATGTGGCTTCTGTTGGTTTCTGAGAATCAGCTTGCCATACAGATATGCTAGCATGCAGGTGCAACCCAGCTCCACCAGGAATACTTCGGATTAAGTTCAAAGCCAACTAAAGTCATGTGAGGTTTTCCACGAACTTCAGTATGCACTGAACGACACACTGCTCATGCCCACTCTGAAATGAGTGAAGGTAGTGGAAGGATGGAAACTGCCTTGAGTTGTTTCCAACCAAGCCGTTTAGCACACAGCACAGATGGGAATGCGAGCAAGTAAGAAACAGGTGATGGGGGCTGGAAGTTGGGATTTAAAAACAACAACAACAAACAAACCAAAAAACAAACAACAACAAAACAGCAACTGAGGAAAGGACTAGTGAGACAAACCAAAAATCAAAAAATCAAAAAGACACAGACAATGAGCAATGGTACAGTGATTTTTAAGAAACAGCACTGCCTCAAACTGGCAAAGCACTTTCATGTGTGCACCTACTCTACTCCTGCTGGAAGAGCAGGCTGGTGTTCCAACTGCTCTGCGTGTGCCAAGCTGACTTAGATGTTAACCAAGTACCATAAGTGCCTTTGCATTTACTCAGGTCTTGAGCTGGTGTGCACCAAAATGATGGACACCTTTTGCCCGTGTTGCTGCAACAACAAGATGCCCAGATGTTAAGAGTGAAGAAGGAAGGAAGAAGAGAAAATAGTTTTACCCTCAAAACTGCCCAAAAACCGAGTAACGGCTACACACAATGTAAGTTCCACTTCAGCCTTTTCCTGCCTGCATCCATGGCTCAAAGGGTTGGGAGCACTCTAGGAGATCATTAACAATCTTGGTCAGAAGCACAAAGATGGTCCAGCCATACATGTGTGAAAAAAGTAAAGTGGCCATAGAAGACTACATCAAAGTCAGAAAACAGATGAAAGACATTAAAATAAGCAAAGGGAAGAGTTAACAAAATTATATGAAGTAATGTAAAAGAAGTATAAAAAGAAAACATACAGAGGGAGAAAATGAAGAAAAAACAAACTATAGGAAGTACTGATTACATGTTAAGCAAAAAAATGCTGTTTTCTTTTTCATAAAACAGCCTCAAAGTACCACAAGAAAATAAATGACAGAATACTTAGCCCTGGTAACTTTAAAACACACACACACAGAAACCATTTTTAAAAATTATTTTATCCAAAGTGAAATAAGGACCTAACTGTGCAACTCCAAAAGCAAGTTAATGGCATGGGATGTTCTGAAGTAAAAGGACACCTATAGTCATGCCAAGAGGCAAAAATTAAAGGTAATTGATGCAGTCAAACACAGAAGAAAAGTGACAATGTTGCAAATCTTATGACTAGAACTTTGAACTAACATCTCTACCTACAGATTACCTGCACAGGAAGAATAACAAGGTTAGCAGGCAGTTTAATCCATGCCAGCACCTGTGGATCTAAAAGACCACAGCATTCACCCTTGATATACAACCACACTCTCATATCCAAATGAGAAAATGACTAGTTGAAAGGAAAGCAGAAGAAAAGACTGTCCTCATGGTGTCCCATCAACACAGCCATATCTAAATTACTGCCATGTGCTGGTAACAATGCATTAGAAAGTCTCACAGTGGCTCCGCAAGGGGGGAAGAAAAACAGCATTTCCAGAAGTGCCTAAAACACTTCAGTGCCAGGTAAGTGATTTTGCCATTCTGAAAACTTCACCCAGAGTGCAGACACAAAGTGGCATGAAGTGTCTGTCATAACTACTGAAAGTCACTACCTTGTCCAAAAAGGCATTCACAGTCTCCCCCACAATGCAATGCAATGGTGAAAATGCAACTTGATACACACCTGCGTATCTTGAGACTATACACGGGCGAAGAATATACAGCAAAAACTCACCGCAAAAGCAAAATGAAAATTCAATTTTCATGGATCCTGTGCAGCATATTACATGCACATAGCAAATGTTTCAGACACCTGAAGAAGGAAAACTGAGATATTTTCAGAAGAAAAAAGTAAATAAAGATTCTGATCCAGTTACATAAATTTGCTTGGAAGTCAAATGATGTTTTAGCCATTTGTAGGTATTTGCAGAACCATCAATAACCATGGACACAAAAACAAAACAGACAAAAACATGACACCTAAAAAAAAAAAAACACAAGAAAAACAGATCAGAGCAACACCTGGAAATGTCTAAGTAATGAACACTGAGCATCAGGTGAGAGATGGAAGGAAAATTATCTATTAAAGGAAAGAAATCAAACCATTGCTTCATCCTTTCAGGGTAAGCAGAACTTGATACATCTAATGCGAGTATTTACGTTTGCACAATCAGAGATATGGATGGAGGGAGAAATATTGTTCAAGAGAAGCAATTGTTCAAGTACACTGGAAAGTATCTTTAGTGCATGCCCATCTACAAATAATCAAATAGCTGAATGACCAGAAGAAGACAGAGGCAGATAAAAATGAGGACATCATGATTTCCTGGTAAATCTATATGGGAGCATCAACCAAAGTCAAAAAAGAGCAGCAACTGTGAGACAAATGAAACTGCAGAAGGCAATGTTTGGCTCCTGAGATAAGAACACTCAGATAGAATGTATAAATAACTAAAATAACTCTATGGGGAAAAATGTTACATAATACCAATACAAGCCTAAGACATTACAGATCTGTAAGAAAAAGTCCCAAAGAGAACAAAAGGAAACTATTTGGAATGCTATTTAATCTATTCTAAGTTCATTCATACAAAGAGATTTCTATGAAGAAGGCCAGAGAAATTCCAAGGAATTAAGAAAAGCACTAGACAAATGGAAACACATTTGTGAAACCAAATCAAGATGCAATACTACGTTAAAAAAAAAATGCATGTTTAAAAGTAAAGAGTACTAGAAATAATTATTTTAAATGAGTAAGTTATGGCTACTAACTTCAGAGCAGAGATGAGAAGACTCCAAATAAACATTACAGTGTATTTCCAATACCTAAAGGGAACCTCCAGGAAAGTTCTTTACCAGGGAGTGTAGTGACAGGATAAGGGGTAACAGTTCTAAACTAACAGAGGGTAAGGGAGAAATTCTTTACTCTGAGGGTGGTGAGGCACTGGAGCAGGTTGCCCAGAGAAGCTGTGGAAGCCCGATCTCTGAAGTGTTCAAGGCCAGGCTGGATGGGGCTTTGGGCAACCTGAGCTTAGTAGGAAGTAATCTTTAAGGTCCCATCCAACCTAAATCATTCTGTGGTACTATGAAGGCTAACAGTGAAGCTTATGAGATTTAGGTACAAAATCCCTTTTGAAATTCAATGGAAATCAAAATTACTAGCTCAATGAAAGGCAGGAAAGCATATAGTCATGAATGGCAACAGCTTGAAAAGTGGGAAGGTGGCAAAGCAGAGTGTCATACAAAGACTGTCAAGACTACACACATTTGTTCACTTTATGCCATGCAGCACTGACCTGGAAGGAAGAATATGTGGGAGGGTGAAATGTTCTGGCAGTAAATTAACTGAGGGAAGAGGATGATAGAACAGAATAAAATTCAGAGGGATGCAACAAAACATACATGAAGATGCTTAAGGAACCACAGTGTATACGTTTTTTTCATTGCAAGTTTAAAAACAGAGTATGAACCTACTTCTTTACTTAATTCTGATTTTTACCAAAGAACATTTACATTGCTAGGATGTTATAAATGAGATCAAAAGGAAATAAACTTTGTATCCTTATTCACACACTCCAAACAGTAATCACATGGGAAAGAAAATAAACCCTTTTAATTAAATAATTATTTAAAGGATTTTAAATAAGTGAATAAATAAATTTTTTTTAAAAAGAGCCTTCTTAGAGGAATTTATTTCAGCACTATCTGTAAAAGCCACTTTCGGATAACTTTGGACTAGCTATTGCATTTAAGAGAAAGATATTACATATCTGTCCAAGGTTCAGAAGAAGGAAACCAGAAGGATACATGGGCTACGCAGTTTTGCTTATTCAGAAGAGGTAGTGTCCAGGTGGAGATCAGTAACAAGTGGTGTTCCTCAGGGGTCAGTATTGAGAACAGTGCTTTGTAACATCTTTGTCAGTGACGTGGGCAGTGGAATTGAGTGCATTCAGCTCTGGGGCCCTCAGCACAAGAAGGACATGGATTTATTAGAATGAGTCCAGCGGAGGCCACAAAGATGATGAAAGGTCTGGAGCAGCTTCCTATGAAGACAGGCTGAGGGAATTGGGTTTGTTCAGCCTGGAGAAGAGAAGACTCCAGGCAGACCTTACAGAGGCCTTCCAGTACCTAAAGGGAGCCTACGGGAAAGCTGGGGAGGGACTCTTTGTCAGGGGGTGTGGTGACAGGACAAGGGGTAATGGTTTTGAACTAAAAGAGGTTAGGTTTAGGTTAGACATTAGGAAGAAATTCTTATACTCTGGGGGTGGTGAGGCAGTGGCACAGCTTGCCCAGAGAAACTGTGGATGCCCCATCCCTGAAAGTGTTCAAGGCCAGGCTGGATGGGGCTTTGAGCAACCTGGTGTAGTGGGAGGTGTCTCTGCCCATGGCAGTGGGTTTGGAACTGGATGATCCTTAAGGTCCCTTCCAACCCAACTCATTTTATGATTCTTTATGACTTTGAATTGTCTTTTATGTGCATATCTGTCTCAGAATGAAGCTGAGACAGGATATATTCTATGCAGCTTCTTGTGCTAATATCAAAATCACATATAAGGGATATATATTGAATCTACTAAGAAGAAAATAAATAATTTTATCTTATGAATTCCTTTACACCGACAGACCCACACTGCTGTCTAGTGAAGCATCTTGGAGTTTCACAATTGAGATCAAGGAGAAAGTGATTATAAGATAAGATGCAAAGAAAAGCAGTGGGAATTATATAAGGCCTAGTGAGGATGAACACAATCAATGAAATATGTTAGACCATGTTCCTTCCCTCAGAAGAGAGGGACTAGTTCATGAGCTTCATGTCCTCCCGTTTTTGAGTTTCTAACACTACCAGGTCCTATTAACATTATCTTTAAAGACTTCCATTCATCCTTAGGCAAAGCATAACATGGACATGAACACTGCCTGAATCCTTACCATGCTCTACTAATGCTGTGATTTGGAAGGATCTGTTCAAGTTGTCCATGATACACTCCATCATATACACACTTAATTTCTAGTTATCCCTTCTTTTCACCTATCCCTCTCCCACAGCACAGTTTCTTACTTGGCTTCAACTCAGTTTAATATTCCTTCAGTTCTTCAGGTGATTTGGTCACTTACTAGTTTTTACACTGTACACAATCCTCTCTTTAAAATTTGGGCTGTTTTGGTAGCTACTCTACTGCTTGCAATTGTTGCAACATCAGTGCCAAGTCAGTATGCCATTTTGACCCCACCTGTTGCTTTGTCTGTTGCCACTTCCCCTACAATAGGGAGATGATCCATGCAGTGTGCATTGTGTTTCCCTGCTGCATTCATGTTCTTCCATGTCTGTTTACCCACGGCCTTCTTTTAAAGTAAGAACATTGCAGACCAAGAATCTGCTGCTACCTACCTATATTGAGTGAATAGTTCAACCTCTCGGTCACGTTTCGACCCTGTGTTCTTATAATTTGTTATTGATAAAATAAAATAATGTGTCTGAATATAATGTGTCAGATAAAAACAAGCCTTCTGTCTACATGTCAAACATCGGGATTCATGTACTTATCAATTTCCATACCATGCATAAACTAAAAAGTTGTCTAGCTGTTCCTTACTCTGTTGAATGAAATTCAATCTCTTAATGAAATTACACTTACAGAATACAGGAACACAAATAGCTTTAGCAAGATGCTTCTTTAACCAATCTGCCCGCAGGTAAACAGTTCTTTTCTGAAATGACCCTTTACTCAGGCAATAATCTATCAAGTTTTGTTGTTGTTTTGTTTTGTTTCATTTTTGTTTACGCACTGGTAACCAAACAAGCCTTGTGATTTCCTTCTCATTTTTAAGGACAACTCATCAGGTATTTTTTTCAGGATCATTTCAGGTTTCCCTCTCTATTGCCCTGCCCCTTTTATCACAGAACCACAAAATATCATCAGTTGGAAGGGTATCATGAGGACCACCAAGCCCAACTCCCAACTCTTCACAGTGCAACCTAAGTTATACAGCATCTAAGGACATTGTTGAAATGATTCTGAAACACTGACAGGTTTGGGCCATGGCCACTTGCCTGGGGAGCCTGTCCCAGTGCCCGACCACCCTCTGGGTGAAGAACCTTTCCCTAACACCCAGCCTGACCCTCCCCTGTCCCAGCTCCACGTCATTCCCTTGGGTCCTGTCGCTGTCCCCAGAGAGCAGAGCTCAGCGCCTGCCCCTCCGCTCCCCTCGTGAGGGAGCTGCAGGCCGCCGTGAGGCCTCCCCTCAGCCTGCTCTGCTCTGGGCTGAACAAACCCAGGGACCTCAGCTGCTCCTCATATGTCTTGCTCTCTAGACCCTTCACCATCTTTGTAGCCTCCTTGGGACACTCTCTGATAGTTTTATGTCCTTCTTACACTGTGGCACCCAAAACTGTTCACAGTATATCAAGTTAGTCCGCATCAGAGAAGAGTAAGCAGGACAATCACTTCTTTTGACCAGATAGCTATGACGTGCTCAATGCACCCCAAGATACAGTTGGTCCTTTTGGCCATCACAGCACATTGTTTATTCATACTGAGCTTGCCACCAACAACCCCCCCCATATCCCTCTCAGCAGGGTTGTACTCCAACACTTGTCCTCCAACCTATACATAAACCAGGATGCCCTGTCCCAGGTGCAGAATATGGCATTTGCATTTGTTAAATTTGATATAGCTGGTGACTGCCTAGCACTGCAATCTATCAGGATCTCTCTGCAAGGCGTTTCTACCCTCAAGAGAGTCAACAGCTCCTCCTAACTTCGTATCATTTGCAAATTTACTTATTGTGCACTCAACTTCTGTGTCCAGGTCATTGATAAAAACCTTGAAGAAAACAGGCCCTTAAAATTGAGCTGTAGGGAACAGCCCTAGTGACTGGCTGTTACCCCATTTACCCTAGCCCTTTGAGTCAAACCCTTCAGCCAATTGTTCACCCATTGTATTTGTTCATGTCTAGCTATATGCTGGACATTTTGTCCAGAATGATACTGTGCAAGACAGTATCAAAAGTTTACTAAAATTAAAACAACAACAACAACAACACTTCCGCTGCCTTACCTTTGTACACTAGGCAGGCAACCTTGTCATAAAAGGATATTAGGTTTGTACGGCATGACCTTCCCTTCAACAACACATGTTGGGTTTAGTATAAACATTAATACAAATACACAGACAGAAACACACATGCTGCTGTCATCTAAATGCTTCACTTGTCTCTAAGCTTGAGATGTAGAGGGAAAAGAAATTCAGCTCTATAAAGTGCTATATTTTTGCATTCTGCTTTAAAACTGGTCCTATTATTACAGTGAAAATACATGTGTGCTGATGATCCAGTCTATGTTTTAATGTTTTAGTCCTATGACAAAGTAGTACTAGGTTCATGCTTCAATTCTCCACAAAGCAAACATCTTAATTAACACTGTGTAGTTAGAATAGAATAGTTTTAGTTGGAAGGGACCTATAAGGATCTTTGAGTCCAACAGTAATTCTAATAATATTCTAGAGAAAATCATATTATAATCATAGAGCTCAGCAACTTGTAATTTGCTCAGGAGACCTGAAGCATACGCCTTGGCATTATTATTTCTACCAATGGAAAGACCTCATCTCTATCCTTAGATCTGAGTCATCTCAGATCACTGCAGGCAGCATTTTCAAACATTGGAGCTGAAACATAGTAACATTTCTTAAAGAAAAAATAAACCCAGCTATTTAAATGTCAAACCTCCAGCCTCCAACTATGTTGATGTTAAAACGTATGCCCATTTCAAAACAGCTAAAATGAGCAAAGGAGTTTTACCTCTCTGTCAAACATCAAATCCCTCTAGCAGGTTTTAGATCAATGGAAAGCAACTGGTGTCTCAGGAAACAGGGAGAATATCAGTTAGCTTACACATGAAGACTACTAACATGTAGAAATGATAGTCTGCAGAAACACTATCTTGCACAGCATTGGTCAAGACATATCACATACCCCTTCAGAGCAACAGCATCCTATTTACTTTGTAGAGTTTTCACAAATCCCAGGGACAACAGTATAAGTTTCACTACCATTTTGTCTCCTACCCTAAATATAACAACCAGTACCAAGAATGAGCAAAAACCTCAAGAAATAAATAAAGGAATCTCCATATGCTTCTTTTTTTTCCTGTAGGTGCAGTAAGGTCTATTTCTGGCTAACAGGAAGGAATCCAGGAGATGTTTCTTCCTTTATTACTCACTCCATCCTAACAACTTATTCTATCCTCTCTCCACTCTGGGCAAGTCTTTCAATATCACATCAACCCTATCACAGCAGGCCGGCCAAATCCATACAAAGACTGGCAGCAACATCTTTCTTCCAGCTGCCCGAGTTCCTGTCTCCATCCTGTTGAATCTCAATTTTGCCTCTGCACATTCAGTTCAAGCACAAAAAGCCCAGGACCAGAAAGGAGCACAATGAACAGCAAGTTGACACCCCCACAGAGCACAACCAGTGATGGAATAAACATCTTCCTCTGTTCCACTGGCCACAAAACTTTTCTAAAAATGCTGCAGAAAAAGGCCAAAAGCCAAAAATCCATACACCAGTGGAAGAGAGCTGCAGAGAACAAGGGCATCATCAGTGCCCTAGGGCCCTGGAACAGTGGGAAGTTTGTTCAGTAAACTTGGAGGTGAACAAGCCCTGCACTTGTTCTGCCAGTCCTTGCCAATCTGATGCAGGAGAAAAGTTCCCATCTGATCCCACATCTGATAATTAGTTTAATGCTGACCACAAGAAATAAGACACACCAACAAGTACCTGAGAGTTTTAACAAGCATTGGCAAGCAGAGTGGCCACTGACAGCACTTCTGGGAAGCCAAAGTCTTGGGAAAGCAGCAACTAGTTCTAGGTTAGGGAAACAAAAAACATGGCTGGGGAAGGAATGTGGCTGGGGAAGGGCTGCAAGGAAGAAGCATTAATTTTATACTTGAGATTTGGAAGGTGGGCATGCAGTACTACTCCTCCAGGGCACAAAGCCAAGAAAACAGGCAGAACAGAGAGACATCCCTGTGAACCCTGACTACAAAAGCAGAGGCACCTTCTGTTCAGCAGTATGCAGACCACCATCTTGCATCCTTAACATGGATGCTACTCTTCCAATTCACCTTACAATTAAAGACTGTATGCATTAAAGCATCGCCTAAATTTGCCCTGTAGTCATGGCTCGCAGGCTGGCTGCCCAGTCAAAAAACAGTCAAAGAAGAGGCTATCATACTTCACAAGAGTACTTCAAACTCCCTCACCTTAACAAACAAACAAATAAAATAAATAAATAAACAAACAAACAACACAAATCCCAACCTAAAATACAACAGAAAGGCTATTCTGCTCCCAGGTGAGGCTTCCAGGATTCTGACATTCCCTGGTTTTCCCTAAAAGTGGTAGCCATAAAACACTAAGACACAATAGCAATGAGACAGAAACAGCAAGAAAGGTGAAGAGTGATGCTCTTAGGGATGGTCCTTCTGCCCTGGTTGGAAGGCTAGAAAAACATACTTTATGAAGTGCTTTTTTTGCTATGCATACTTTATGAATAGAAATAAACCAGTCTGTTACAAACTAAGAAATTGATTAAAATAAATAAATAAATAAATAGAAATAAAAAACAGGGGTAGCATGTATAAGCATATGTAAAACATGCCTCCTCCCTAAAGCAGAAAAGGGAGCTGAGTAGTTCTAGGGCTTAATGGATCACAGTAACAATCCTGTGTCACTGGCACCAGCTGAGAGAATTTTATTGAAAAGTCTCCTTGCTTCCACACAGGTTTCCTCTCATTCTGGCAGTACGTGAAATTGGTTTAGCAAACCTGCTAAAGATCCTCTGCACCCCTCAAGATTTCATCCGACAAGCAGCATAGGAGACACACACCCTGATTATGTATTACATATTTTGAACAAGTGTACAGGAATAGGAAGGGATTTATAGTTCTTAAACAACAGTCCCAGAGACACTACTTAGTCAACCCATTTTGTACCCTACTTAGCTCCAGCAAAGCAAGCAGGTGTATTTAAATTCCAGTTTCTAGATGAGACAAAGTTCTTTTCCACTGGCAAAGGCTAAAGTTCAGAAAAAGCTGGAACCGGGCAACGGGTGTTTCACTTAGCAGTTTTTAATGCATTCACTGTTCCATTTAATTAAATGTAATGAAGATGTTGACATAGCACGCACTGGGAAATTTTAAAAAATCTTCTAACTCTGACTCTGCATGTGTTTTGTGATGTGTGCTGTTATTAATGATAGATACTGTTTGGTTTGCATAATAGTGAAAAGCATAACTATTGAGCTTCAAGGGCAGACACGAAATGTGCTGCTTTCTACATTTCAAGAGCTGCTTACCACTAAAAAGGAATGATCTTGTGCAATGGCAGCTTGACTGAGAAGACATTGGAAGCCAAATCCAGATCTGTTTAGTTTATCACTTGCACTTAGTACTGTGTTATTCCTGCAATTCAATAGCCTTAATCAGTAAAATTAAAAAACTATTATTTTGAATTACTGCACACAGTCGTGATACAAACAAATTTATGAGGCTCCAAGTCTGCTAGCCATATGAATATAGAGCAGTACTCTGCTCTACAATACAGTTAGGCCAGAGGGTTTTGTTGTGTTGTTTTTTAAAGAGCTACTCAAAAAAAGCAACAGTATTAGCCAGGGCAATTTAGAACAAGTATTTTACAAATTCCCAAAAAGCTTTTGCTTAAGGGTGAAGTAATAACGTGAAACCATTTATCCATCTTTTGAGTCATTTTGCCTTATGGCTTTAAGACAATTGACTACACTCGTGGATTTCTCCAGTTTATACAAGGAAGGCAGTGCGCCACCTCCACAGCTCTCGAATACAAGCAAACATGCATAACCTCGGTGCTTATACAAGCAGTGCCTCTCCACGTATGCTTTCTCCTTAGCTGATGATCACATTGCAGGTAATACTTGTTCCTCTGTTTTCTTGTGTTCAGTCACACAATTTTTGTGTTTGACTTGCTTTCAACTCTTCCTTACTGAAAGTGACAGTG
Source organism: Anser brachyrhynchus (assembly GCF_964034855.1). Taxonomy (NCBI): domain Eukaryota; kingdom Metazoa; phylum Chordata; class Aves; order Anseriformes; family Anatidae; genus Anser; species Anser brachyrhynchus. The sequence goes on from NC_137697.1 coordinate 46,292,807, forward strand.
GTCTTTTAATATTATGACTTGAGCACACAGACCCTGGGATTCCATTGCCCCACACTCAAGTCAACAGAGCTGACTCTGCACACTGTAGTACTGGAAACCCTTATCTTTGACACATACTGCCACAACATGATAGTACCACCAATAAAGTCATACAATCCTTCTGGGCAGAGAGTAACATGAATTTAAGTTCTGGTTCTCAAAAGGACTGTGAAAGAACACACAAATCTTGTTAGGCAATTCACCCAACACTCTTCTTAACAGTTTGCAACTTTTCCATACACAATTTTAATTTTTACTGTATAAGACAGCAAAACTGTTAAGCCACAGTGTAACTGCTAAGTCAGTGTAAAGGGCAAATAAGTAAGAAAAATGAACAACCACACAAAAGCAAATAGTCAGAACACCATTATTTCTATTTTTGCAAGAGAAAAAATACTTGTAAATTATCAGGAGCAAAAGAACAATTTACCACAACAGCAATCTTATCATTTCAAGAAGAGCTGGACACCACAAACCATTCAATGCCATCATGTTATGCAAAATAGAGAAAAGTTGCAGAGGTGATCAACACTTGTTGATCTTTTGTGTCTCTTTTTATTTGAAAAAAAAAAAAAAGAACCGTTTTACATCTAGCTAGATTAGGATACAATAAAAACAGGTTCCTTACATATCCAAAAATCATACAACATGCAAGTAGGGTACAAAAAACAGCATTTAAAAAAAAAAAAAAACACCAATGACTGTAAGAAAGGCTGCACTGCTGACTCACTACTGAGACAGATGCAAACACCTTCTTACACTACTGCCCTGAGAGAAGCATACAAGCATTAAAGTGGTTGTTATGCTTTCTAAGGACAATGTAGTTGTTGGGGATGGCCTGCCTCAACCTTTCAGTACCTACCCTGCTTTAACTTCACTTCCACAAAAAGTACATCAAGCACCCAAAACATATCCAGGATATACAGTTGAACACTTCAGATATGCTTGCTGCTACCCACATAGAACTGAGTCACACAAATTCAAATATATTTGCAACTTTTAAAGAATGGAACAATCTAGCAGAACAAAAGAAATGTTCTAAGAAAGGCCCCTCAGGGCACAATTTCTACAGGGAAAAAAAAAGCATTAGCAGAAGTTCCACCAACTGCTCTTGTCCCAGAACAGTTCTATTCAGACATGCACTCTGCTATTACAATTTTGGTGCCCTTTCTCTTTTTCTTCATTTTTATAATGCTCAGCAATGGACAAGAGGAATTCTGCTACACCCTCAAATCTCCACAAACCATCCAGTAACCTTTCTTCTTCCAACTATGATATTCATCCAAAGACAAAAAAAAAAACTTTTCTGCAGCCATTTCAATTATACTGTCTGCTGCATGCCTACCAGCCTACAAAACAAGTCCATAACAATGTGAGGCAGCATTTTGACAGTCACTCACCCCATCCCTAATTCAATTTTGTATCCCAAGTGAATTAACTTGATCAGAGCCCACGTGTAGATTATTTATACACAGCAACACAACCAAAGTCCAACTACACCTTGTACAAGCCCCTCTTCTTGTTGGTTCCAACTGGACACAACAGAGCCTCTCACATAGACATGCATTTCCGATTACTGGGACCAGTCTTTTATGTAGCTTTATGTATCACCTGCAACTTGCAGGCCTAGGTCACATACAGCTTGTTTTATTCCCTTTTAAAAACCAAATATAAATGATGTCATCAGAGCTGTTGCCATTACCTTGATCTACAGCCAACTTCCTAATGAAAAAAAAAAAATAATTAAAGCAGGTTATTCCTTCCTCAAACAATGTTGGAAATGTTAACACTATAATTATAACACCTGTACTCATATGACTAGCTCCCCAGTGGGTGGGTGGCTTCTATTACTGTCAAAGTGACTTAACCACTAACCCTGTTTAAAGATGATCAAGCTAATTGGGACAAATTCTGCCTTGGTCTCTGGATGCAATACAAATCTAGGTAACAGAGTCAACCTCATAAGGTGTTTTTGTTAACAGATTCATCTCCTTTTATTTACTTTAGGAAGAATTTATATTAAAGATTATAAAATTATATTCTGTACTTGAATTTTTGACTTCTGCACTTAATATTTTTAACTTCACTAATCATGACTTTGAGCTATGGAATAAGCAAAAAAGGTGTAAGTGTACCATTTTTCCCAAATTCAAATACTGTCCTTCTGTATGTCTCAACACCACTATTACTATTAAAAGATTGCTAATACACAGTAAAGACTAGGACAGCCACTAAAAATTATTCTCTACTTCTTGAAAGTCAGCAGCAGATTATTTTTTTTAGCAATTAAAAAGCAGAATACAATCACAAGATGTACTCTGCTTGTTGGATTAGCTTAAGCTAGCATTAGCAAAAATAAAAGCTCAGTTAGTAAGTTTTCTTCATACTGTTCCAGACAACCCTTTTACAAAAGGCAGTCTGAGAGCAGCTGGTCAAAATCGTTTGATAAGATTCTGATTCTGACCCCAGAAGTGACTTGCTTAACCACAAAAATATTATTCACTTCTCTCTTTTTCTTCAGCTAAGTATTTCTATGCCATTTATTTTTTTCTTTAAATTCCTTTCTGCCGTTTTCTGAACTTACTTCTTATCTTTCACTTTATCATTTCACACTTTTTTTCAGGCGAGAAATGAAAGAAAGGAATATGGGAGACCAGAAATGCTACAAAATGACTACTGATAGTATTCAGAACACCCCCCCCCCTTACTTTGCCAGTAAACAAAAAAAAACAACAAAAATGTTTTTACCAAGAAACAAAACAAAAACAAACAAACAAATCCACCAAGAACCTGGCAAACTTCTGGATTTTTCCCTCCTTTTCTAATACCTCTCGTGCCAGTTCCTTGAACATCTGCAGGTCTCAATCTTTTCTTTATATTCACCTACATTCTCTACCCATGTAAACGCAACTCATCTAGGAATCAAAATTTTTTTTGCCCAAAGACCAATTCTCTTGATTGAAAGGAAGTGACACTCAAAACTTGCCTCTTAAGCTACCCATCAAAAAGTCTTAACACTTTCTATGATACCACACAACATTTTTCTAGAAGTCTAGAAGTCTAGTTCTGTTCACAGCACCCTTCCTCTCCTGCTTTCTAAACATCTTCTGTGTACTTCCCTAGTACTAGGTGATCAACAGCCTTGAAGGAAAGTGTAGGAAAGAAAACAGTTTCTCATTCTTGCAGATGCAGTCTAGTATCTGGAGGTAGTTTGTGTCCTCTGTAGCAAGAGCAAGAATAGTAGCTTTTACAATTGTTACATTTCTGCATTTTACCCTTAGTGGTATGGTTTCATAGAAGTTCTCCAACAGGACAAAGGGCTGTTTTTCAGGTGCATGGATGGAATTAGATGATTCCTTTCCCACTGGTTATCAGTAGGAGTTCTCCATTTGAAAATTTTCTGCAACTTAAATCTTTCCTAAGAAGTAAAGCCAGCACTGACATATTCCAAAGTCAACTGGTGACAGGACAAGTTAATGAGGTATTCACTGGTGAAGGTCATGACCTAAAACACCATGTTTATTCTTGGTTTTGATGCAACTTCAGATTTTTATTAATAATCAAATGAAGTTGCTTTTTGGACAAACTGCCTGCTGTTTTTTTTTTTTTTTTTTTTTTTTTTGTAATCAATATATTAAGTGGCACCTTAGAAAATTAAATTCTTGCTCTGAGGCACCTCTTACCATTAGAGTCCTCCACTTCTTCAGCAGGAGTGTGGTTCTTGGAGGTGTGGTGGGCGTGTGAGGCTGCAAGGTTGACCATGCGGGGTCTTGGTAGTGTCAATGCTTTCCCATGCACTTTCAAGGAGTGCTCTTTCAGCTGGCTGATTGTCATGGTGGAAAATGAGCAGGAGGAACATTTGTAGGCATGTTCACCTGGGTGAGCGAAATACAGGCAAGTCATCAGCTCACAAAAGAAACAAAATGGGGTCCCCATACTTCTCCTACTGAACTTGGAAGTAAAGTTCCCATGGACTCCTTCAGCACTAGACTGATCCCAAAGATAACAAGCTACGTGCACCTCCTTGTTGGAGCAGCCTGAAGTCTGTGGGTACAGACACCTGCTTTGGAACGAAGTATTGCTTTTGGACAACTGCAGATACTCGTAAAGTGACTGATGTCAAAAAAAACAGAGACCAGACTATTAGCATGCCTGTGTTGCATGGTATGAGAAGAAAACAGACTCTGAGATGAAAATGGAGTCACTTAACTATAGCTTTCCAAACTTCTTTGGGAGCACAGCAGCTATAGAGAGTGAAATCACCTGTTTCTGCATGCAGCACGTTCAGCATCACTATTAAAGAAGAAAGAAGGATACTACAAAATGATATCAAAGGTCCCTCAGAAAACCAAAGACAAACAAACAAGCGAACAAAGCAAAACAAAAAAAATTACATTTGGGGAATGTCACATTTTTTTCCTTATGAAAAATTTTCCATTAGGCAGGAATAATCTCCACAGAACTGGTAACCAAGTCAAAGTTTTTTTACAACAAGAAGTGAACATGGCAATACCAAGAACAGTGCATATCTGCAGGGCTATGTGGAAGTGTGTTATGAGAAAGCACTAAAAGAAGTGAAAGAAAAGAAGTAATGAACAGTAGTGAACTTAATTTTGAACACATTCCGAGCTACAGAGACAGCAGACAAGGGGAAACAAATCTTGAGATAAGATTTGTTTTGCATTAAGCATGGAGGCAATTGGAACACAAAGTGAAACTCTCCCAACACAAACAATGTGATAGTAACAGGTGCCAAGTTATTGTTTTGGAAGTACCACTTCCATGTACACTGGCCACATATGAGCTGTATATAAAGAGCCAAAACTCATATTCGAGTAAAATATTCATGAACAGTACAGCAGACCAAGGGCTCTGGTAATGAACAAGGCAGAAAATGTTTTCCATCTCTCAAATTTAGCAAACAAGATTCTCAAATAGCATCGTTTCCAACAGCACAAATACATGAACCAAAACAGCATGTGTAAACATGCATATTGCAGCAAGTCAGAATAAGCACACCTGAAAAAATCAGCAACCATCTTACAAAAAAAAAAAAAAAAAAACAACCTCCCAACCCTCTCTTTCTGAAAAACTATGCTAATCGTGGGGACAAAACATAAACTTAAAAAGACTCTCTTGGTACATCTGAAAGAGAATAGATCACAGAATCTGAAGCGGTAAAACAAGAAATTGTCCCATTTCTTCAAATGGTATTTCTCACCTGCATATTACATCAGAGTTATGAGTTACCTTTATACAAACAGAAATAAAGCACTTTTTGGATAGCATGTAAAACAAGCTGCTTAATGGAACACAATAATGTAACGCCACAAGAAACTCCCGAAGTATAAGATACCAGTGAGATACAGGTATAAACCTTCACAGTTTAAGAAATTGCTGGACAAGAGTAGGCACCAACCATTAACTTATAAGCATCACAAGACATTCAAGGAAAGACGACAATTACATATTAAGAAGACTGGACACAACTAACAAATATACACACTACCCATCAATAACAGTTCTGGTAGACTTCAGCATGAAAGGATGTAGTAGCTTCTAGAGGCAAGACTATAGTTTGACTCAATATAAGACTTTGTATGTTTTCAACTGCCAGTTTTGCATTTCATAAAAATATTGTATTAATATACATACAAATAAATAAATCTAAAATTTTCAGGGGGTGGGAGGTGGGAGTAATCTCGGCACTTGATATATATACTTGGAGCATTATGTTTCAGATTATGTAGAACGCAAGTGGGGCAATACTCTGCCACTTCAGGATCTGGGATTTTAGTGAATTTTAAAAGATCTCCAGGAGACTAGACAAATTAATAAAGGGGCACAGAAATTTCTAATTCTAAACAAACTGATAATGAGAAGATTGACAACAGAGAAAAAATGGTAACAAAAGAGGTTCAGAGAACCACTGTGTCACTGAAAAACTGTGGAGTCTAAGGAGAATTCTTCATAGAATGTTTATTCACTATTATATATTTCTAAAGGACTGACTCAAAACACAACAAAGCAAATCTCTGACTGAAAAACATCTGAGCAATTTTCTGTGATGTGAAAATCTGGTAGAAATGGACTGAGGCAGAAACAGATCATAAGCCTTTGAAAACCCTATTACACAAGTCATTGTGCAAAACACTATCTAGGCAACCATGAAATTGTGTTCTTGTATGATGCAAAACATGGCCCTTCAAGGAGTGTCCACTAATCAAGTTCAATAGCATGAATTCATAATAAATAAATCAATAACCTACATGAAGAGGAGTGTGAAGTAAATATCAGTTGCATGCTAACTTCAGGTCTAAAAATCTGGCAGGTTTGAACGAGGTAACACAAAGAAGCCCAACTTCACAATAGCGTAGAGAAAACATTTTATGGTTGGTGAAAATGAAGAACCATGTCATCTCTGTACAGGATGTGGGATTCTATAAACTGAAACTGCTGCATACAGTTGGATTGCCTTGGAAGTAGAGAATGCCATAGTCATATACAACATGAGGTTGGCAACAGACAAGCTAACCCACAACACCCATCCAAGTACAGAAAAGGGTCCTTGGCACAAGCTCTGTGAAATCTGAGGAAATGGAGTACAAGAAAGACCAACAATCCCTCCTACATTTTGTAAACAAAATCTGTCTTGGATGAAGGGTAAAAATTACCTTTATTAAAAATTATCAGACAGTTACGAATTCCTCCTGTCTTTTCTCCCCATTTTCACATCTTCCTTCTCCATCTCAACTTGAATATAACGTGATGTGAACAAATAATAAAGAAAGGAACATACTTGTAGACCTTTGCCATCTGTTCCAGTAGTTTCTAAATGTGAGTTGGTAACAACTGATCTACTTTGCAGTTTTTTAGATCAGCCAATATTATGTTATGTGTATCAGAGTGGATGTCTGGATAGTGGTTTGGGGTTCGTTTTTTTGTCTGTTATCCAAAAAGATGCAACAATTGCAGACAGAACCAGCTGTTCTTGACTCCAGTTTTCTGATAACCTTTCAATGCATGATGCATCACACTGCCAAGAATCTAAGGCCATGTAGTGAAGACAAGACACCTACCAGGATATTTTGAGCCTCAAGCTTTTTAACAATCACAGCTGCAATACTCTGTGGTGATCTATCCTGTATGATAGATCCCCTTCCCAGTTCTTGTTCAACAGAGGCATGTTTGCATGCTCACTCATATGGATTCTGTACTGCAATACAGAGAACTCCAAGATAAATTTCCATGTGAAATAATGGAATGATGTTCTTAGTCTGCTGAACACAGACTTGAATCCCAAAATTTCCAGTGTTTGGCTTTACCATGAAAGCCAGCATAAGAATCTACCAAAACCAATATTCAATCCACAACTGTTTTCCCACTTAAAGCACAAACATAAATACAAACATAACAGAGCAAGGTTGAGACAGTGATATACGCTGACTGATTAGATTCTCCTGGAAACAAGCAAGAAAAAATCATTTACAAAAATGAAACCAGAAGAAAAGGAAAAATTTCTAGAAGTACTCATCACTGTTTTAACCTTTTTTCTTTCTGAAAACATTATCCAAATTTCTACTGATTCCAATAGGTGCATAGGTTGGCCAATCCTGACTTGCCATTGAAATCTTACCCAAATCTGGTGACAAAACGCGTGACCCAAACCAGCATCTCTCATCAGCAACAAGAATACATGGGCCATTTCTGCTGCTGCACTGCAAAACTGAGAGAGAAAACTTACCAGCATGAGCCTTCAGTATATGGGTTTTCAGGCGGCTATTATAAGAGGACTTGAATGGGCACAACTTGCAACGGAACGGCTTATGATGTCCATGATGGGTCTGCATGTGACGATCCAGACTTTAAAAGAGAAATGCAAAAAAGGGAAACACAAAAGAGTAAATAATTTCAACTATTCCTTCAGATGTAAGGCAAAACATTTACAGCAATAATTAAGTAAGAGCCAACCCAGGCTCAATTACAATTTCTCATGCAATCTCTTTAAGTTCAACAGGTCTACCTACAGATAAAGTAGAATCTAATTTGAGGAAAAGGAGCAGAGCTGACACCAATTCTGTTATGCAGAAAGTAAGCCTCTTAAATAACTTCTAGTGCAAAATTAGTATAAATTAAATTATACCTGATTTAGACTTAAAGGACCAGTTAAAAGAAACAAGAAACAGATGAAAACAGTAAAATTATCATTACAGAATATTTTTCTTGGGAAACATTTTTGTGGAAATATGCCCCCCTTTGTCCTCTTGGCAAAAAAAAATATATATATATATATTTTTGACCAGCTTTAATGAGGAAGCCTTTTGGTTACAGCAGCAAAAGCAGATTAGAGATCCTGCTCTGGGGAGGGTGCCAGCAGGCTGCAGTTGATGAGTTCCAGAATTAAAAGGCAACAGAGTTTCAGGCAGAACAGAGTGGGATATGCTGCACAAAGCTCAACAAGAGAAGAAGGGGTGGTTAAGACCAGCCTCTACTTTCTTCAGGGAAACTGGAAGCTACTGACAGCTTGATAACCAGGGTGTGATCAGAATCTGCTCTCTCTCCACAGCTTCTTTTAACAGCTCAGTGAAATTTAGAAGGAAAAAAAAAAAAAAAAGACATTTTCCAGTTTTTAACAAAAGATCAAATTCATTCTAAAGTCCTGCAGAGCTCTGCAGTTTCTATGCTGTGGCCCACAGTCAAGAGTTCACAGTCTCCAGGTGGTAGGCAAGTAGCTTCAGCTTGTGTTGTAAATATTTCCAGCACAGCCTCTTCCTTGGAAAATTAATGCTTTGTGATCTACTTTTAGTTTAAGTCTCCTTACACATGGCGATGGAACAAGGTAGTTAGAGAGGGCTGTAGGAGTAGTAATTTGACAGAACTGTCCCCCCACCTGCCACCTTAATTCTAGACATATTTTAGGCTTATTTCCTTGTTTTACCTAAATCATCATGTTCTTCTTTACTGAACATCAACATGGAATCAAGCACAGGCTGTTCCAGCCCTCTCACACTACACAGATTGTCATGGGACCTTTAGTCCCACACTGACAGAGCTTAAACCAGAACATCCCTGTTTACAAGACCTAACACTAACGTCTGTGTCTTCAAAATTCTGATGGTAGCAAAAAAAAATTTAGAAATAAACTTATGTCCCCCTCAGGGCCACTTCAAACAAATACAATTTAAAACAAATCCAGGATGAAGTTTGCAGCATGACAAACTGTACAGCTTTTCCACGGAAATAGGAAAAGATGTCTCAGTATGCAGACCGGGCCCACTTCTTAGGGACATCTGCTACCTCGTTGGGACCCCAATTAAAGATGAGAAGACAAAGCTTCCTACTCTGATGCAGCCCTCAGGTTATTATCCATTATTGATTTTTCAGGCTAGTAGTGCTGAAGTTTCAAAGTCTGAGGGCAATCAAGAGAGACTTCAGGGCCTTGGGACGACTGGTTAATGGATCAGGAGCACAAGTAGTGTTCTCCCCTGTCCCTCCAGTTGCAGGGAATGATGAGGGGTGAAACAGGAAGAATCAGCAGGTCAACACCTGGCTCTGAGCCTTGTGTCACTGGCAGGACTTTGGATCATAGGTTGTTTTACAAGACACCAGGCCTGCTGGCAACAGATGGGGTACACTCATCTTGAAGGGGGAACAGGATTTTTGCGCAGGAGTTACCAGAGCTCATTGAGGAAGCTTTAAAGTAGATTTGAAGGGGGAAATGGATAAAACCAGGCTCAGTAGAGACAAGTCTGAGGGCAACAAACCAGTGGTTGTGGGACGGTGTGCTAGCAAGGTCTTTTGGTCTGCCATCCCAGCAAAGGTAGGGGATGGAGAGCCATGTGACAGAAAAGGCATAAGTGATATTGTTGATGGGTGAAATCACTGAAGTGCCTGAGAATGGTCACATAGTAATTAAAACCTCTTCCCCCAAAAAGGTGACAGGATCAGTAGCCCTACTGAAGTGCATCTACACCAATGAACACAACATGGGCAACAAACAGGAAGAACCGGAAGCCATTGTGCAGGAGGAAAACAGATATAGTTGCCATCACAGTAATATGGTGGGATGACTGGAGTGCTGCAAAGGATGGCCATAAACTCTTCTGATGGGATAGCCTAGAAAGGAGAATCTGTTAGGGAGCGGTTTGAGTGTCTTGAGCTTCATGATGGTGACAATAGGGTTGAGTCCTTATGGGTAAAAATCAGGGAGAAGGCCAACAAGGCAGATGTCATGGTGGGATTCTGTTAAAGACCACCCAACCAGGTTGAAGAGGCAGACACAATATTCTGTTAGTGGAAGTCTCACAGTTGCTAGCCCTTGTTCTCATGGCAGACTTCAACTTACCAGATGTCTGCTGGAAATACAACAGCTGAGAGGAAACAATCTAGGAAGTTCCTGGAGTGTGTGGAAGATAACTTCCTGACTCAGCTGATAAGTGAGCCAACAAGGGATGGCATCCTACTGGACATTTTACTTGCGCACAGAGAAGGACTTGAGGGTGATGTGGAGGCTGGAGGCTGTCTTGGGTATAGTGATCACAAAATAATAGTTTTCAATTCTTGGAAAAATAAAGAAGGAGATTAGCGGAACTGCCACCCTGGACTTCCAGAGTCCAGACTTTAGCCTGCTTAGAAGAGTGGTTGGTGGAGTCCCTTGTGAGGCAGTACTGAAGGGCAAAGGAGTCCAGGAAGGCTGGACACTTAAAAAAGTAAATCTTAAAGGCGAAGGGGTTCCCAGACCCCTAAGCTAGAAGGTAGGGATAGGGAGCAGAATGAAGCCCCCATAATCCAAGACGAAATGTTTAGTGACCTGCTACACGTCTTAGACACATACAAGTCTATGGGACCAAATGGGATCACCCAAGGGTAATAAGGGAGCTGGAGGAAGTGTTCACCCAGACACTTTCCGTCATTTATCAGCAGTCCTGGCTAGCCAGGGAGGTCCCAGTTGGGTGGAGGAAGCAAGTGTGATGCAAATCTCCAGGAAGGGCTCGAAGGAGAACCCAGTGAATGTACCAGCCTGTCAGTCTGACCATAGTGCCAGCAAAGATTATGGAGCAGATCATCCTAACTGCCATCATATGGCACATACAGGATAACCAGGTGATCAGGCCTAGTCAGCATGGGTTTATGAAAGTGTGACTAACCTGATCTCATTCTATCACAAGGCGACCTGCTTAGTAGATGAGAGAAATGCTGTGAATGTTGTCTACATAGACCTCAGTAAAGCTTTTGACCCTGTTTCCCACAGCATTCTCCTGAAGAAACTGGCTGCTCATGGCTTGGACAGGCATATGCCGAGTAAAAAACTGGCTGGGCCCAAAGAGCTGTGAATGGAGTTAAACCCAGTTGGCAGCTGGTCACAAGTGGTGTCCGCCAAGGCTCAGTACTGGGGCCAGTTCTCTTTAATATGTTTATCAGTGATCTAGACAAAGGGATCAAGTGCGCCCTTTGTAAGTTCACAGATGACACCAAGTTAGAAGGGAGTGTTAAACAACTTGAGGGTAGGACGGCTCTACAGAGGGATCTGGATAGGCTGGATCAATGGGCCAGCGCCAACTGTATGAGATTCAACAAGGCCAAGTGCCCACTCATGTATCTGGGGCCCACAACCCCATCTGACGCTACAGGCTGGGTGAAGAGTGGCTGGAAAGCTGGCCAGTGGAAAAGGATCTGGAGCTACCGGTTGATAGCCAGCTGAATACAAGCCAGCTCTGGTGGCCAAGAAGGCCAACAGCATCCTGGCTTGTGTCAGAAGTAGCGTGGCCAGAAGGACTAGGTAAGTGATTGTTCCTCTGTACTTGGCATTGGTGAGGCTGCAGCTTGAATACTGCATTCAGTTTTGGGTCCCTCACTACAAGAAGGACATTGAGGTGCTGGAGCATGTCCAAAGAAGGGCAACAAAGCTGATGAAGGGTCTAGAGAACAAGCCTCATGAGGAATGGCTGAGGGAACTGGGGTTATTTAGCCTAAAGAACAGGAGGCTCAGGGGAGACCTTATCACCCTCTACAACTGCCTCAAAGGAGGCTGTAGCGATGTGGGGGTTGGTCTCTTCTCCCAGGCAACAAGCAGTAGGACAAGAGGAAATGGCCTCAGAGTTGTCAGGGAAGATTCGGGTTGGATATTAGGAAAAATTTCTTCACTGAAAGGGTTGTGAAGCATTCAAACAGGCTGCCCAGGGAAGTGGTTGAGTCACCATCCCTCGAGGCATTTAAAAGTCACGCAGATTTGGTGCTTAGGGACATGGTTTAATTGTAGACTTGACAGTGCTAGGTTAAAGGTTGGACTTGATTTTAGAGGTCTTTTCCAACCTAAATGATTCCATGAAATCTCTCAAATAGTAAGATACTGAATGCTTGCAGTGAATACTTGTAACAAATATTTAAAACATATTTTAAACAGATGATAGGCAATGAACTTGCTGAACAATTAAAGCAGACTGTCAAAGATGTGTATAATACGTATTCAAGCTATTCTAAAATACATACCTTAAGATGTTCGACATTGTAATACTTAAAACTGTATTCATGACCACATACGTTGCCAGCACAATTCTTCCAAGGGCAGGTTTTTAAGTTTTGGTAAGATTCGGGAGAACAGTGGGTCAGTTAAACACTGGTTTGGTTTCTTTCATAAACTTTATCTCTCAAGACAACAATTGCATCAGGATCAAAAATAAAAGATAAAGCAGACCACCTCAACAATAGCAACAGCACCTATTATCAAACTAGGTGGTAACTGTAGAGTTCTTCCCTGCTATTCACCACTTTCTGACTTACCAATCCTTCTACTTGTAGGACAACACTTTATTCATTTCCTAGGTAGAAAACAGAGTAACCAGAGACTAAACACAAGTCTGATTTTGGAAGCAAACCAATTTACTAGGCAAACGGCAGGCTTTGTGAGCCAAGAGAGGTCGGGGTGTCCCCATTGTCAGCCTCAACAAAGACGGGTGGTATATGCACAGTAGCATCCATCCTTCCCCCACCTCATGGATCTTTTCAACATGGCAGACCAAACTGTGGCATCAATTTGTCATGACACTAGTAGAAAACTTGGTTTCCAATGTAAGGAGTATAAAAACATTTTGTATTGTGCTTCTCTCCCACATACATTTAATGGCAAAACAGCAACATGTTCACCAAATTTGAGGGTGTTACTGATGGTGCTACAAAATGTCTATATTGAATGACCATGTGAATCATCTCTTCTTCTGTTAAAATGAAGCAGCTCTCCCCCCAGACTAGCAAAAATGTGTGTCACATGTGTGATACATGTCACAAAGAAAACTGTATGTCAGTCCAACATGCCAGTGAAAAATACCCCTAAGCCTCCATTTTTTGGGAAGATTTATACATATGTATGTATGTATATGATTGTAAGAATTTTTAAAACTACCCATCTGTTGGCAAACTCAACCTGTAGGAAGAAAATCATAAGAATTCTGACTGTTTTTGATGACTATAAATTTTTTACATGCTGCATGAGACAAGGAAACAACTGACAGAATCATAAGTATACCATGCTGGTGTGAAATTGAAATATTTTAGAGTGAAATTGCACACCATGATTAAGGAAAAAAAAATCTATTTTTAAGGAATCTTATGATAGCTATTTAACATTAGATATGAAAATTCAATGATCAAGGAGTTGTAGTAGTTACAAACAAGTAGTTGTGTGCAGCAGAAGTTCATTGTGTGTTAATGATTAAAAAGAAAAATACTTTTCTCTCCTCTTCTTTACCTGTTAGGTCTCATGCATTTGACATGGCTTCATAAGTGGTAAGTTTCAATGTTTACCTACTGAAAAAAGTCATATTATTTGGATTGCATGTTTTTCCCCTACATGCAAGAAAAAGGGGTTTAAATAAATTCAAGAAGATATAAAGATGTGATGTTTTAGAAGCAGTTACAAATAATGATGGCCAAAGGTTTTGCAGCACAGAAGATACCTAAATGCTGAGAAAATGGTTGCTCAAAATCAAGTTGAGTGTGCTCTTCTTCACTGTCAACCTACAGAACAGTAGTGCTAATCTGTGCTTCTTTTGAAAACAAAAATAAAAGCCACAACTTACTTGTGCCTGAAAGCAGAGACAAAGGAGCAATACTGGCAGCTGTACTTGTCTTCCCGGGTAAACATGGCCAGAGCCAAGTGACTCCTCTCGTGAGATCGCAGACCCTGCATAGACATCAAAACCCGGTCACACTGGCTGCAGTGGTAGCCCCCAGGCCTGGTTTCATCTTCCAAGGATGCTCCAGATTCAGCTTCTGTAAATTCCACAATGCCAGGGTCTTTGGCTCCCTCACAACCCTCCAAAGTTGTGTTTGAAGAATCTTCAGCTTCCTGCTAAAAAACACATACCCCCCCAAAGCCATCAATTCTCTCTCCCTTCTGCCCTTCAGGCTTTCCCACGTGCTCATTTTAATTCCTAGGTTTTCCACTACGTTGTTTTTCTAAATATATCCCTACACAATCTCCATATTAATGGCTTTCTGAAAAAAGAGCCTATTCTTGGGAGGGGAAGAGGTAATTGTATATATTGTTTACATACACATTAAAAAAAAATCTCTCTGCGTAATAAAATAACGAATGCAGAGAGACAAGAAACTGAATCAACTCTCTCTCAGTAGTACTTATATGAATCTTCTAGACTTGATCAGTGAAACCTTGATATGGTATAGAGCAAGTTCACTTTAGTTTATTTTGCTCTAGCTTATAGTGTAGCTACTCTACAGACTGATAGAGTAGTCCATTTTACCACATAGACATTGCCCATCAGCGTCAAATTCATAAGAAAGAAGTAGGTGCTCCAAGATCCCAGAATCCTTAAAAAGCAAACAGAAAAAGTCTTTTCTTATTCCCTTTCTTAACTGATCTGCCCTTTCCCTCTTCTAACCAAAGCATGTGTATTTGCAGCAACTTTAAAAACCTGTAGGAATATCTGCATCATGTTCTTTCAGCACTGAATTTCAACTTTTGTTCCCTGCTGCATAACATCTATTTATTCAAAAGATGGCATTGACTCCACATTAACTTCATGTGAGAAGCTGGGAGGAGGGGAAATGGTCTAATAGGAGGGAAACATCACAGTCTATTAGCAGTCAGGTAAGGTAAAAAAAAAAGGCCCATGGTAGGGCAATGAAACCTCTCTGAGGTTGCATGAGTTTCCTCAAAACACACACAGCTGGTGTCACAAAAGAGGCACCCTAAGTCAGGGACTGAAACCTGCAGCAGGAGCACAAGGAAAAGGAATACACACCTAGCTCCTGCAGCCTTACTGCACCTGCACTGCTACTGACAACACCGTGGAAATCAAAATCAGGCTGTGGAGCATGGCCTATCCTTGGAGGTGTCCCAGAAGACGCTCTCTTTCACAGGGAGAAAGGAACAATATTTACAACTAATCACCTGAATGGTACCACTGTCTCAGCTGGCCATTTCAATGTTTTATCTGGAGCCAGTAAGGAAATCACAGAAACGTAGAACAGCTTGGGTTGGAAGGGACCTTAAAGCTCATCTAGTTCCAACTCCTCTGCCATGAGCAGGGACACTTCCCACTAGATCAGGTTGCCCAGGGCCTCATCCAACCTGATCTTGAACACTTTGAGGGATAGGGCAACCACAGTTTCTCTAAGCAACCGGGTCCACTGCCTCACCACTCACAGAGTGAAGAATTTCCTCCTAACATCTAATCTAAATATACCCTCTTTTAATTTAAAGCCATTCTCCCTCATCCTGTCATTGTCTGCCCGAGCAAAGAGTTGCTCTCCATCTTTTTTATAAGCCCCCTTTAACTATTGAAAAGCTGCAATGAGGTCTCCCCTGAGCCTTCTCTTCTTCAGGCTGAACATCCCCAGCTCTCTCAGCCTGTCTTCATAGGAGAGGTGCTCCAGCCCTCTGATCATCTTCGTGGCCCTCCTCTGGACCCAAAATTTCATGTGCAAACGTATACCACAAGCAAGTTCACCATTCACCCATTTGAATGTGCACACTTACTCTTCTTAAAAGAAGAAAAACAAGAAGAAAAAAAAAAGGAAAGCAGGTCTTTTATGTTTTAATTAAGTAGAAAAGTAGCCCAGAATAGCTGAGAGAAAGCCTCCTGATCATAAACCAAGTCTTTCGGTCATCAACGACATCAATTCCTTTGTGGCTGAGAAGAAATGAGAATTAAATAGTCTTCATGCCCCTAGATCAAAAGTGGAAAAAAGTTAAAACATCTTAAAATAAACCAAATGCACTGCAGAAACTTAATGTTTAAATGACAGAAACATTACCCTGAACTGGAACACCCAGCTCAAAATCCATTCAACTTCACAAGAGCTCTCCACAGGTTTTCAATGAGTCCTTCATTTTAAACAATGTTAAAAGGTATAATTACAGTTTTAAAATTCTCACCTTTACTGTAGCTGACACAGAAGAGACATTTCCATACTGGACATGCTTGCGGAGGTGATTACAGATGGCTCGAAGCGTTGGATGGACTTCCACACAAAATTTACATTTGTAACCAACCACTTTCCGCTCTTTAAGTTTTGAAACATCTTCCAAGTGCCCAAAAGCCTATGAGTACACAAGCATAAATCAATTCATATGCTAAAGTGTGCTTTGATATCTCATTTTAAGGAATGCAGACCGGATTTTGCAGCTGAAGGGAAATTATGTTTGACATGCGCATGTCTTGTTTTGCAAGACTGTAAGGCCAATTTTTGTTGATGTCTATTACTGCCTCTAGAACAAGTGGGCAAGACATCTGTGCAGGAGAGACCTTCAGGTCTTGCATAACAGTGGTTCTCCAGAAGACTATTCAATCTGGCCTGAAACTGCTCTTTCATGACCCCACCACTTCCCAAACAGCTGTGAGGGGCTTTTCTGCAGCAACTATATTCCAAAGCAAAGCAGAATGAATGGGGTGAGTGAGCAGGAAAAAGAGCACAATTTGGTCTTCCAGTTACGGTGCACTAGTCCAAAGCTTCAGTCATCAGATAGATTCATGTCATGTTAATACTGAGTGCTTTACCAGTAAACACACTGGAAGAAACAAGCTTGAGAAGTAAACTGATGTGTTACTCAGAGGCACTCTTAAAAAGGAGATTGGACATTTTGTGAAGAGTCTGCAACAAAGTACATGGCAGCCTTGCAACAAAAGAACAAGGAACTGTCAGATACAGATGGCCTTCCAGAAGGGTGGGAGGAAAGGAAGGAGATGGAGAAAATACTGAAGGAAGCAGTAAGAAATCATAGGGCTTCCTACGGAACCTAGGGAGGGGTTGAGGATGAAGGAAAGGATGAGGAAATTGAAGCAGAATGTGTAATTGACTTATGGAGCTCACTGACACACTGAGTCATTCATTAGCCTGTGGTCATTTGGCTGTCAAAGAGAACATGCAAGTGGGCATTAGTAACAGGCAGCCTCTTGGGGTGCAGAAGGGTAGTGTTTTTGTTTCTTTCCCCTGGCAGGGCAGGGAGAAGAGGGAAAGAGACCAGACACACAGATCCTTACCCTCTCTTGTTTGAAATCTGCAAAAGCACCATCTGCATATTTCTGCTTGCTCAGAAGCTGCTTCCTCCTCTCCTGACGTTTGGCACGCTTCTGGAATTCCTCGTTGTGACCATTCAAGTGTGCAGTCAGCTCTGCCGTGCTATGCAATTTCATATCACAGTGCTTGCACTGGTAGACAGCATTCTGAGAGCGGGTGCCACTTCCCAGTATGGTAAAGTCTCTCTTCAAATCCTTGCTGTGGTGGTCAGTGTAATGCATGCACAGCAGCTCCGCTGTGCTGAAGGACAGCTTGAAACATTTTATGCACCTGAAGGGAAGCCACTCAATTTCCTGAGCCTCACTTTCCACCTCAGGCTTCTCAAAGTCATTCCTCTCCTCAGTTGGAGTTGGCTTTTCATGCTCATCGGCATATACAGCAGTGAAGTAACCTCCCAGCTTGCTTGCATGCTGCTTCTTCGGGAAAACACCAGGGTGACGCTTCATGTAGTGGGACACAATACCCTTTTTGCTGAAGGACTGGAAGGAACAAAGCGAGCATTTCTTCTTCTCTACAGCCCTCCTCAGCTCCTCACTTAACTGAGGAGTGTCATCTTTGGGAGGAGATGGAATGATCACTTTATTGGGTTTGTCGCTTACTGTCCTGGAGGCTGCTAAGCAGTGAGTGTAGTAAGCATCAATGTCATGTCTTTTCTGGTAGTGTGCCGCAAGCCCTTTGCGGATAGGGTTGGTGTAGGAACACAAAGCACATTTGAAGAGGTTGTTCTTGCCTTCTGGCTGTGCCCGTACATTGTTATGTTTGATGCGGTAGTGCCTGGCTATCCCCTTCCGGGTAGAGCAGAAATATTTGCAGAGCTGACACCGGAAAACTGTGTGAGACACTAAATGAGAACTGGAGAAATGAGGTGCTGCAACAGAGATTTCTCCAACATCCTCAGCAGCAATTTCTGGGGAGGCCTTGATTTCAGTCACCATGTCTGGCTCCAGTGAAGCAGACACCTTTGGTGGTGACTGAGCAAAAACATCAAATTCAGGTTGATTGTGGTATTTCTCATAGTGAATTTTGAGCTTCTCCAGTGTACCATGGGTATAAGGGCACAGCTTGCACCTGTAAGCACCATAGCCTTGCTTGAAAATCCTGCTCGTCTCTTCCACATCATTCTGAGCAATATCATTTGACTGCTCCACATCATGCACAAAGTCTTCAGCAGTGACCTTTATTGATGGGTGCCGTTTCTGGTAGTGTGTGAGAACGCCATGAATACGTGTGTTAATGTATGGGCAATGTCTACACTTATATACAGCCCCTGGGTTAATGTCTATATCCTGAGCAAAATCTGCAGCTTTCACTTTCATGCCAGGATGTTTTTTGCCATAATGTGTCAGAAGGCCATGCAAGTTGTTGTATTCAGACTGGCAAACTGTACACTGATATGGAGTAGAGGAGATGGCAGGGTTTGCAGAAGCCAGCTGCACCGTTTTCTCCTGGGAAAGGCTGGGATCCTCTGCACACTCTGCATCCTGGTCCATCTGTGATGTTGTTATCTGGTCTTCAGAATCCATCCTGATCCCAGTTTCATCAGGCTGTGTGCCAGACTTCTCAGCAGCATCTTTCTCCTTAATGATATCTAACAACACAGATTCATCCCCATTCATGGCCCAAGGGTGAAAAGCTTGGTAGTGATTAGTAATATCCCAAATGGAAGATGCTTCAAAAATGCAATCTCTGCACTTGTAGGACTTTGCCTCTGTTGGCATCACTAGGGCAGGAGGGGAAGGATCGGGACCTGCCCAGAGTTTAGTTGCCATGTAAGTATAATCAACATAATGCTCAGGATGTCTCCTTTGGTAATGCACAAGCAAACCACTTGGCTCTGTGTGTGAATAAATGCACCATTCACAGTGATAACCTGCCTCTATCAAGCCATCCAAAAATGCCCATCTGAGAATGGATGTGACTGTAGCTTTCAGTGTTGGGTGATCTTTCTTAATATGCTTCCTCAATGCATAGAAGTAAGGTGAAGTATAGCTACACTGCCTGCACTTGAGGGCTCTCAGCTTTGACTTGTCCCGTTCGGTGCTAGAGGTGTGAGCAGGCACATTGGCAGTTGATTTCTTCTGGCTGCGATCACAAAGGCTTCTAATGGTGGCTGTATGCTGTCTAATCACATCTGCATTAGCTTTGAAGTCACGATGCTTCTTTTGATAATGAATGAGCACACCTTTCACGGTCCTGTTTCCATAATCACAGTGCTGGCAGAAAAACATTTCATTCTCAGGAGGATTCACAGAGGTCTCAGAACCACCTCGGCTCAACTGCTGCATTGACACTGGTGGCCTCTGAATACCAGGTGGCAGCTCACCAGCCCTCATCATTGCTGCAGTGGGAGGTGCCTGCCTGATATATTTGGCAGTGACCTTTATCTCTGGGTGCCTCTTCTGGTAGTGGACAAGCACTCCAACAACTGAGCGGTTGCTGTATGAACAGTGTTTGCAGTAGTAGAGTTCAGTAGCAAGGTCTGGGGGTGGTGGGGGGGGAGGTGGAGGCTGAGAAGCCAAGTTGGACAGTTTTGGGGAGACAGGTGTCCCCATCTCAAAAGACATGTGAGCCAAGGCAGAGCCCCTATCAACAGACACGACACGCATGGTCTTCTGGATTCTGAAATATGATGCTTTTTCTTCAGGGTGCTTTTTCTGGTAATGAACCAAAACCGAATGCATGTTAGGGCTTGCAAATGAACACACGTCACAGTCATAAACAACCACAGTATTGACGGAAGGTTCCTTCTGATTTTCACATTCAGGACTAAAACTCTTGGCGGCATTTTTGTTAAAGCCAGCTGGCACACCAGCCCCACGAGCCACGGGGGTGGAGGTTGCCATAGTTTTTGGAGCAGAATTCAAGATCTCTCTCAGTGTCTGAGACTCTGTGTTCAGCCCTTCTTGCTGCTCAACAACATAGCTTGAAAATATCATTGCATTGTTAATTTTCACTGTGGGATGCATTCTTTGGTAATGTGGCATCAGACTTCTAACATTCGGGCTTGTGTAAGAGCAGAAGCGACAGCGGTAGATCAGATCAGAATGATCAAAGTTCAGTACATTCATAGCTTCAGGGTGATGCTCTCCATAATGCTGCTGCAGGTCTTCAAAGTTTGTATAGTCAATATAGCACTCAAGACACCGGTATACTGCACTGTGATCATTGGGATCCAGGATATACCTAAAGCTGAATTTAATATAGGGGTGCATTCGCTGGTAGTGGGTGCTAACGCTCCGGGCAGATTTGTTGCTGAAATCACAGTGTTTACAATAGTAAAGCCTGCCAGAGTCATTAAACTCTGCATTCTCATTGTTCTGATCAGTACCATACATGTTTGACTGGCCCCCCAGAACAGAGGCATTAGGGCTCTGATGTTCTTTCATGCTGACAGAAGAATAATAATCTTCCTCATCTTCTGATAAAGTGAGCTCAATCTCTGCTCCATTGGCAGAATTGTAATCATGTTGCAAGCTTCTGAAGTTTGCCTCCTTCTGGGAATCATTAGCCTCTCTTCCCCACATTTGCTGTGGTGCGTAAGAACTGGAAACTTCTATCATTGGTTCTGTTTGCTCTTCTTCTCTGTCTAACTCAACTTCTATCTCCACCTCATTGTCTTCCTCCTCTTCCTCATCATCCTCTACATTAATCACAGCATCTTCTTGCTGTTTGTTTTGGTTGATTTTGCTCTGCAGATTGCTTGCTATTTCGTCGATCCTAGTTCTTTTTTTCACTGGTGAGAGATCTAAAGGGAAATCATTTGACACCTTCCGAGGTGCCTTTGCAACAAAGTTATTTTTAGATGACAGCCCAAGGATCGAGGTCTGGCTCTTCTTCACTGTGCTGGCAGAGGTGTGAGCATCTGCCTCACTCTCTTGTGGTGTGTTGGATGGTGGTCCATCATATTTCGGCAAGTTGTCACAGAATGAGTGCTTGTGCTGCTGATGAACTCTGAGGCCTTTCAAAGTTGTGGTGGAATAGTTGCACATTGTGCACTTGTATGGATGCTGTGAATGGGGCTGGGGTGATTGCTGCTGTTGTTGTTGCTGCTGCTGCTGCTGCTGCACTGGCTCCATCATCCCAGCTGACTTCCTGCCATTTATATTTCCACTCTCATAAGACACAGCACTGTCATTCAAAGAAGAGGCGATGCTTTCGGTCTGAGAGTTCACAGTGTCCCAGTCTGATGTTGTACCTGTATGACATTGCTTGTGGGCGCCAAGCTTTAATGAACTCTTGCAAGTGAAAGGGCATTCGTCACACTTGTACACGGCTGTCTTTCCAGACAGGTGGATGTTCTCAATGTGACGGGAAATGCTTCGGCGGTGCATAGTCAGGAAAGGACAAAAAGGACACTGGAACCTGTTCATATACCTTCTAAAGGGGATCCCCTTTGTTTCCAGGAGTTTGTTGCCATCAGATCCCATCAGCTGCTCTGCGGACATTCCTGTGGTCTGGTGATCCATGGAGTTCAAGCCATTCTCGCTGTCCATTTCATTTAGCTCTTCATCTGAGCTGGAGTCATTTAGCATACTGTTTGTTTCCAGGTCAGCAGAAGAATTTGTCATATCAGCAATTCCATAGCGGGATCTGTCAGACAAATTAACCATGCCTGAGTTGTGAGGTGACTTAGGCTTCATTTGAGGATAAGACACGGAAGAAAACTTGGAAGATGTAGAAGAGTTGGGCCTGATAAGGGAATTGCCCATAGAGCTTCTGAAGTTTGAGACATTAGCGTTCGACATCTCACGTCCTGTCGTATTCATGGACATATAGTTAGAGTTTGGGGAGGCATTCTGGGCACTCTTGTTCTGTACATCAGGTGCACTGGTTCCTTCTTGTTGCTGCCTCAGGCTTGACAGTATTTTTACCATACTGCGGTGCTTCTTCATCATGTGGTCACACCAGCGCTCCCTTCGAGGTGTCTGGTAGCTGCACCATTCACAGCAAAAGTTGCCCCTCGACTTTGTCAGGGGCTTGACCATGGACTCCAAAATGCTCCGCTCCACCACCTCTGCAGGCAGCTCCTTGCAGGGTTCCTGCACTGGCACAGAAGCAGATGTTGATTCAGATATAGCAGTGGCAGCTGTAGGGGGAGTTGAACTCTCTTTCAGGTTGTTTTTGTGATACATTTTCTGGTGCTTAATAATCCTTGCACGCCTGGGTGACTTGTAGGTGCAGAACTGACAACTGAAAACTTTGCCAAACCCTTCATGCATCATGATGTTGTAATTTAAGGAACTAGTGGTTGGTGGCCCCACTGAGCTCCCCCCAGCCTGCGTTCCATGAACCTTGCGTGTGTGCTCTATGAGGAGGTTTTTGGAACGGAAGTAGCGCACACAGAACTTGCACTGGAAAAATTTGTTGGTTGGTTTAGGATTTGGAGCCATATGCTGACCATAGAAAGTCTGGCTCTGGTTATAGTAACTTCCAGTCCCCATCTGACTTGTTGCATTTTGCCCTAAAATGAGAATTAAGGTGAATATATAAATAAATAAAATCAAATACTGAGCCTTTTCTCCACCCACCCTATACGCGTAAGAACACAACTGCATCTTGAACAACTATCAATCACACCAGGGTTCTCTCACTTACTTATGACTTAAGTACACTCTCTACAGACTGTACACTCTCTACAGACCATACACTCTCTACGCTTATCTATATATCTGGCGACTTTCAGAAAAATGGCCATTGTCCATAATATAGACATATATGTGATATGGTGTAAACTTTGGGATGGACCATTTCCAAAATTATCTTCTCTGGGAAAAAAGAAAGCTAGCACACTAATAAGGTTGAAAATTTTGAGGTGGTTCGTAGTGGTGAAGAACCATGAAGATCTGACAAACAAAAAGCATTATGAAAAAAGACACTAAAAGCAGCTAATAAAACCACCCTTCACGTTTCTATTTACTGGAAGAGCTGTGGTCAGAACCAACATGGCTGAAGCTAGATATCTGCTTTGCTGTCACAGCAATAAGGATAATTGAGTTTTTACAATCACATTAAAAGTATTAACTAATATGTACTAAAATAAGCCACGTGAAATAGGTGGTTAGAGCTGAGATTTACCTGCTATTTCATCTGCAATCGTAAATTCATCCTTTACGGAGGAAAACTCAACCTCAGTCTGGTTGCTAGCATTCATGGAACCAGACCTTGGCTGGCTAGGGCTTTCCTCTGAGACATCGGTTGGCTGCAGGAAAGCAGTGTGAACATCCTGAATATGAGCTTTAAGGTCTTCATATGATGGAGCTCGAAAATCGCAGCCATCACACTGCAGCACCTCCATGGTTCAAGAACGATCTTTCACATGAGAAAATTCTGCAAGAAAAAGAGAGGGAGAAGAAGAGAGAGGTTTTAAAGCAATGCCATTTTAACAAATTCTGAAATTGGTAATATCATGTTTATAAAGACAGTCATTTCCAGAGATTCCATTTACTGCAGTGTAAAACTCAAGCTGTAGTTACTATATGAAGATGCCTCAGTTTGGATTCACATGAAGTCCTACCTAGGTAGCTCACAAGTTGCTGACTCAACACTACAGTCAACGTTCTGACAAATGACTACTGACTCAGTGGACTTCGTCCTCTTGGCTTTTCCATTACATAGGACAGGGCTGTTGTTCAGAAGTTTGTCTTGTTCAAGGACCACAAACTGTATGCTAGAGAAATAGCACATTACTCCCAAACAGTCATGTACTCAATTTTACAATCAGAAGACAATGGCTTCTGCCTCTGTGAATCTCACTAACACTTCTTGGAAGTTGAAAAGTATTGCCTGCTTTATCCACTACAGATTAAAAGCCTCTACAGGAAAAAAATCTGCCTTTCTTCTCAATATCCTCTCAGTTCTGAGGTTGGTGGAAAACCTAGACAACACTGCAAGTTGAGATGCAGCCACATGCACTCAAGGTAGAATGGTTTGTTCTACCTTACTTCCACCATGCCTTGCAAGGGCATCTCCATTCTTTGTTAAAATGTTTACTGCTAAATTTGAGTCTGTTCTGGGGACACAACCTTTGTCTTTTGGGAAGGCAAGACCTGGAGGATGAGCGAGACAGCAAAGGAAATAGGAATTTTGCAAAAGTACAATGGAAGTATGAGTAACAAAGACTTTCCTCAGAAACATCATGGCTTCTTTGATTTATCCAAATGCTCTACATATCTTGAAGTACCAAGTAACACAAGATATGGCAATGTGAATTATGGAAGTTTGGTGTGTGAGCAACTAACCCTGCTTCAGAGAGTTGTATATTTATGCATTGCCATGAAGGAGAGGAGACACAAAACACAAGCAAGACAAAAGCCTTAGACTTTCCTACTCTGTGCAGTATTTAGACAGAAGAGCAACTTTTCTATATCAATAAAAGAATTACTTGTTTAAGCTTCCACATGCTGTGCTGGTACAGCGATAATCTGGGCAGTCCAGAGGTCCAGTATACAAGGGCTGCCTCAAAAGCTGAAAATTCCACGTTTTTTGCACATAAAGTACAAAGCTACTTCTACAGTGAGGAGAATGCTCCAAAACATTAGTGAAATGAAATTAGAGAGGATACTGCATCAGGATTTTATATGAAAGAATGCTTCTTCTGATAGCCTGCTAAAATAAACTTCTAGCAAGTCAAATTCTGGACAGTCTGAGCACACAGGCTCTCCACATATTTACCTACATTATTTTGCAGGCTGCACTGTGTCCTTTCTCTTCCAACCCCCCTCTCTCCCTCCCACCACCAATAGAGAAAATGAATGCTGTACCAGCTCCTTTTCGGCTAACAAAGTTACAATAATCGAGATACTCAAGCTTTTATGTGCAAGCACCAGACCAAATTGTGTGGAAGAGGTTGCTATCTGCTCTGGATCAAATTACAGCAGTGAGTGAAGCCCCACCCCACGTCTCCTTTAGCACAGTCCATTAGACCTGAAAACAAATTTTTCCATGGAGCAGACGACTCCTGCATTTAGAGCACTTCACAGAAAAGCAGATCATCTAGTTTTCACTACCCATCCCCCAAGCTTAGTCCTTTCATCTCAGCCAAACAAGCCACAGCTCTGCTGAATGTGTTTATCACACTTTCAAGAGATATGAGCCCCTGCGTCACTGAAGCTTTAAGACTCACTAAGCTGCCCTAGTCCTCTGAGCTTTGGGAGCAGCCATTTTAGCTCAGACAACTCCTGCACTGAGAGGCTCAGAGCTTCTCGCCCGTGCACAACATGGCCTCACTTATCTCAGCCTCATCTCCAGCACACCAGGGTTTTTCTTTTTTTTTTTTCCTTTTTTTTTTTTCCTCCTCCTTCTTGGGTCACGCTTGAAAAATCAGCATCCCCAGAACACACCTCCCCTACTCCTGCGTGACTTGCACCCCAAACCATGTCACTGGTGTCCCCCTGCACTGCCCAAGCAGCACCTTCTCTCCCTGAGCAGATCGCCGGCAAGCATCTCCTAGGGTTGGTTCCCCTGTCCCATGGATGACAAATGTGATGATTCAATCCAGAAACACAGCATTACAGCATCAAGACACTGGTCCAAGCTGTCCTACAGAGGCAACACAGAGCCGAGCCTCCCAGGAGGAGGCGGGGTTGGGGGGGAGGCAGGCGGGGGGCCTCCAGCCTGCCCTGTCCCTGGGGAGCCCTCCTGCTCAGCGCAGAAGACACACCACCCCACTCCCCTGCCAGATTCCAAAGTCTAATGACCTTTGTTAATCACCAGCCAGCCTGTCTGCATCAGCAAACCCTGCCAGCAGACACACCCTTCAACACAAAGGCTGTAGCTATGCCTTTTAAGAGAGGTTCTCTGAAAGCTCCATTGTGTAGAAGAGAGGAAAAACAACACACACACACACACGCGCACAAATCCATCCTTCCCTCCTCCCCCCCACCCCCAGCCCCCAAAATCTTCAGACCCTTAAGAAACACCACCACGAAACACTTTCAGCTGTCTCTTTCAGAAACTTCAGGACAGCTTACAAAATACAAAAAACAGGGAGGGCAAACCTGAAGTTCTGAAAAAAATGTAATTCTGGCAGCTTCAAGAGGTTAAAAACACCACCATCCCCACCTCCAGCAGTCACATTTCTTTTACGAGCTGACAACCAGAGAAGGTATCCTCAAGGATGCTTGCTGTTGTCTAGACGATCTTAGATCAACAGCAGCACCTTTCTGCTACAAATCAGAAGAATGAGTTGGAAGATCATGAACAACTGCTGATTACAAAACCTGATGGGATCTTTCTCATGGATTCTAGCTTTAATGTCTGCAGGATCCCTATCGTAGCACCAAGTCATAGAAGAGGTTAATTTTACTGCAGCTGAGAGGAACAAACATCAGGTACAGCTGCATGGACTTCAATTTTATGTTTTCACCAAGCATCAGGCTGAAAGCAGGATGAAGCATTTTATACGGAATTCTGCCCTACTATTTCCACATTTTTCCTTAAAATTCAGACATTTCACAAAAGCAAGAAAAACACAGTGCTAGTTTGAGCTCATATTTCAAAAGAAACTGAAACACAATGTGTGTCTTTCTCTCTTCTTTATTGTCTGCATGGAATACAGAAGAGAGATCCACCTAGCCACCAGTGAAGAGCATTTTCACTGCAACACTTTCCATACATACAAACAATACTACTTTCTATCTTTTTCTTTAAAAAAAAAAAAAACCTACAGTCCTTAACCCTTAAATTTTTGAACAGCACAATAAAAAATGTAAGGGGGAACAGAGGTGGATTGTGAAGGGAATTACCAAATCCATTAACTCAAAAGCAGACCAGGAAGCCTGGAAAGAAAACAAACAAACAAACCAACCAACAAAACAAACACAAATAAGCAAACAACCACCATGAAATGAATCCATAAATCCCACAAGCCCTCTAACATATTCACAACCAATCTCTTGAGACCACATTGCCCACAGATAATGTGACTTCTAAAATACCCATACTAATGTGATGATAACCTCACCAGATTATTAAAATCCCATTGTCTGGCTAATTTTCATTTACAACCTCTTCTTAAAATATATGGCTTTAATGCTGAATACGGAGAAGAGGTATTCTTATTTCCCTTATGAGTGAAAAGCTTCCAAAACACTGAGCTCAAGAGATTCTCAAAGTTTTCATAGTTTTAAAGACCCAAGCTAAGCTTTCAAATTGTCTTTGACATACTTCTCTACGCTCCTGAACATGTAAGGAGAACATCAGAGAGACAGTTGCATTAGATTTCTAGGTTTTTAAAAATCCAAAACAAAAGATAATTGTGCTTGTTGAACAACAGTCATTACAGAATTTGGCAGCAGCCAAAGTAGTACAAATCATTATGTTTAAGTTTGGTTTTAAAGCTTCAAAATACAAAATTAATTGTGAAGCCCAAGGCACTGACCTCAAAATTGAGCTTCTGTGGTTGACTACCCATCCGTTATATTTTGAGATGGAGTCAGCGCTGCTTCTAGAAGTTAAGAATATGCACATGCACAACCACAGCTGAAAAGGTCACTCAGACCACACACACTATCTGAACTTGCATCTCAATATTTTTAACATTGCACTTAAAATAAAGAAATCTCCAGTTTTCCAAGCCTTTCCATACTCTGATGATCAGACGTGTCTTCATCCCTACCTCACACATGCAGGTTGCACTCAACGGTTTTCACTTTACTCTTTGCCAAAAGTGAAGCTGAAACGGAGCAATCCTGGCGTTACACACATGGCTCCGTAGGCAACAACGCTGTCCAAGCCTGTTTCCACTTTACAAAGCTCCCCTGGAGGCACAGACTGTGTCAGGGCCCTGAGGGCACCCGCAAGCTTTGCTGTCCCTGCCTGGCCCCCTGGGCCTCACCCTAACTGCCCACAGCCTAGGACCCCATTTCAGCCCTGCTCAGGCCTTCACTACCTTGCCCATGGCCCAGGATCCCCCCATGGCCCTCATGCCTGCCCAGTGAGAGCAAGGCGGGTCCCCAGCTGTCGCCAGCTCTGCCCTGACACCAGCCCTGTCCCCAGGGAGGTGCCTGGTGCTGGGCCGCTGGGACAGGCCTGGCTGCCAGGCCCCGCGCTGCGGTTCGGGGTTGGGGCGCCTCCATGGCACCTGCTCATGGCAA
This sequence comes from Anser brachyrhynchus, assembly GCF_964034855.1. Classification (NCBI taxonomy): domain Eukaryota; kingdom Metazoa; phylum Chordata; class Aves; order Anseriformes; family Anatidae; genus Anser; species Anser brachyrhynchus. Next base: position 46,321,477 of record NC_137697.1, read on the forward strand.
AGCGTCTCAGCGTAAACAAAACATCGTCGCAGAGGCTGGAGTCATGCATCAGGGTGATCTTTTTCCTTTAAAACATGCAGTAAGCTTCCGCATTGGTCTACTCTTCCCTCACCACTACTTTTTTTCCTGTTGGAGATTAGTCCACCAGAAATGAACTATCAGACACTAAAGCAATGTGATTAGCATGTAACTAATCAGAGACACGGTTTTCAAGAATCCCATGGATAACACCACAGGCCAGGCAATTTTCCCTGCTGCAGAAGCTGGGGTTTCAGGAGGAACCAGTACCTACAGGCTTGGTGGGTTCTCAGAGGCATTGCTTGGGCTCCTGTCAGTGCTTGCTTCAGCTCACATACCACTAAGATGGTCTGATGACCTCAGGTTTGGGGCTTTTTCCTTTTTTAAAAGCAACAAACAAACAACAACAACAAAAACAATACCTTTTTATAACACAGGATTGCAATGGGGAAAACAGGCAAAACAAGTAAAATCACAGGAACGGTGCAAAATTTGAGGAACTGGAAACCTGAAGACTGTTCAAAGTGGAGGGAGACAGCCTCATTTTTCATTTATGAGAAAACATAATTAGTGAGGAACTCCATGAGTAAATTCAATTCTCAACTAAAGTCAGGCAAACCCACTCAACGCATGGGTCTTTTTCAATGACTATATTCCATTCAAACTATGGGGATTCTTGGTCCTCCAAGGGTTGACTTTGGAGCCACTCATCCAAACTCATATAAAAATAAACTGAATTGAAACACTGGTTCCTTTTCCCCTTTTTTTTTTTTTTTTTTTTTCCCTTGAGGGGAAGAGGGGAGATAGGAGATTTGATAGAACTGGACATTGATAGGACTCTATGGGTTGGGTTGCAACTGTCCACTCACATATGGTTAATTCATGGTTCCTATTTTCACGTAAAGTACTTATGGTAAAATATTATCACCAGATATAGGTTTTATTATCAAAATTTCCATTCTGATATCCAGTTTGGGGCCATTTATAACATTTTGAAACTCAACAGTTATACCCTTGAGAGTAATATGTTATCTGAGATGTGTGATCCTTATTCCTGTTGCCCATTTCTTCCAGGAAATATTTTACCAGTTTGCTCTGGTTTATTGACCAACAAGGAAATTTTTAGCATATTACAATATAAGATGTTGTCAAAGTTTTTGGAAAGAAACTTCTATTACAGATGCATTACAACTCAACAATAAAAACGATCTAAACTGAGAAGAGACAGACCCACCCCCCCACCTTCCCCCCCCCCACCCCAAAATGTCCACCTGGAAGACTGCTTGAACTTCAGGTGAGTTCCAGGTTGGATTCCTTCTTTGCACAATATACATCAAACTTATCAAAAGTCTCCGTATCACAGAAAATAGGATGACCAACTTGTTCATCCCTATGAAGTCACCATTTACTTCAGTTGCATCTCTGTACTTCAATGCAAGCATTCATTTAACATACAAGATACCATACTATGGGTCACTGTAAAGCTACAGCATAGCTTGCAAAATCTTCAACACTAGAGGAAATATAAACCACATTACTCTTAAAACTTGTGAAAGAGCAGCTACACAGTGCTGGTAGCTGCCCAGGAACATAGATGGCTTTTTTAGTTCTAGAGAACAATGATTCACAGAACTTCTGGTTATTTTTCCTGGAGAACTCAATAGGTAAACACATAAATGACCTGAAGCAGGTTCATCGGTATCAGTTCAGCCAGTTCCCCAAAAAATTGGAACATGATGTCAGTTTTAGCAATGTATCAGCGAAAAAGACTGCAGTCCCCAGCCTCAAGCAGACACAGCAACTGATAATTATCTCACTGCAAAAAAAAAAAAAACCCACAAACTTCCCCAGCAGGGAATACAAAATTCAAGGATCATAGAATAATTAAGGTTGGAAAAGACCTCCAAGATCATCTGGTCCAACCATCACCCTACTACCAATGTCACCCACTAAACCATGTCTCTAAGCACCAAGTCCAAACTTTACTTAAACACCCCCAATGACGGTGACTCCACCACTTCCCTGGGCAACCCGTTCCAATGCCTGACTACTATTTCTAAGAAATATCTCCTCATTTCCAACCTGAACCTTTCCTGGCACAACTTGAGGCTATGCCCTCTAGTCCTATCACTAGTTACCTGGAGAAGAGGCTAACCCCCAGCTGCCCACACCTTCCTTTCAGGTAGCTGCAGAGGGCAATAAAGTCTCCCCTGAGCCTCCTCTTCTCCAGACTAAACACCCCCAGTTCCCTCTGCCCCTCCTCACAGGACTTGTGTTCCAGGCCCTTCACCAGCTCCATAGCCCTTCTCTGGGCACGCTCCAGGGCCTCAATGTCCTTCTTGTACTGAGGGCCCAAAACTGAACACAGCACTCAAGGTGCGGCCTCACCAGAGCTGAGTACAGGGGGACGATCACCTCCCTGGTCCTGCTGGCCACACTATTCCTGATACAAGCCAGGATGTCGTTGGCCTTCTTAGCCACCTGGGCACACTGCCGGCTCATGTTCAGGTGAGCATTGATCAACACCCCCAGATCCTTTTCCTCTGCACAGCTTTCCAGCCGCTCTCCCCCAAGCCTGTAGCGCTGCATGGGGTTGTTGTGGCCAAAGTGCAGGACCCAGCACTTAGCCGTGTTGAACCTCATCCCACTGGCCTCTGCCCACCGACCCAACCTGTCCAGGTCCCTCTGCAGGGCCTTCCTATCTTCTGACATATTGACTCTTCCCTGCAACTTGGTGGATGGAACACTTCATCCTAAACCCAGATGTTCTTTACAATAAAATCAAAAAAATATTTTTTGAGCCATGAGGTGCATGTAAGTTACCTAAATGCTGATCAGTCAATTTGAAGTTCTCACAAATAACTTCTCCTACTTTTTCTTTGGTATCCTATTTGCTCTTTGGTATAAATATATATCTGTTCTTTTTGGGGAAAAAAAAAAAAGAAAAAAAAAACAGACATGTAAGTGCCTGAAGGCTACTTTCACATTTTTATTTGAAAAGCAGATTGTAAATATGATGGCACTACTTAACTAAAAGAAAAATTAAGAAAGCATCTTCCAAATGTACGTCTTCCCTGCCTGACAGTTAGCTGTCAAGCATTATGTGATGCAGAGCATGGGCAACTGAGGTGCAGGATGAAAAACTTCAGGACTATGAGAATGCTCTCAAATATTAAATTCTTTTGCTCCAAACAAGACTAGGATGTATTTTTCTCATCTTCTAAATTATCTTCATGGAAAGTTATTAATCCATACAGAAATCATGGCTCTAAATGTATGTTCAAGGCTTAACAACTAATGGTCAGAGTAGAACTTTTTCTTTATTACGTATGTCAGTTACTCCATTTACTGTACAAAAGTAGTTGTGGAGGTTCAAGTATAGACACAGTTTTGTCAGCTTTTCCTTTGGTTCACCAGATTCAATAAACAGTATACTGCCCTGGCTACATGTTTCACGAAGATGCAGCAACTATGCTAGGGGAGGAGGTCATTCTAATCAGATATGCTCCTTCTTTTCCACAGAATGAATTTAGTTTCCTTTCTGACCAGGAAGAGAAGAAGAGGAAAATAAAACACACACACAAAATGCAGTAAACCATTTTCCCAGTCAAAACTTTCAAGGAAAATATGTATTTCAAACCTGAAGTTAATCTAATACAAAATAAAAAAAATATTATTATTTATACATATATATGGAACAGCACAGAGCAAAACTGTAGAGCACAAACGAGGTGTGCTACTTGGTTCCCATACTAAATGATCACAGGAAGTGAGCTGTCACCCACCTCAGTGACACAACCCAAACTCTCAACACTCTTCTGCATAGACATCTGGTCAAAAGGCAATTGGGCTGGCCCACCTAGGAGCACAGATACCAGAGCAAATCCATTTTGATTTTGTAACCTGCTCCTCATTGCTCCGCACAAGGCATAGTGCAAGTTGAAAGCAGTGGGTCTGGAGTTTCTTATTTTGAGCCAAGAGTATATTGTTAATTACTGCAAGAAATCGAGTTCCTGTGATGTGAGAAGTGGACTCTCCTGTGTACATGGACTTGGGAGAGGAAGATGTCAGTAGGTGGTGCTGAAGAACACAGCAGTGCTCTGCCTGGGTACTCAAGAGACAACCCAATTCCTTCTCATGCCTTGCAAATAATATCTTCCAACAGCTCTTTACACAAAGGGTGCATTACCAGCCTTACCGTCATAGGAGCAGGGGGAGGAGCAGACTCCTCAGCCTGGCATAACCCCAGCAAAGATCTCTTTCTTGCCAAGGAAAGTCAGACCTGTTATAAATGGTGTCCTGACAGTAGCAAATCAGATATGACAAATTCAACCACATACCCTGCTACACCATGAACTGAAGAGGGAAAGAGCAGAGCTGTGGCTGAAGACAAAAAAGATTATCTCCTGATGGCCATCTGCCCTTAAATGAACCCTTAAACAGCCTTGCCTAGCCTGTGCTGCCTTTAAAAGCAATCTTGCCATTCACCCAAAGTACATACTCCACTGCACGGTCTGATCACTTACAGTGCTGTGGCTGATGAGTTGCAAGCATGCTATAAAGAGAACTGATCTTAGTTTGCAAAGAGCATGGTGTTTTTACAAAGGCTAAATACAGCTTAAAAACTGGTGACAGTGATAAACTATGGGAACACATGAACTGCTGGATTATTTAGAGGCCACAGAATTTTAATCCTGGAGATCTGAGATTAGATTGGCCAACACAGTTGGTTTAAAACATGAGCAGGTACTCAGTGAAGTCACAGAGGTAGAAACCAAGTCACTAGCACTCATAAAGTACCAACTACAAGAGTAAAGCAATGTTTTGGAACTGCTACGGAAGTCGTCAAGATGGTAAAATTAAGAGAGGTCACCATCTTGTAAGGCAGATTTGAAAAGCTGCTTCTCTGGACACACCTTTCAGCCACAGGTTCAAACACCACAGATCATTTCCAAAATCCAGTGCCCAGTTAGGTAGAAATACAAGACTCCCTAAATAAGAGAAATTCACAGGACAGTTGCCCAGTTTGGTAGAAATACAAGGCTCCCTAAATAAAAGAAATTCACAGGAGAGTTGGGAAAAAAAAAAAAAAAAAGCTGCATGGATCAGATCCAGGAAAGTGAAAGGCCATTGCCTGCTTTCATCACCAACATGGGTTCAGCTTAGTAAGAACCCTGGGGACGACAGTCATCTCTCTCAATCTGTCCTGAGATCCTACATGTTCCAGATGTAACCAGTCCTCTTTCAAAGGGTACATGCAGACAGCATATGGACAGGATGAAAAAAGGCATTCAGAAGAACAGTTTTAACCCTGTAAAACCAAACATCAGAAGTCATGTTCTGTACCAGCAAAGCTGAGTAGAATAGCACCACCATCTCATGCAAACCCAAACCTATCTCATGCATGAATATAATTATAAAGCAGGATCTGTGGCTGAAATCCTACTGGAGAACAAGAACACACTGATTAGCAAAGTCTAAATATTGTTCTGTGTCCCCAGTAGACTCCTCAAAAAATCTTGTTTGAGGAGCTAGCTCCACTGACAACCTGGCTGCTTTACCACTGCCTGCATCTCCAGCTATCCATCCTCTTCCCCCAGCTTCTTGCTATATCTGACATTTGCTGGGCAGCCAGCAGAAGCCTTTTTGTCAGCCAGTTCATTTCCTCAGGTAATACAAATCCATCACTGACCCATTTATAATGCCAGACAGAATTCATGGTTTTATTTGCCCACTGACTCACTCACAGTATGGCAGCCAGCATCTTTGCCCCAGGTAGACGAATAGATATTTTTCCAGTATTTGACAGATCTCAGACTAGTGGTAATCACTAGTCTGCCACCCTTCATTCACCCTGCAACCCCTCCCAGAAGATCTTTTCCACCTGTGCAAGTGAAGATTCTCTGTTTGGGACGGCAGCAGCAAGATGCTGGTACCATCACTGACTTTGCTGAAAAGTGATACCACTAAAAAATTGCAGCTAACATTTATATGTTATCCAAAATATGTTGTCCCAAAAACTGTGTATATACTTCACTGGATTACATATTGGGATGCAATATATAAACACTGAAATGCAATATCCTGCATCCAAATGAGAACCTTGCTTCTTTTACTCCCCCTTAAACCTCCATCTCCACCCACTTGGTCCTTCCAGGAAAAAAGTTTTTGCAGTTGGTGTAATATATAAGGCCCGAGTACAAACCATTTTAAATAAGGGAAGAATGCTGACTCGATCATCACCATTTTTGTGATCTGCAGATATCAGTATCTAAAAGAAACTACATGGAACATCTACAATGCACTTCAAGGACAAGAAGAAAAAAAAATAGAGAATTCAGAGTGATCCCAGCATTTTGCTTCACAGTATCTATGAATTAACCAAGGTTAATGTAAGGTCTCCAGCTAGAAGGCATCTAGATCAAAGAGATGTTAGAAACAACTGCATCAAAAACAGGGAAAAGCTGCTACTCCCTGTCTGTAAAAGAAGTGTACTTTGTTACACAGATAATAATTAAGAATAATCTACCTCACAAAACAAAACAGAACCAAAACAAAGAGAACCACCTCATCTTTCCAATAATAAGCAGCCCTTTCCCCTAACTATTCTGGACATATTCAAATTAAGGAGTATTATTAAAGCTGAATTATATCAAAGGTTGAAGCTTCTAATGAAGGTTTGTCCCAGCCTATTCCTTTTTCCTTGAAATAACCTATTTGAGAGTCAACCACTAAAATCCGATTTCTTTTGCTTCCTCCTAAGGAACACCCAAACAGGAAATGAACTATAAAGAAAAATAAATAAGACTTTATTTGTAATATGGCCCACAGCTAAGGAGGGCTGAGATAATAACCAACTCCATCCTTCAAAAGCTACACTCCCTGAAAGCATGGAGACATTAAAGAACTATTGTGGCTTCTCTTTTGCACACATCCTTTACCATACTAGGAAAAAAAAATGATTCACATTTAGTAATATAAAGCTGGAAAATTTTCTAGAATTTTAAGTACTAAGGTTACAAAATCTAATTTTAGACTGAAAAATCAGTCCCTATTGACATCAGATTACCTTCATGTTGAAGAAAGTGGGACCATTCTGGCTTTATCCTAAAGATATAGGGTGAAAGCTGACAAAAGAGAAACTAGTTTCCAAAACTTTATTCCAGAATATGAACACAAATGCCAAACTGCATAAAAAGAAAACTATCTTTATTGTCACGAGTTCAGTTTAAGACTAGTTTATCAATAGGAGAAGTGTTCCTTTGAAAAGAAATTAAAGGGAGACCATGAACACCCTGACGTTATATTTTCCAGACACCTACTCTTCCCATTTAATGCACTGAATTAAACTAACAGCTTCGCATAATTTACAAATAGATCATTAATGATTTTAGCTACCTCAGGCCATCAACAATTTGAAACGTGGCTGTCATGTTTTATTCAAACACTCTAAAAGAGGATAGTATATCTTCATTATGCAAAAAGAAAAGCACATGAAAATCCACTTCAGAGAAAGGCTCCAAATAATTTAGATTCCATAACCTTTGGAAATCTGTGCAACTTGTAATCTGAATCCAAATGCTTGATTTTTATTTTCATTTTTTTTTTAAGAGGCAGGATGTAGAAGACTCAACACAGGTCCCTAGAGAACACTGTCTAAGTTAAGGTGAAGTACAGAAAAAATCTTGTTTCGCTGGCCTAAGGAAAGAGACTTCTTGGGCAACTTTAAGGCAGGAATTTTTTTTGGCAAGCTCTCGTAATTGTGCCTAGTGAAAGAGGAAAAAATACCAATGCAAAATAAATATATAAAAATTAATAATAATAATAATAATAAAAAAGGCGCAACCAAGATACTTGGACAAATTCAAAAAAAGGCAGAGATTCCAACAGCAGGAGAACCCTAGATTTCACCATGATTTTGGTTTTGCACAAAAATGCTAAGAAGCAAGAAAAAGAAGTCTGAAGAGAAGCATTAGATAAACTGCCAAGAAGTTTAATTAATCTGAAACCAGTTCACTAATATTCTGAAAGTAAGGAAAGGGTAATCGGGCTCATAATGTTTTCAACAAAGAGAAAGAATATTCACATATGGTACCGACAAAGACATGCTGCAGTGCACTGCAGTTCCAAAGCAAAGGGGCACATCATTGACACCACTTTTATTGGTGGTTACACAGCCACCTAAAGGAAGGAACTAAAGTTTGACTTAAGGGGAAGAAGCTTACAAAATTCGCAACTTACTGGTTTCTCAAGAGGTATACGTAAATACTTCAGGTAGACCAAAGGTCATTAAAATCTCCAGCTCAAGAGGAGGATATAAAATGAACTAGGTTTAGTTCAAAGCAGAACCATATATAAAAATTCTCTTTTGTACTCGTCACTTCTCGCTAAAGTAACTAAGACAGAAACAAGCAAGCAATAATTAAAAATAAAATAAAATAAAAAGTAATTAAGGAAAAAAAAAAAAAGAAGAAGAAGAAGAAATACTCAACCAGAAAGATTGTAGATTGAACTGTTACAAAATTACATGTCCTCAGATCTATGCTGGTCAAAAGGGACAGATACATCTTTTCAATTACACATGGAAAGGAGACGTGGACAATCACTAAGATAAATATGTGTCTCTTTCCAGTAAAAGTCCAGCTAAGTGAATAGTCCTTCAGGTGCTTCATTCAACCACACTACTTGCCGATCAGGTGAATCTCCTAGCTGTTTTTTCATCCCAAAAGAGATATACATAAACCATATGACACTAAAATATAATGAATTTTTGAAACTTCATTTACATTAGTCAGCATCCTTAAAAAAAAAAAAAAATCTTTTGTAGTCTATTCTGGACATTTTTTTCTTTAAAACTCATTTGATTAAAAGCCACTTGTAGTCTTTTATTTGTTTCTTGCAACAAGCATTCATTCAAGCGTGGGCTCTTGTTAGCAAGAATGTATGCAGAGTTTCACATTCATTTAGGACTTCATTGACAAAAGAGTCTATGCCAAAAGTATACAATCAGTCCTGCAGAAATTTCATTTTTTCCTTCTGCTGTTTATGGAACACCAAAGTGACACAAGACAGTATCATATGTCTCTGGTTTCAATTCATTTGTCATAAACAAGTCATTTAAATCAGCAGAAGTGACTTGCTCTCAGAGACAGTAAGACAGAAGTAGTCCTGTGGTTTTCAGACAGATACAGATTATTGAGCATTAGCTGAGGACTCGCAACTGGTAAATAATACGTACAGAAAAAAAATGTAGAATTAAATATATCAAGCAGCAATACTGATACACTGTTCCATACAGTTGCTACCTATTTGTTGGAATCGTGTAACTTCAGGCCACACTGTGGTAGGCTCTCACTGTGTGAAAAGCAAGAGGAGCAAGTCTTCATCATGAAGATCCTTCTTCCTTTACCTGATGTTAGAGAAGTACAAGGAGGTGAAGTGGCCTGGCTACGGGTTGCACAAGTAGTCTGAAAGAAAGTGGGCTTCCAAATTCCAGCCCTTCCTCATTATGCCATGCTATCTTTCTGTGCCATTGGCTCTAAAATCCCAGTGCTAACTTCCCGCAACTACAAATGCAAAGTTCTCCAGCACAATGGAAGTAAAAATTTTGGTAGCAGGGGTAAATCACACACCACACACAAGTATATAACTGATGCTCTTTATTAATCATCTTTGTGTTTACTTTTTAACTGGAATTGCCATTTCCAGCTTTCTGCACAGAATCCAAGTCTTTTGCTGAAGAATTTAGGTCAACTCAGCAAAATGCCTACAGAGCTGAAGAAAAGAATACCGGGGGAGGCAGAGGTTAGGGATGGTGATCATGGTCTAACCCTCATATTACTTGAGATCACAGGAGTTCAAGAGGGAGAAAGGAGATGGAAAAAAAGGGAGGCGGTTCAAAAAGGGACCTTTATAGTGGGGTGGGAAAGGAGATTTGTTTCCAAGGACTGACACTTGGTAAAATTCAAGTTATTGTGAGGTCTGAAAGGCACTTCTCTTGAGACGACTTTACCGAAACTGCTGAATCCTTATGCTCTTACCAAACTCTTCTAAATATTGGGCAGTGTATTCATAATTCTTTTGTTCTGGCAAATGTCCAGTGGAGGGAAAAATAAAAAAACAATAATAATAATAAAAATCAAAGGGGATATTTGTTTCTTTATAGCACCTTTATAAAAATATCTGTAAGAGGAACACTAGATCTTCCTCAATGTCTTCTGTAAGCAGGAGATATTCATGACCAAAGAAGAGGAAGTTTGATTTAATCAGACCTCTCTTTTACACATGCTAGCTGGAGCCACAAAGCTTGCGCACACTTCCACTCCACCCTGGATAACAAAATTTATGAGAACAACCCAGGCAATTAGTTTTCACATGCTGACAATTGCACTTACCCTTCACTGTTAGGACAACACCACAAAAAAAAAAAAAAAAAAAGACATTTTATGGATTTTTTTTTAAAGTTCAGATTGTAAGAGAATCAAGTCTTAGAAAACCTCTAGTCTACAACACCACCTTCACTGTATGTTCAACTAGTACATTTTTCCTGAAAAACTTCAGTAAAATAAATATCCTATCTTGACAGTCTGGATGTCAAACACGTTTTTCCAAAAATGGCAATTAGCTTCTGCTGAGAGCCATATAAAACCTGCCAATGACTCCTGATCCTGTTTAATGTGAACCCAAATTCTGCAGGAGCTTACAGACACAAAACATTCTCTGTAGTAATCCAAGATACTGCTGGCATTCCTGCTGAAGGAAGCATACTGATCATGCTTCATCCTACTTCTGCAGAGCACAACCAGCCTAAGCTCTGCCAAAAGCCAAGTGTGTCATGGGCAGCTGTAACTTACTTGGCCTGGGCAAAGATATGAAGTGGTAACACCTCTTCTTTGTTTTTGTTCTTTTTTTTGTTCCCCTACAGTTGTCAATACACAAACATGCTTGCTGCAGCTGGAAAAAGCCTAGCTAAAAATCCATTTTGAGTTTTCTGTGAGGGACATCTTGGAATCCGGGATTTTTCTGGAAACAGCATCTGCCAAATCTCTGCAGTCAAAAAAGGTAGTCTTCAATATTTTAGCACTCTAGCTTAAGGCAGCAAACAGGCAGATGGACTGTGCACATCTTATATCTACAGACAGCTTCCTTGTTGTGTCACCTGAAAGAAGGAGACCCCCTGCTACCTCACAGCAAGCCACTGGTGGAATCTTTACTTCCCAACTCTGCCAATCAAGCTCACAATTTTCTGGAAAACTCTGGAAGTAGATATGACATCAGCATTTTGAGGAAGTATATAAAAAGTTCTTTTCCTTTGAAAGAACATTCCTTTCTAACATAACCTATCTCACCTTCGAAGCTGTATTCCTGCCATTAAACCTCAAATTCCTGCTTTTCTGCCATATTTTTTCCTGGTCTACCTACTACTTGCTCTGTGGGCCGCTCCTTCTCCAGGTCTTCTGGAAAGATGCAAACTGGTCACCTGCTATTGCTATTTCCACAGCCTAGAAAAGAATGATGCTGGTGACATGCAGCTTCAATGTAGCTCTGAAGTCAAAGGAGCTGGTCTTTCACTTCTTTTGTGTATGTTTGGTGTGCTGGTCCCAAAGCACACAGGATGAAATAAAAGCTACTGCTTTCATTTCTTAAGAAAGGAACATAGTAGGGCAGAGAAAATAAGGGAGGGAAAAGGGAGGGTTGTGAATGTACTACAGCAGATACCACCAGGAATGACCAAAAGTCATCTGGTTTTACTGTCTCTCAGACGTATTGGTGAGGAAGGGCCTCCCATGCACTCCACAATCTGGTATCTGAGCCTGCAGCAGTCTTACATTTCTTCCTCTTTCTTTTTAAGGAACAAGACTCCCTTTTTGGTTCTTATTGTCTGTTGCTCTGAACTCAGTAACTGATATAACTGTGGTCAGTCAAGATATTGCATATGTGTGTGTGTGTGTGTATGCTATGTCTGGATCCTCAGGAAGGCAGCCTGGTATTTTATTTTTAAACTTTGGCTCCTGTTGCACAGCCCCACATATAATGGCTTCACTCCTGAAGGCTGGATACTCTGCTGATATCAGTTTTCAAAGAAAAACAAAGCCATGCAAGCCAATATTACCAAGAGAACAGGAGCAAAGTTCTCTCTTAAAGATTTTCTCTCCCTCATGAAAAAACAAGAGACCACAGAAAGATTAAGCCATCAGTGTCATTCCTGCTCCTGTGTTCTTATGAGCTGCAGAATACTGTACAAATTCCAGTACCTATTGTGCTTTTTGAGATTTCTTCTTCTTTATTTTTATTTTTATTTCTAGAAACTTGCTGGAATTCTGCCAATTTTCCCCAGCTGAGGACCAGACCCTTATGTGGATCAGTACTTACTGATTAGCTTTTATTACAAAATAGAGAGTCAAAATGGGAATCCATTTCTCCTTACCTGAAAGCAGAACTTGCAATGGATCTTCAAGGTCTTGGAAGCTAAAGGAGGCAGAACGAGACTTGGCTAATCACAGGATTGGTGCTGCAGCTCACCCTTCCTTCACCCTTCCTGAAGAGTCTGCCCTTCAGATGTGTTCCAAAGCTGACAAACTAACTTGTATCATATACCTCTAGCCACCTGCAGTCCAAGATCATTTTGGCAGTGAAGTTTCACTGTCAACAAAAAAAAAAAAGTGGTTTCCTTTTCAGCTGAGCATACAGGGGCTATATCTGTAGGCTTGATTAGAAGAAGAAAGGAAATGTTCGAGTTAAAGACAAGAAGGTACCTTTGCAACCATGCAAAAAGAAGAAAAGATTTGAAACTGAATATGGAAGATAAATGGATTGGGAACAGTTGGAAGAGAAGAAGTCACCTTCTATCTTAACTTCACTTGCATTTCATGATGGAAGACAGCTGTTACTTATGAGTTAAAATAATCACTCATTCCCAAGGAAACACAGAAAAAACAGCTCAGACCTCTTCCCCCTTCTTCATTCGAGAAATCCTTTGTTCTGCCATTGTCTTCTAACTCCTCCAATTAGACTACTGCAATACAGTGTTCTGAATCCTGAAAGCCTTCCAAAAGTAAAACTACAAATTAAGAACTGCAAATACTTTGTCAATTAGGGAATCAAAACTCTCCTTCATCCATTGTAATAACTGTTTTACAAAAAATAAAAAGAAAAGCATTTACAATGAGGACTTTACTGCAACATGACCTTCAAAAGAAGCTAATATACCATTTTTCTCAGATATTGACTAATTTGTGTATCAGTTATCAAGAAACCCAGAAGATCTAATGACAGTGCTAATTTTAAAAGCGTTTTGATTAGCACAGAAGACAAGAGAGTTAATCTCAAAGTTTCCTAGGTGTATCATCCTAAACAGAATAAATATGATTTTGAAAGTTGCCTAACAAAAAACTGATAGATTACTACTGAAAGATATTATGAATTGGTTATTATGAAATTATGACTATTATGAAAACTGGTTATTATGAAATCACAATATAATTGGTGGGGTATTTTTAATAGAAAGTTAGGTTGCTCTAGGAAATCAACATGTTTACAAATTCTGATTGAGTTTTTATGCCACAACCACCTCTGTGGTAACTGTAGGACCAAAGTCTCTAGTTCCTGTCTGTAAAATCAGGACTAAAGTTCTGGGTGACCAAAGTGCTGGTCTGTAGAGTCCAGAGGAAACCAGAGGTCTTCTGTTTGGGGGATTTACTGTCCTTTAGAAACCACAATGTGCAAGTCTGTAGCAGCTCAGCACTGTCAGGACTATATAAAAACTTTGTTCCATTTCTTCTTTTCCTCTATTAAGACAACCGGAAAACACATCTACTTTGTAAGAGGAAGGCAGCTTCCACCAACCTTGTACATAGATTCCATGCTGAGAATTAAGTGCAAATCGTTTATCCTTAGTTCTAAACCTGAGATGGGGAAATGGAGGAAAACCTGGGAGAGAGATAATCAGGCATCAACTGATACTACAAACCTGCAGTCTGCCTTATTATTTCATTTAATTGGTTATTTGCTTCACTCTGGTATGCCTGGGGAAAATGATTCTCACTGCATGTTCCAGTAAAACTCAAGTACCTCTTTAGATTTCCTACATTTCAAAGCTCCAGCATTCTCATCGGCTATTCTTTGAGACAACTTACCCCTGACCTGGCATGAGATAAGTGCAGTCACCTTGCTCAAAGTTCACCATCTACAGCTAGGCAGTTGTCCTCATCCAACTCATTGATAGTACTCTAAAGCCTGTCTCTCAGCATGGCTTCTAGAGAGAGACTACAGGCTTGATGCCTTAGGATTTTCTACCGAGTCCATTAGTTATTCCAATAGCTCCGAATCTTTTTCCACTATTAAATTAGAAATAAATAACTATTTATATAGCAAACATTTTCTAGTCTTAGATTCCAGCCACTGCATCTTGTTACAGCTTGGTACAGATTCCAGATTCCTATAATATCGGGCATAGCCTGTCAAATTAACTGCTTTTAGCCTTCTAAATGTCACTTCTGAAATCCTCTGAAAGGGGAGAATGGACTATCTGTAAGTTCTCACTGTGAAGCACAATTTTCCAGACTTCAAGTCATTGCTATCCTCAGCATTTCTACCCTTATTTTTAAAGACATGCCAACTTCAGGAATGGATTTAATATTCCAAGAGTAGTACTTGCACAGATCAGCAGAGGAATGACAGTATCCCCTGTATTTATATATCTGAGTACTGTAGTAGTCCGTTTAGCTATTCTAACCATTTTGAATGATATCTACTCCTTTACAGCATTTTTGTTTTCTAATTCAAGAGAAAGATGGGACTTCTGAAGTCAACATTGGCTATCAAGCCAAGGCATTTCTCAAGTGATTCACAGAGCATTTTCTATTCCATATTTTCTATCCATTACAGATAAAAACTGAATGAGGAGATTTTAGGTCTGTTTTATTTCTAAATATAAATTACTGGTGTAGAGAACAGAAGGAAAAAGGAAAAGTCTCTTTAAATCCTATCAGATACCCCTCTTTTCTGACCTGTGGGATGCTTTTGTTTGCAGTGGAACAGGTCCAAAAGAAAAAGGAAGACCCTTGCTTTTCTCTCTGGGATCAAGGGCTCTCAAAAACACAAGGCTGGTTTTATCTGTTTGATCTATTAAAGCAAGGTCAGTATTTACTTTGGTCATGGAAAGCCCCCAAAGTATTTTCTGATATACTAAAAAGCCAGTAGCCAATAAGACCTGTGATTCCTCTGTGCTCTCTGCATGAGGTTTTCTTACGCCAGAATCCCCTTCATCTAGAGATGCAAAAGCAGGCACCTCCATCTGTATAACCCCAAGGAAACTACTCAATTTTCAATCCCTTTTTACTGGGAGAAAAAAATAATAAAAAATGTTAGGCTGAGATTTAAAGATTGTACAAATACATGTTTTGATAACTTCTCCTCTTCAGCTTGGCACCTTTGTGAATATTTGAGGACAGCCCTTCCCCCGTTCTCCCCCAAATGGCTATTGCCTTGTAATGATACTGGATAAATTCCAAAAATCATCATTTACCCACAAGAACTTCAAATATCCACCTTCCTTAGCCTGGATAGATGAATGACTCAGAAACACAGTGGCTCTTGCTTATTGCACAGTTCAAAGTTTCATACAAGCCAACCATTCTTGGTTCCTCTGTTATCTAAGCCATAATATACTCTGTATTTTATGAAAACATTACCATAATTATAATTGGTAGTTCTGACTTTCTAGAAAACAGTGATGGGTCCAACTTAAGGAGTTGTATTGTTAGGAACACATTAAAATAAAATCCCACAAAGCAAAGATGAGATCTGCTTAATATAAGGTTGGAATATGTAACAGCTTCAGTGGATCTCCAAAACTAGCCAACATCCTCTGCTGTGCCTCCTGTTTCCTGAATAGGCAAGCAGAACATAATAAGAAATGTTTTTGCAGCCTTCATTGATAGACAATTGACTTTTTGTCTCTGCTTAGCATCAAGCTGATCGTGTTCTTTTCAGAAAGCGCTCCTTCTCAGCAACACTTGGAAGAATGCTTTGTGATTTGTGTGAGATTTATGTCCACCCAGGAGGTTTTTCATCCTGTCCTCACACCCAGGTATTATTTGAAACTTCATTTAACTCTTTTCCAACAGACTATATACGTAGCTTTTGTCACCCTGCCCAAAGCTGATTTAGTTTAGACATGGTGCAACCACAATTGAATAATGGAGGCAAAGAAGCCACAAGAGCTCAGCCACGGATAAACCAGTATCATCATTTCCTCTCCCAACAGTATTTCCTCTTGGTCAAGACAGCTGGAAACCCCTACTGAAGGATATGTTGGGTCAAATCCAGCATGGCACATCCTCTGGGTCTGCGTTTAACTCCTTCCTAGGAATAAGAAGATGGAACTTTCACGATTGCTTTTGGATACTAAACAAGGTGGTCATGATGGCCCAGACATCACATATTTAAAAGTTTCAACACAAGGTTCCTCTCAAGGGGTCTGGTGACTTTCTGATGCACTTTTCTAAGCAGGCTCCTAAAGAAGCATCTTCATCCCCAATGCAAGGTAGCGATGGACTGTGTTCATATCTTGTGAAACTCATTACATCTCCTTAGCATTCATATTACCTTCTAGACAGGTTGTTGGAGAACAAAGTATGGAAGAGATCTCATGGATCACCAAGACTGGTTCTCTTGTTATTACACATACAAATCTCATATCCATTAACTTAAAGAAAGAAAAACAGCATGCTTGCTAAAGAAATGATGCTATGGGTCCCTGAACCAAGAAAAGCCTGGTTTTAAAGAGAAGGGAATATATACAAAAGTCTTCCGATAACCAGAAATTTAACTGCTAGCAACTGCTAGTCCCAGTGACCACACAAAAAGGTAATACACAAAGATCTAACCAACTATGATAATGACGTAACTCCCACACCCCTCATTCTAAAGCATTCACTTCTCAGCTGAAATCCCCCTTGAGGGTGGAAGTCAAATCTTACAGCTCTGGAACATGATGTAACCCTCAGTTCTACTCAGCTTATCAAAAAATTCCTGTTCTGCTCCCTCTCTTCTCACATTTCCTTGGCCTCATTATGCCTTTAAAAAGAGAGCTTGCTACTAAAATCCCACTTGGGCTAATTTGCCTATGACAGCTTGACAGCTGTAGCAAGAGAAACAGAGGGATTCTTCCAAGCAGATGATGATTTTGACTGTCCCATTAATTTGATCAGCCCAGCTCTCCCTATATAAAAATCCCACCAGGAACACAACTGAGAGGTATCCCAGAACACGTAGATAGGTTATTCAGAAGAGACAAAGGAAAAGGGAAGAAGGAAAAAAGAGAACAAGGGAGAATGAGAGGGAGGGAGGGAGGGAGGGAGGGAGGGAAAAACTCTGAAAATTGTTCATGTACAGAAAGTCTTAAATCATTCTTTACTAGTACATCAGAATTAATTGGTCTTCTACATGCACTGAGCTTCCTTCGAGGTAGGTTTGGTCCCATATTGCAAGCCCAGTATATTTCTTCTGCCTCCTAATAACAGTTAGGATTTTCTAAGCAGGCTACAGAAGAGAAAGTACTTGTTCAATACCAGTAGCCCATTGCCACACTTTCCTATTACAAGCTTGTCAGCCTGCCAACGCAGAGAACTTCCAGAAATCCTGCTTGCTCTCTTCCCACAGAACACAAAGCAGCATATTCCTTCAGAAGCTCTATTCAACCTCCCTTTCTTCTCTGTAAGCTTGCATCTTTGAGACAATGGATAAGAGGAGCCCTTCCTCCATTCATTTGCTCAGCCTGCTGAAGCATCAGATCTGTCTGATCTTGCAGCAGAAGCATTATCCTTTGTTCTGATCAGGTTGCACAAATAGCTGTGCTTGTGTCAGTCCCCAGAGCAGATATTTTTTTCATGACCAATATGATTACATCTCACACACCACATTGTGTCCACCTAAAAATGTTGTGGTTTGTTTTCCCCAAGATCCAGGAGATCTACAAAAATACCACTCACTGTTACGCACAAAGGAAGAAGGGGAATCTGTACAACACTGTCAGTACATGTATCCTAAGGAAATAAACCAAAATATTCATATCCCTACCAAATAAGTCCAGTGTCATAAGGCTCATATGAAGGGCCTCTCCAAGTTGAAGGATTTCTAGGGGTAGAACTTGATTATGAATCCCAAGACATCCCACTACTTCTCTGCAGATTATATACTCCCCATGCTGGTAAACAACAGCTGCTTTTACAGGTTCTAACAACTTATTTCTTCCCACACAGATATATTGGGCTGGTCCCAGCAACCCTCACCACTGTCGTGACATACCTTCACCTACAATTCACACCTGGACTGCTTGCAAGCTATCTTCAACTGAAGAGACATGTGTTAGCTACTGCCAAGTTAGATGAATATTCAAAGCAGTATGTCTGGTAAGCGGTTCAGTTTCCCACACTGACGAAGAATAATAAATCACCACATCTATTGATATAGTCATGAGCTCTCAAAAGGTTACAAAGCATGGCTTTAATTTTCCCTTCCCCCTATTCTACCATAATGCATGCTACTTATGAAACCGTTGTTATCACAAAGACTTTTTTTTCCCTAGGTCAGAAAATCATATTAACTAGAAAGCACAGCCTGTAGGTTCTTCAGAACTTCAGTCTGTCAGAAAACACTCATTCAAGTTGGAGGTATAACTTTATCTAGTACCTGAAAATCTCTTGTATTTTTGCCTACGTGCGACTACGTATGCTGTGTGGTGTCTGAGGCCAGGTAAAAGCTTGAATCCCCATTTCTAGCTTCTAGCCAGGATTTAAAAGGGGGGAGAAAAAATGCTAATCCATGGTTTGCAATGAACAAAACAAAACCAAACCCTACCACAGGGGAAAAAGTCATTCTGCCTTTAACCAAATCTAATCTAATCTTTCCTCACAGCTATAACATCACTCTGAGTGCTTCACTCCCGAACTTTAACTTCACACACAGAGCACAGAGAATTACTGATACAAACCTTCTGTACAAGGCCAGACTCAAAAAATACATAAATGGGTCTGATTAACACTGCTGAGTTTCAATCAGAATCAATACAGTTCCATGAAGATATTGTCATTTTTAGTAACTACAATATCCTCCAAAATCCAACAGCATTATATAATTTCTGTTTCATAAAGGCTTTGACTTTCCTTTTATTATCCCAGTCTTGCTTTAACACATATTTTATATTAGAAAGCATTCCAGGAAGCATATGGCAATAGAACTAGGTCAACCATTAACCAAATAACAGGAAGCTGATCTGCAGAGCACACCCTTCAAAGCTTGCTTAATGAGCTAGCTCTTCAGAATGTGTCCTTCAGTAAGGTTGCAACTAACTGTTCCACAGGATTTTCTTTAAAGCCACAAGGTCACCCAAGTTAGGCAGCTCCTAGACATGACACATTCAGAACAGCCATCAGTTAGTAAAAAGGCATCTATCCAGGTCACATGTTGAGATGAAGAACACTCTTTAAGCATACTTGGGTCACTGGACATCAGGAACCAGTTCCAACGCTTTCTTCATCTTATCAGTGAGCAGAACCCATTCAATCATTAATCTACTCCCACAATTTCAGGAAAGAACACATAAATTTGCCTTTGTAGAGCTTGTGTGGTGGGATACCATCACTCGATAAAGAACCTTACATCTCTCTGCCTCTTTCCATGCTTTCCTATCAGAAGAGGGCAAATTACTTCCCAGATGAGAGTCACTTGTCTGGCTTGCAAAAAAGGACTGTTATTAAGGCTGGAAACTCAGTGTCTCACTAAATGTTTCATGTTCTGGTTTTCCCTTGTTCTTTTAGAGATACAAACAGTATTTAACATGGTCTGTCAAATCAGAGAGAAAAAAAATATATCATCATGGTTAGTACCTTCATTTGTTCCATCTCAGTCTTATCAATTGCTTCAACTGAAGATCACTTTCTATATTTTTAAACAATCGAAGAAGCATATGCTTGAAGTGTAAGTTTTTAGGTCTCTGAAAAGCATCGGGTGTCAAGGAATAAAATCCATAAATAATGCAGAGATTAGTCAAAGTTCTGATTCACACTGTACTGCTAACAGAGCAGTAGAGGTGGCCCAATCAAATTGTTTCTAAATAAATAAAACACAAAATTTGCCATCACTCTACTTGTTTTGCATAGAACAGTCAATGATATCCATCAAATAACTGTTGCAACAACATAAGTCAACAGCGATGTACCAAAAAGAAGTATTAAATTTTAAAATAAAAATAAGCCACCATCAAGCTGTGTGACTACAATCAAATCTTGACACTGAACCTATAAAGATATTATTCTTCTGATACTCTCAGAAAATAATGGATAGTCCCTTATGTCTTTCTACTGTAGTCCTTCATTTGAATATTTACAAACAAAAATTCTAAGATCTCAAAGTCAATACTTACCTCCAATAAATCAAAACAACAACAAAAACTGTCTCTACATTTTCATTGCTAGTTGTAGGCACGTTTCACCACCGCTTCTAATAGGAAAATCTGTTGTGAACTTCTACAAACCAAGAGTTTGATGTCTACACTTGTGGCACCAAAACAAACAAACAAACAAACAACAACAACAACAAAAAAACATGTCCTACAAATGTTCTCGAACCAGTGTTTTCAAAACTGAGAACTTCTCTGTCACCTCATGTTTATGAGATGGGAACTCAAGTCCATCTTTCTGGTGCTAGAGCTTGCTAGAACCAGATAACAATTCCAGTTCCTAGTTATCAGACACAGGAAATGATAAGGCATCCATGATGACAGAGAAAACAGTCAGTGTGTGTGATCATATGTCCCTGCAGATTGCTTTGTATCTTAAGCGACAGCTCCTTACTGAAACAGGCTAACTCAGTGGAAGACTGCCAAGCATGCTGTGGTGAGATTATCATCTTAGCAGTTATTTATAATAAACTATCTTCAGCAAGTAGCACCTTTTTGGGTATGAAAAAGTGAAGGACCCTGTATTTTCTTTGCAGTATAGAGATGTTCTAGTTTGAGCAAGAAAAGGTACAGACAAAATTTAGAAGCCTTATTCATTTGCATATGAAGAAACACTTCTGATGAACATTCTCTCCAGTGTGCACTAGAAACTGTTCAACACACTGAAAAAGCCATAAAATTTCCAACTTCCAGAAAATAAAACCTGCAAAAGAAATTATATGTACACAGTAATTATATCTTAGAAGAAGAAGCCTATTGATTTGACTGTATCCTTGATACTTCTAATGCTCAAATAGCTACCATACATGGAGTTATCTACGTAACCAAGAAAAAGTTCTGCCTGAGATGGTGTTCAAGTTTCACCTAATTTTTCAGTGATATTTATTTCCAAGTACACTATGGAGAAGTGCTAGTCCTCCATAGTTTCAACCAAAAAATCTGCTGAATGGGGCCAATGGAGCAAGGAGGACTGTGTAAGGATGAAGTTACTGCAGAACAGAACAAACAGTCTTCACATACAGACTTGTTTTATATGCATCCCCTCCTCCCATCACCAAATTACAACTGGGAAAACATACCTGTGGGTTGACTACTACCACACTCCCACTCCAGTTCTTAGGAACGTATGAAGAAAGTCATACCTTTGCAGGGCTACCACAGAACAGCATCTAAGACAAGGATTCATTCAAGAGAAGCTGTAAAATCATTCTTTGAAAATCCTGCTCAACAAGCAAGAGAAATCATGAGAGCTCTGATTATGAAGTAGAGCTCTGCCATGCCCATCAGGAAGCAAGTTCTGCTATTCTAGAGCTTCCCAGGCTGCAGTTAGAAGAAGATGTCTCCAAACATTGGGGAGAGGGACATTAAAATGACAACAACAAAAACAAACAAACAAGAACAAACGAAAACAGGAGACCTATCCATGACTGAGCATACAGAAGACAAATCACTACATTTTTTAAGATTTAAAAGTTCACAGAATGCCTGAAAAGCTTATTTATAAGTTTTTTGTTGTTGTTGTTTTGTTTTGCTCCCCCCCCCCCCAGCCCGAGATTTAGATAGTCATGTAACGGTATTTGGCACTTAAAAAAATGGTGTCAAAGTAATTTGGCACTAGCCTTAATCAAATAGGAAAAAAAAAAAATCTAATAGGACATTCCTGCTTAAAAGAAAGCAGAAACAATTACAATGGCTTTCTACAGTTTCTTAGTAATTACAGTTTCAAAGACTATGCAGTATCACTTGCAGTATTTTGTACCTTTCTGCATTTCACAGCTGCAGTACAATGTTCTTAAATGGTTACAGCTTTTGAACAAACTGTCTCTGCACTAAAGCCAAAAGGATCTACAATGAAACTTCAGCTGAAGCTCAGAACTTTCACATGATTGAACTCTTCTCTTTCTCCAGATCTGCTTAGCCCTTCAGCCTCCCCCTAACCCCTTTTAAAATCCATCAGACATGCTTTTGGAGGGCACTTCACTTGTAAAAAAAAAAAAAAAAATTGGTAATAACAATTTAAAAAAGAAGAAAAAAAGAATTTCAAAAGGAAATGAAACCCTGCTGGACTGAAGTTTTCAGATGACAAAGCAGAAGGTAATTGTTTAATACCAAGTATGAAAGCAGCATAAAAGGACAAGATGCAGAGGGAAAAATCTATTTAGGCTTCCTGCGCTGGCATGAAATGGCTGCTTTCCTTCTTACTGCCAGCTCCCATGCTTCATGTTGACATTACACATCCTGTACTGTAGATCCACCCCCATGCTGATGCTTGCCCAACAGAATTATCTCCTGCGTCACAGCAGTGGTAACAGAACTGCTGGCTCTGCAGATCTGAAAGCACCATTTCAGTGCTTAATACATTCAGCAACTGGACACATTACCAGATATTCTGGGTTGGTTTGTGGTACTCTCAGCACTGTATTACTTGGCTGAACCTTCTGTTAACCAGATGGTCTGTTCTCCCCTTGGGACCAAACCATTAAACTTTATTTTATTAATTTCTACCAAAACGCAGGGACACTTTATAGCACTTGTGTCTGGTTTATCTCCAACAGGGTTGCTAAGATGAAAATGACCTAAAAATAACTGGAAGTGCTGCTTCACACCAACAGAGAACAAGATCTTTTGGAGTAAATATTTAAATGATCTGCCAGATGAAGTACCATAGTAGCATGAACACATGGATAGCAACTTCTATTATATACACATATGCAAATTTACACACTCCTATCATTGTAAAATGGTCTAGGTTACATTTTCCCTGATCCAAAGCACCTCTGTCTTGAACAGGAATTTACCATGCCAGTGTCTATTCAAACCATTCTCTTAATGGCAAAAAAAGTGTGAAAAGTCATGGCTTCCAAAAACACCACAGTTAGTGACGTGGCTCCAAAATGCTTGAAGATCATCTAGAGGCAACAAAGAAACATGAATGTTCCCAGTTGAACACCCTCAAACTCATATAAAATCATATTTCAGGGACATGCCAGCATTAGTTGAAGTCAAACTTGAGGTATTTGTAACACACATGCTCCCCCTGTCAAAATACAATGAGTGAGAATGAAAGAAAAGGAGCACATGAATGAAAGTGAAAGAATTATCTACAGCATTAGTTCCCATTGGCTGTTGCAAACCAGCTACAACCATGCCATCACATGCAATCACAAATGAACATCTCGTGTATGTAGGTGGTAGCTGTTGAAAGCTGAAGGCATCTTCTATTTAAGATGCAATTTCCAAATACCTCCCTGAAAACTCCAAAAGAATTAGTCCATGTAGTTAAGGATTTGATCTTTAAATGCGTACTCAACAGGAGTAGCTGCAGTCAAACTCAAAGTCATATCACAGGGACTATTCAAATGAATAAGCTTTTACAGGATAAGGACTTTAGCCCTCATCTTGTATTATCTGCCAAATGTACTGCAGTAACAACAAAATACAATGGGAGATGAGGTCTGACCTATTAAAAAACATTTTGTTAATGTTCGTAACAGTGGTAGTGAGGATTTATTAAATAAATAAATAACACATAAATGTCTGCACACAAAACAAAATCCCAGGAATGTAAGAAGAATCTTGTAGAAGTTGCAGTTTTAGTGCCTTCAAATAGGAAGCCAATTCACTTAAAATCTAACAATAATAAATCATTAAAATAGGTTCTCCAGGGCTACCACTACAGTGCAGTGCTTCCAAAGCAAGGCTGGAGTCACTATTCAGATTGCTGCAAGCAGACATTTATCAGAGGCAGACTTCTCAGCCTAGAGCTCCAGTCTCTCTAGGGCTGGGATCTCAGATATGTTTAAATAGGACAGCACTACTAGTGTCCAGCTTCCCACATGTGACTAACTTCTGATGTGGAAGGAGATCATAAGCCATCTTCTTTGTGCCACTTGGGCAACTAAACAGTCTTTTGGTCATTTATTATTAAAATTCTTACTTAGACATGAATAACCCTCCAATCTGGATGTCAACAGATCAGCAGGCATTGCCTTCAGCTCATAAGCAGGCTGCTTATTTCACCTGTAAAGAGGATTAGATGTTTTCAGCATATCAAGGAAACAAGCATAAGAATAGACTGTATAGCATTTTAGCTCCATCTATCTTTAAAATTTCCCCAATGAGAAGGATTTTTTTTATGTCCCATTTAAGTTACTACCTCATCATCATATGACTGGCCTCCACTGCCATGTCATACAAAACTTCAGTGTATGGTAACAGGCCCCCCAGAAAGTCATTCCACAACCTGAAACATCATCTACCCTTCAAACACACTAAAAATAGATTGCTCACCCTCTTGAGGTCTCAGCAACCCATCTGATATTACAGTACAGTATTAACAAACCTATGTAGACATGAATTCTTAAAATAAATATCTTCAGAGATAAGACCATAACACCAGCAAGCAAATTATATTCCTGTACACCACTGAAGTAGCATGGGTGAACCTGTGGAAGCACTGAAGCAACATGGAGGGCAATGAGGATTTCATGTTCATTTTGCAAGAGAACACCACATGCAACCCTTGGTCAACCTGCCTGTCATCCTGCCAAGCAACTCCTGACTCAAGGCTTTTGGTCTCAAAAACATTTTCTGAGAGGGACCTTAACAGTTTTTATGTGGTTTCTTGGGAACAAAACACACTGAAAATCTTGTATTGCCTCCTGCTCCACCGTGGAAGGAGAGCACTGCATTTGTGGAGAGGGAGTTGAATGGAAAAATCTTTGTAGTTTATCACCTCTGTAATCTGATCATTTAAAAATAATTCAGATTTACTCATTTATTCATGCAGCTGAGAGACCCAGAATATATTGACTCACTTTTTCAGCAGCTTCAGTGAATAATACAGTTATGCCCTTGGAGCCAGGGGTTTCAGAAAGTCTCTCACATGCATGGATAACCTGGCAGGAGAAATCTGCATGCTCTTGAGAAACAACAGCTTCTTCTCAACCTAGCAGAGTAGAAACACACCAGGGGCCAGAACCACCAAAGAGTTAAAAACATAAATCCTGCAACCCCCAAGTGGAGAGCCATTATACATGCTGATTCACACAACGGCCTTCAGTCATATTTACCTCCTGAAGGCCCGATAAGGTTCTCCTCTCCCCAGGCCCTGGTGCTATCATGCACAGGGCTGTTTTACACCATATGCTTGATCACAGACAAGAGAACTTGACCTCTATATGACCTGACACAGTTGAAAGCTGATATGCTTTCTCCCCACTGCCCTCCCCCACCAAAGATAAAAGGTCAATTAGACCAAAAAGAACCAGTCCAGACTGACTTCAAGTTACATGAATTCAACTTTCAGTATGTGCTCCTGGCCAGGAACCCAAACCCTTTCTTGCAAGGCTGCAAGTTACAGCCATGTGAGAAGGCAGAGAGAATTCAGCAGTCAGGAAGCTAATTAACAAGGTTGAGAGCTGCCTGGCTATGCTCAGTTTTCCATCATCCATTTGTTAACATTTTTACACTCGTCAAGTTATTCAGCTGGGCACGCTAGAAGCACAGTTTCAGGGTCTACCAGTGCTGGAGGTCCTATATCTTGCAGCCAAAGCCACCCAGATGCAGTCAAGGAAGAGAAAAACTGAAATGCATGATCAGAGCTTCCAACCAAATAAAGAGATATGAACAAATTTGAAATGATTTATTGACATTTATTTATGTTTCTGACAGTACCACTTGCCACACAACATACGAAACATGATGACTCCTCATGGCCATTTCCTTCCCAGACTTTAATACATTAACAACTAAAGCTAAGTAGATGCTGTATACATAGTTAGCCTCTTCCATACTCACCACAAGTAGTAACATATCTGAGAAAAAATGATCAGTCAGAATGAGAGCAATGGCATAGATGAAAAGTGGCAGATACCTCCAGTGGCCATCTCCAAGTGTTTGCAAACAGAAGAGATCTGGTCCAATCTCACACACCAGAACCACTCCCAAAAGGAACCTTTTCCTATGTACACATGGTTTTGTTTCAACTGACTGCAAAAAATCTAGCACCAAGGTCTTAATTTCCAATATCCCCATTATATTTTATTTATGGCTATTTCACTGAATAGAGGAATGGATTGTTTAAGGAAGTCAAAAAATTAACAGCAAGATTTCCAGAGCTGGCCACTAGTTCTTTGGTCTCCTCAGTGTTTGGTCAGAAATGCTGAAAATCATGTTATAAACACCCTCTTACCCACAAATCTAGTTGAGTCTGACTACACCTAAGAATCCAATTTTTAGTGAAAACAAACAAATGTTCAGGGACCTAAGTTCTCTGCAGAAAAAGTTTGCTCAATACAGGTTTTCTGTGGGAAAACTAGAGTTGGGAAGGGAAGGGAAGGGAAGGGAAGGGAAGGGAAGGGAAGGGAAGGGAAGGGAAGGGAAGGGAAGGGAAGGGAAGGGAAGGGAAGGGAAGGGAAGGGAAGGGAAGGGAAGGGAAGGGAAGGGAAGGGAAGGGAAGGGAAGGGAAGGGAAGGGAAGGGAAGGGAAGGGAAGGGAAGGGAAGGGAAGGGAAGGGAAGGGAAGGGAAGGGAAGGGAAGGGAAGGGAAGGGAAGGGAAGGGAAGGGAAGGGAAGGGAAGGGAAGGGAAGGGAAGGGAAGGGAAGGGAAGGGAAGGGAAGGGAAGGGAAGGGAAGGGAAGGGAAGGGAAGGGAAGGGAAGGGAAGGGAAGGGAAGGGAAGGGAAGGGAAGGGAAGGGAAGGGAAGGGAAGGGAAGGGAAGGGAAGGGAAGGGAAGGGAAGGGAAGGGAAGGGAAGGGAAGGGAAGGGAAGGGAAGGGAAGGGAAGGGAAGGGAAGGGAAGGGAACTAACTGTCTGTGTTAAAAACTACCTTCACCAATCCATCTAAAATTTCTGCACAACCTGACATAGGAAATATGGAACAATGTGAGCTGTCAATTTAACATCAACAAGAGGGAAGAGGGGAAAAAAAAAAGTTTTATTATCATCAGACAGCTGAATTCTGGCATTTAGGCCACATTCTGGCATTCAGACCCTTTATTAATGATCCCTATCTCAGCTAGACATTTATTTAAATCTTCACCAAGTCAACCCAGTTGGTTAATGCACCACCTGGAATGTCAAACTCATGCTGAACCCAAATTTTCCAGCACATGTAGTCTTACCTTGGTTACTCTGTTTATTTGATAAATCAGGAGAAACTCAAAGTATAGGCTGCTGGAACTCTGGTTCTGGGTGTCACGTTCACCCATTCTGCTCTTTTCTTTGACAGCAATGAAAGATCTAGGGATAATGTGTGACAGGGATGAATTTGCCTGGCTCTTGTGATACGTAGCTATCAGACCTTGAAATATTTGCATGACAACAGACCAATACGGTATGACCCATCTTCTTCCCCAAAAGAATATCCTGTGATGCTTTCTTTCCACAACTACTGCTATCACCCTGAAGCAGCACTATTTGAACCTTAAGAGCTGCAAGCGGGAAGGAAGAGTTTGCTCATTCGGGCAGTGCAAAGAAGCCCCTATTGTCCTACAAGGCCACGGAAACAGTGACCACATGTACATCAGAAGATTCCATTTTTAGCATCTTTCAAAACAAAGTCTTCTCTTTCACATTATCACGAGCACACTGAATCCTCAGTCTTCCTATATCATTCTCTGCAATGTCTGCTTTGTTTTGTCTTGAAAAATCATTCTCCTGCCTCTCTACCCCACGCAATTGCTCTATTAGCAGCAAGTTTCCACTACACATAATTATGGCATGCCTTAGCCTACTTTTCTGTTTGCTGAATAGCTATGCCTATTTTCTACTTGTGCTGATGCTACCATTTACTTTTCCTGACACTCTAATCCTTGTATCCTTTGAAGGCCTGACTTCCTCCACCACAACGGCAGCTGGGGTTCTCAGGCCCCTTTCCAGAGCTTTTTAATAGCAACAGTAATGCCAGTGCTGAACATCCCCTTTCTTAATCTTCAGGTCATCACAGAGGCTACACCTGTAAAAAAAGTGCTTCAAATACACTGTCCAGTGCTGCTAACCACCCATTATGTAAATGAACAGCAAATTATTAATTGCATTTTCCTGGCATACAATACAAGCATCTAGCTTCTTCTCTCCCAAAAGTGTAAAATAACTTCAATTTTCTGCACATTCCCAATTAGATTTTTTTATCTTCCACCACAAAAAAACAAGCTACACACTTCAACTAATTTCTTAATTTAACTAGTGAAAAACTAACCATAGTCCAGTGAATAAAGTGTTCTCTCAGAATTATTTGTCCTCAACACAGTGGCCTTGCAATGATTGCTGCCCTGATAAGCTCTCAGTAAGTCCTTCCTAATCGCTCATGACATTGACGCTGTGCCTACAGCTCCTTATGCTGACATTATTAAATGTATTCTTAAAGAGACTGTGTTTGACTCCAGTCAAGAACAATGACTGCACATCCTCAGATGTCTCATTTCCATCTTCTTTAAATTACCAAATTGATTGTTTTTCTTGAGGGATCCTACGATCTTCTACCCACAGAACTGCTTCTAGCCCCAGCCAAAAACTCACTGTATTCCCCACAGACAGCAGCTATGGAGGTCCATCATTACTTCCAAAAATTTAAAAAAAAAAAAAAAAAAGAGCTAGTCAAAAACAAAGAGGTGAAGATCAAGAGGAAATGAAAGGTATAGTATTACCGCTAAATCTGGGACTGATGTTCTGATAATCATTGTGTCTCAAAAAATGACTACAAACCAATCACAACCAAGAGTGTAGGAAAGGTTCTTTTCCAAACACTGCTTAAAGGAAAGCTCCTTCAATCAGTGGTTAAGCAAGGATATTTTGAGATGACTGCAGTAACAGATACTGACTCAAGCTGAACAAAGCAACTGCACCAAGATATTCAATCAGTAAGAGATGAAGAGAACACAGGAAAAAAAAAAAAAAAAAAAAAAAGTTGTACATAAGCCTGAGTATTTCAAATATCAGACACCAGAATTTAAAGATTTCCCTAAATAAAGGTTTCCCTTTCCCCATCTCATCCCCTCTTTCAAAACCCTCCAGAGTTGTGTTTGTACTGCAACATCTGGCACAGCTTCATAAAACCCAAGAGATAAGTGTCAGACTTTAGATCTTTGGTATTGTTTCCAAAGTTAAAAGAACAAAATGGAACAAACCCTAAAACAATCTCATATGACTTTTTATTTACGCATGTGTTCAACTTCCCAAACACATGCTGAAAGTAGACTAATACTTCCAGAACTCAGGACATAAATTAAGATTGCATTAAATCTAGTCCCCTCATTTGGAAACTTCTGCTAGAGCCTTTTCACTACAACCAACAAGATAATTATCATAAGTTGAGCTATCTCCCTTCCTCCCCCCTTTTCTTCTTTCAGCACTGGCATACAAGCCATGCTATTTTAACTTCTTTCCTGTTCTCCCAGTTCTTCTGGAACATTTTATTTTCAACAGTCAACTCATTTGGAGAAGTGCCATGCTGAAGTTCAACCATTTACAATGTTAACTGTGTCTCTGCCAGCAGCAGAAGACTTACATCACACCACCTTCTCCAGCATCTCTTTCTTTAAAAATTTTGAGTTCCTGTCTCTGAGGAACTTAAGTTTCTGCAGTTTAACAGATATTTAAGCAACTTTAATTCTTATCATTCTCCTTACTTCTCTTCAAAATTGCCCTCACTTTCATTCCCTGAAGAGTAAGGTGGCAGTTCTCATCCCCTCCTCAATTAATACTTCATTGTGTCATGTGCTATGGGCCCGTATTATATCTTAATGCTACCCAAAAGATTTCCATTAAACAAGCCCTTTCAGAGAGACTGCTTGATTAGTTAGCACTCTAGAAGGAAGCAACTGTTTGAAAAGATAGCAAACATTTAACTTGATGAAGTTAAAGATTTTACTAAAGCCAGCAATTAGAACTTCATACGTGATCACATCCTTTAAGTGTTAAGTAAATCATATAGCTGATAGTAACAGCAGACCTTTTTCCTCTGGAACAAGTTCATGAAAGACAGGATTTCAGTTCAAAACAAAGATTAAGGGAAAAAAAAAAAGGAAAAAAAAAGAACATTTATATTATTTTCTGCTACAGTACATTGAAAATATACCAAAGTACAACATATAGGGAAACATAGTACCTGAAATGACTCAAAGACGATATGGGTCTTCATGGGCCTTTCCTGATCTGTCAGAAGAGTATCTCCCTTCCTTTACCATTGTGCTTCTTCCAAACATCCTTTTCAGTATTTCAGTTCATTTTTTGTTGTAGTGTTTTTTTGTTGTTGTTAAGATTATTTTTTTTTTGATAATTATTCTTCTACAGGTTTCATTGCTAGGTTTGGTTAGTGTTAGCTTCATAATAGGGCAATGTGAGTAAATGAAGTAGGAAACTGCAGAAAAAGGACTTATATCTGTGAAATTATTGAAAAGCTATGTAGTATTCATTTACTCATATTGCCCTATTATGAAGCTCAAAGTAGTGTTCTGCTCAGTTTAAGTAATTATCCACAACAACATGCAGAGAAAGTGTTAGAGCAAAAATAGAGCAATCTCAATTTATACTGTAACTCCACATGTTGTTTGGAATCATAGGAAAACACACAGGAAAAACTCATTTACACTTGTTTCTTGGAATTCCAAATTTCAGGAGGCATCTTTGGGCTCTTCTGAAGTAACCTTCCTCAAACTGTAACCTGTACTATTATAAGATTTTAGCTCTTCACATTTCCTTTCTAAGACTAAAATTAAACTTTTCCATTCTTTGGGGCCCACGGTAACATCTGCCAGATGTCCAGACATCTATGTTGAAGGCAGTTCTTCTCCAATACTTATCAACTCTTTAATTACTCATGTCTTCCTAAAAGTCAATTCTCCTTTAAATCAAAGTTCACAACACTGCAAAATTTGTTATAAACTTTACTAAATTAAAATGACCATCTTTTTTTCCACTTGTGTTTGCAGTTTTCCATTTCCAGCATCCAATTGTGTACTCATATTCCTCACTGCCTGGGCATATACAACACATTTTTAGTTTTCCTCCTGTATCAAAATTATTTTTAAAACCAATGGAAAGAAATTATAAACATGATGTTTTAAGTTTCTCCAGAATGTAGTTCATTATTAACCTATAAAAAAGGAATAAGGAAATCAAATATTTGTTTAAATATTTTTAAAGCAGTGGTCCTTAGGTTATGTCTAGTGGGGTTGAGAAAAGTGATTAAGAAAAGCTAGTTTATATACTGAA
Organism: Anser brachyrhynchus; assembly: GCF_964034855.1. Classification (NCBI taxonomy): domain Eukaryota; kingdom Metazoa; phylum Chordata; class Aves; order Anseriformes; family Anatidae; genus Anser; species Anser brachyrhynchus. The sequence goes on from NC_137697.1 coordinate 46,353,169, forward strand.
CAATAAGCTATGAATGCAGTTTCTGATAGATCTTGCACCATGGACAAACTGTGGGTGCTCATAAATCAAAAGCAATTGAAATCCAATATCTGAATGAAGAAATTTGTGTCTGATGACAAGAAACATACTGGTCACCACTATCTCTTGAATTAAAATTATCATTCTAGATCCCCTGAAAGCCTTTTGTTTCATTTTTTGCTTTTTTGTTTTAAAAAATAAAAGTCACTCAGCTAGTCTTCTAACAGTAAGGTGAAATTCAGTCTGGGCAGACTAAAACAAGGAACATCATTAATGAGAATATTCTTCTCTAAAGATATTTCAGTCTCATAGTAGAGAAAACACCTATTCAAATAACACCACTCTCCAATACAAACCATTGCAAAAATGTTATTTTTCCTAGGGTGTCTGTCACCACAGGAGAGGGGCAAGATGCCCTCCCATCAAGATCCCCAGCTTAAATCTTAAACTTGTTCTTGTATTGCACATGCCACATTTATGAACAATGTATCTGCAGGTCATGTTGTAGTGTAAACACTGAGTTGACTTCTCAAGAAGTAAGAGCAAATTCATGATTTCAAACTATGAAACACGATCAGATACCTATGGAGACAATATACCTAATAGAGAGGATGGATACTTAGGATCTGACCCAACCAGCAGAGGTCAGTGAGGACTTTGTTATTATCTTCAGTGGCTGCTGATTTAGACCTGTACAGAAATTGTAAAGCGCATCAATGAACATCACATCGGGGAAAAAAAAAAAAAAAAAAGAAAAGAAAAGAAAAAAAATAGTTAACCTCCTTTCTTATTTTGTCAAACTGTAAGATGAAACATACATGAAATGGTATGTTGCATGGCCCACCTCTGAAAATGCTTCATTTCAGAAGGGTGGAGATAACCACAGTATCTCAGTACTTTGTGTGACATTATCAGCAACCAGCACTAACAAAATGCACAGCTGATAATGCAGTATACTTTCCAATAATATTGGAGTATATACACTACACAATTTATTCCACAGGAAAAATGAAACAAGGACATTGATTTTAACCTTGCAGTAGCTGGATCCCAAGTTCATCTTTAGTGATTACAGTCATCAAATCTTTCTGTTCTTGGTGCCCATGTGGGAGTGTGTTTTCAGATTCACTGGTCTCCTATTCTATAACATATACCTCCCATATATAACAAGTTCCTTCTTAAATGCTTCAAAATAATCTACATATGAATGCTACCTTTCTATGGAGCAGTGCGTTCAAACTCAGTAGCACTGCATCCTGGTATCCACCTCATGCATTTCAGCATGTAGTTTGAATTTTTTGAGGAACTGCATCTACTATGCATCTGATGTGCAAACCAAGATTGGTGGGAAAAGAGTGAGGCCTGGTTTGAGACTACTGAAACTGATTTCAGATTAAAAGGTGGGCTAAAAAAAATCACACAAATTCCTTTTCAACTGCTATCTCTCTTTAAAGATCTTAGGTTTCCATAATTACATTAAAATCATAACAAGAATGTTGCCATAAGTTTTCAGAAAAAAAAACCTTTAAAGACACCAAAAAAGACAGCTGTGAAAACTGTTTCATTTTTTCCAAGAGAAATTGTGTATTTTATGATGCTCTGAGGAACCTACTAAAAGCTTGCCAGTATCATTTTAATGCAACCTAGTGAGTGGGGAGAAATATTCCATCTTAATATAAAATGAATCCAAAAGAAGGAATGCTCTTGAAAATCAGAAGTTAAAAATCCCATAAATCAGGCATCAACAGCATCACCTAGAAAAAAAAATGACATTTCATGACATTCTCTGGAAGAACCTGAGCAGCCTCAATCTGTGTGCACTTACCTCCAAATGCTTTCAAAAATCTATAAATATTAGCATACATACACAATTCTTTGGTCAACTGATCAACCTCCTAAATTCTGTGGTCTTTAACCAAAGAAAAATGTCTAGAAAGGTGACCTCCACATGAAAGCATAAGAGCAAAAAAGCCTGAGGATGTGTTTCTCTGTGTGAAGGAGAATCTGAGCAATTTCCTCCAATCCTCATTTCCTGATAGCATGAAGTCAGAGAGAAGACCCATCACAATGTTGTACATTGAAAAAACTGAAGAAACCCTAGGGGAAAAAATCATGATTAAGCCACCTTCTGCCAGCAAAGCTTCAAAACATGGAGACACATCCACGATGTTAGGAGCACTTCCCATCTCAGCTTTGTCTACTCTCTCTCTCCTCCATTTTCTGGTGGAGCTAGAGAACATGACATGGCTTACCTGACTCAGATCACAGCTCTCTGCCAAACTAGTCACTTCCTCTTAGACATGCAAGCAGCTTCATGAGACAAACAGACCCCCACAGACACACACACAAAAGCAGCAGCAGAAAGCACTCAAACTTGAAGGTCTTTCTCCTTCCAAACACCAGAAAAACGAATGAAACTTTTCCCTTTTCTCCCCCAAAAGAGGGATGTGAGGCGGGGAGAAATCCTATCAGATCACAACTACATGAAGCTCCAGGAGGATCTCTGTGTGGAGAATAGAAACCACAATGCTAAGAGGACGCAGGGGGGGTAGAAGAAGGTTACTCCAGAAGACATAAAGAGCCTGTAGACTGTGTGTGTGCATGTGTGCGAGAGCGAGGAGAAGCTTTGTGTTGTGGAGCCTGGACTGGAACCAAAGCAGACAGCTTGCAAATGGAGGACAGGGAGATAAAGAAAGGGAAAGAGAAGGAAAGATAGGGAGAAAGCTGCTCCGGGTGGTGGAGAAAGGGGCAGGGGAGAAAGCTCCTTCTCCCTTGCCTGGTTTAAAGGTAGGGACATCGGAGAAGTGAGCGAGAAGAAGTGGGCTCCTTCCCTTTCCTTTCTTCCCTTCACGCTCTCTTTCTCTCAAAGGAGAGCAGAAGCGTGTGTAATGGCTCCTGCTCTCCAGCTGAACGCTGTCCTCCTCCAAGCAACCTCCTGCGGGCACCACCAGCCCCCCAGCCCCGGCGCCGCCGGGGACCCCCGCATCCCAAGTGGAGGAGCGCGGCAGCGGGGGCACCAGCGGCGGGGTGAGGGACCAGCCTCGCCAGCGGCGAGAGAGGGCAGCGAGAGGGGACGAGGAGAAAGAGCAGGAGAGGAAGAGGGGGAGAAAGAGAGGGAGAGAGAGAAAGAAAGAAAGGAAGGAAGAAAGAAAGAAAGAAAGGAAGGAAGAAAGAGGTCACCCGATTGCCTGGGTCGTGCCAGCACGGAGCTTTTCTCTCCTCCGTGTCTCTCCCGTCTCTGATCCAAGTCCACACGCACAGCACCATCCAGACCTCGCACACACACACATATCCACACGGGCACCCCCACCCCGAAAGCTCGACTGATATCTCACTTATCTCCCCATACCCCCCCCCCCCTTTAATGCAACAACAAAAAATTAATTAACCGCCTTCCTCCTCCTCCCACCACCACCACCACCACCACCACCAGCACCTCCTCCTCTTCTCCTCCTCCATGCAAGAGACTTCTCTCAAACAAAACACCCCGCTCTCGCTCCCTCTCTTCTCTTTTTTTTTTTCTTCCTTTCTTTCTTCCTCCTTCCTCCGTTGGCCGAATGAATGGATTTCAGAGGAAGGTGGTGGAAAGAAAGAAAGACGGAGAAGACCAAACAAAAAGATATATATATACACATGAGAGATGATCTCTCCAATGCCAAACCGGAGATGGGTTTTAATTGCAAGAACTTACAGGAGCGTCCCGGCACTGCTGCTCTTGCTGCTGTCTCCTCTCCTCTTCCTCTCTGCCTAGCTCTTCTTCTTGTTATTGTTGTGGAAGTTGTTTTGTGAGTCTCATGTGCTCCTTGCCAGGTCTCAGCAATGGAGAATCGCCATCTTTCCCTGCTTTTCCCCCCCTCTCTCTCTCTCCCTCTCTCTCTCTCCTTCACTGGTTTGCTGCAGCTGCAGATGACCTGAGATATCCGTCTCTCTCTCTCTCTCTCACTCACCCTCTGTGTCTCTCTCTGAATAATGAGCAACCAGAGGGAGAGAGAGAAAGAAGACAATCTCCTCTCCTACCACACAAAACGCAAGAGCACCAGGGGGTGCAAGAATCCTTTCTAAAAACAACAACAACGTGTAGGGGAAGAGGAGGAAAAAGAGAAAGAAAAGAGAAGAAAAGAGAGAAGGAAAAGGCAAGAAGAAAGAGAAGGAGGGAGGTGGAAGAGGAGGGGGGAAAGCAAGCAAACAAGAGAGAGATCCAGGAGGCAGACAGATGGAGGAGAAGATGGTAGTGATAGAGGAGGAGGTGTTGAAGATGAAGGAGATTAAGAGGAGGAAGGTGGTAACAAAAAGTTAAGGTTTGGGACACTGAATCACTCACGGGCCAGGGAGGAGGAGAAGAAGGGGGAAAGATCTGAAGAGCTTCCCCTTCCAAGCTGTTGCCTTCACAAAGCTTCTTGTACAGGAGCTCTCAGCAGCTCCTGCGATGCTGGGGGAGCCGCTCGGATGGAGCGCTATGCTAGGTCATAGCTCTCTTCCAGCCATGGCAAAAACCGGTTTCTGCATGCAGATCTGCCCCTGAGGTGATCCCTCAGACACATCCATCTAGAGGCTAATCTTCCCTGAGCAGGGTAAAGAACATAAATGGAGCTGGAGGTTGCAAAGTATAAAACCAGATCTACCACGTGGTTGGTTTTTAATCCCCCTTCCAGCTCGCATTTGATGTGGAGAAAGGAGACTCAAATTGTCCATTTCTGGCACGTATTTTGAAGTCTACTCCCGGAAATAAAGACAGTCATCTCCAGGTTTTTTATTTCTCACAAGCATTTAGGAGAAAAGAGAGCTTGTACTACCGAGCACCAAAATCACTTCCTACATTGGTGAAACGTTTTTGGCTGCAAAATAAAATAAATAATCCTACTTAAATAACTTTTATGCCTTCCAACACCTAGTTGTCTGCTCTTTTGTGACTGATTATTTAAAACCGAGGAAAGAAACGATCAAGGCTCACAAAGAAAGGTATCTTGGTGATGAAGGCAAGCAAGCAAAGACAAAGCTGCTGTAGTCTGCATTTATATTTAGCCTCGTTCTATTAAGCATTGTGCTTAGCTACTTCTTTTGCTCGACCCCCCTCCCCCCCAGCCCTCCACTCTTTCTACAACAACAGGTCAGATTCTTTCTAGGGTTATGCCTAACACTGGGGGTGGGGGCAGTGGGGGGATTAGGGGTTATGTGCAGACTCATAAAATCAATGCACGGGAGTGAGGGAAAATCAATTTGAGCACAAGGGCATGGCTGGTATTGGAACATAACTGGGATTTCTCGAGCCCTCAAGCGCTGCAATTTGCATGGGTGGAAGAGAGACTAGAACCACAGAGCTCCGGTTCGGGTGAAGGGGGAGATCCCTCCCCAGCTCCGAGGAAGTTTTGTGTGAGTGGTGAAGCTGAGATGATCTTCTTAAAGGAGTCCAGATTTTACTGGCTCTGGGAGAGGTCAGGCATGCTAGGACTTCATTGTCTGAACTCTCCCAGCTTAGCTGAAGACCAAATGCAGAAACTCTAACGATAGCAATAAAATAAAATAACAAAAATCAGTCGCCCAGGTACTAGTCAAACATTAAACCCATGCAGTCTCCGGTCTTCCCATCCGCAAGACTGCTGTAAATACAAAGCACACAGCCAGGATCTCTCCTATTAAATCTTCTCTTTCTTTGAGCCGTGCAAGTTAATCACTAAACAGGAGAAAGATCTTCTCCCTCCTCCTCTCTCCTCTTTCCGCTCCCCCCCGCTCTCCCCCTCGCCCCAAACAAGTGCTGTGAGAAATAGGAGGAAGGATAATATCTGGGCAGAAGGAGCACTGTTGGATTTAGAGAATCCTTCTTAAGGAAAAGGGGAAAAAACATCAGAACTGGGGATTCCTACTAAGACTACTGGTTTCATGCAGACAAATGAAGCGGACACCTCCTAAGAAGCTGATAAAAGAACATTAAGGAAAAGGGAGGGACTGTCTTTAAGGCTGCCAGAATGTGCATGTGTTCTGCCTGCAATTTTCTATAAATCATCCTCTTCGCAGGAAGAGAGCGCCTGGGCTTTGCAATCTTTGACGTACCATCAACGCCGAGGCAGATAATTTACCTCTTTGTCTCTCAGCATTGTATTTTAAATTAAAAAAAAAAAAAAGGAAAATAGAACAACCCCACAACCACAAACCCCAAAACACCTGACTTCTGACCAGCCACCCTCCAGGGAAGCAACAATTCCATTTCAAAATGAAGGTTCTTGGGAACAGTGGGCATCACACCTGGGAGAATAAAAATAAAATAAAATAGAAAATAAGTAAAATAAAATAAAAATAGGAAAAAAATAAAGTTAAAAATAAAATAAAATAAAATAAAATAAAATAAAATAAAATAAAATAAAATAAAATAAAATAAAATAAAATAAAATAAAGTATCTTCACGGAGGTAGCCATGGAGCAGTACCCTGCACTCTCCCCCGCAGCGTGGGTCCGGGCACCCACGCGGGGCCACCTGCGCGGGTGGGGATCTCGGGGGGATGAAGGTCAGGGCTGCCGGAGAAACCGCGGCACTGGAGGGCAGTGCCGGGGTGCCCGGGGCGGGGGGTTTCTCGCCAGCGGTCTGGTGGTCCATAACTTCGTCCCGCAGACTTTCTGCCTTCCCCTCCGGGCTGCAAGCGCTGCCGGGGAAAGCAGGCGGCGAGGTGGACACGCTGGGCTGCGGGAGCCCACCAAAAGGCGGCCGCCGGAGGAAAGAGAGGGGGGAGCCCCCCCGTGTCCACGCACGACTGGTTTCGCGCGGGGACGGGCTGCTGGCTCCCGTGGAGGTGGGGAGAGCAAGTCCAGGGGGGCGCAGGGCCCCCGCGGGGAGAGGGGGGGGCGTGAAGGGGGGTCCCGGGCTGCGGAGCAGCCCCCCCGGCTCGCCCCGGTGCCATGCCCAGCGATAAAGAGGTTAACCGCGCTGACACCCCCCTGGCCCTAATTGCCCCGGCGAGTTAACAGTCCCATTAAGGGGAATGCAGATAGTTTGCACCTCCGCCGGTGCTGGCATCTGGGGACGCCGGAGGAGATGAGGGTGCAGACAAAGGCGCCGGTGCCTCCCGTGCCGGGCAGCGCGGCAGCGGGGAGGCGGCGGGGGGAAAAGCCGGCACCGACCCCGGGCGGGGGGGCTGAGCAGGAATGTCAGCCTGCCTTCGGCTTCACAGAGCCCGTGTCCCACCGCCGCCTTGGCAGAGGTCACAGGAAGAGGTGTTCTGGGCTAAAAAACAAACAAATAAATAAATAGAAATAAAACAAATAGGTCCCCCTGTCCTCCCCCGACCTGGGGATGGCAGATGATGCTCCACCGTGAGGCCAGGGGAAAGAAAGGAGAAAACGGTTTCCAGCCTCTTGGACTGTGTACACCTTTCCTGACCCAGAAAATCTGACCAGCATGGGCCCAAACCTTTATCCCCAGGCCAGGTCTTCACTGCTGTGAAGTGATTCAGGGTTGCATTGCCCCATTGCTCTGACTAACACCCGCGTCCCACTTCTGCAGGCACTGGAAGTCCATGGGGGCTGCAGACTGAGCCCCACAGCTGGAAGGCCACAAGCAGAGGTGTGAGCAGACCACAGGAAGCTCAAGATGGTGCTGCCTTCCCATTTTTATTTATCTTTATCTTTTTCTTTTTTTTTTTAATACATTTCCCCATAGGCTCTAATTAGCTCCTCAGGACAGGAAACTCTAATACATTTAGCATGGCCTTAGTGAGCAGGAGACACTAGGACAGCGATGTAGAAAATAAGACTCTGAAAGGACACTTCTCTATACATAATCAACAGTGAAGCACTGTTGTTCATGTCCTCTCACAGAACTGAAAGTGGCCTTTTCTTTCTCCACAGATTTGGAAGATTTTCTTCTGTTTCCTGCAACAAGTTTGAGTGAACTTCCTACTTATTCTTCACTTCTTCATGGCTATTTTATCCTACCAGAGCAAGGGTTCTCAGTCTTTATGCAAGAGGCAAGCATTGTATCAGCTCACTAGAGAACCGAATATCACTCTCTCTAGAATATTACATTCTGCAGCTATTAAGAGAATTTCACTCTCCTATCTAAGAAGATTAGAAATGTGCTGTTCTGACCTTTACCCTGGCAACTTACTTATTTCTTTAGCCTCTAAGGGTTTTGTTACTGTGAAGGTCTTTGAGGAGAAACTGGTTGGTTGGAAGCAGAGAAATCCTACTCTCATCTATGAAAGACAAGAGATATCTACTCATCAAATTTTCTTTCAGCAAACAATCTTTTTGAGGACAGTGCATTTGAGAGGGTTTACATGCAAATAATCCAGATCCAAGCTCTCAAGAACCTTTCAGAAGATTCTTCTATTAAAACCTAAACTTTCAGCCTGCTAATAAAATTTGAAGCATTTTATTTCTGGCAGCGCTCAGACTGAAATCTCCAGAAGCAAGCTCTCCATTTTAAGATCACTTTATCATCTGCAAGGCCAATGTATGTTGGTGTAAAGCTTAAGGGAAGAATGCTGGTGAAGTCTTGTATCAGCTGGGTATTGGAAGTCACTTTATTATTGGACAGATGTATAGCTTGAAATTGCTAGAAATAAAATTTTTGCTCCCTTGAGGAAACTAAATTTTCAGTTGTCAGACGTTTTTGATAAACCCATGGTTATTTTTTATTCCTACCCTCAAGTTTCCTCAGAAACTCTACACCAAGACCAGGTGCCAATAAGTCAGTTCACGAAGAGAACAAGTCCTGCTTCAGAACCTTTTAATTTAGGCATGAGTCGAGTAATGGGCATGCGGTGTTGGTAGGCTAAAGTAAACTTCAGAGTGGATTTGGTAAGTACTACATATCATCGATTCCCCAACCTCAGAACATGTTTGAAAAGTGCAGGCAGCAGAAAACCTTGTGTTTAGAGCCCAGTCAAATTCCCAGTGGATTTAATGAAAAAATTCCACAAGCGTTAAAATTAACTGGGTTGGAACCAAACAGAGCACATCCTTAGTAACTGAAACATGAACTACAAATGGCCACAGACCGTAGTAAGTACTACGTCAGTGTGTATTCTCCTTTAAATGATCAACTTGATTTAATAGATGGATAAAATACAGTCAGTCAAAAAGGTGTCCCCATCACCAGAAGGCAGGCAACAAACTGATTTGGGGGGAAATCCGTAATTGCCGTGACAAGGGTTCTCTGAGCAACTAAAGACACATCCTGACTACATTTCTTACTCTCTAAACAATGACCTTGAAGTTTAATTAATTTCACTTGGCACTTTTGAAATGTTTAGATGCAAAATACTCTTCGCTATAAATGCAAATAAAGTTTTATGAATTCAGTTCTTCCAATCACACAGCTGGATTTCACTTAACTTCTGCATAGCTTTAGATGGAATCAATGAGATTGAAGCCACAGTCACTTTACAACATCAGACCTTCTGGATTGATGACCACTTGGTGATTAGTATAGCAACGTCATAACCCAACATGATATTACACTTGCTGGTAAGAAGACTTCTAGAGAGAAACAGTTTGATTTTGTCTTCAGAAGAGATAAATACTGAGAGATTTGTGAAATAGTTTTGAGTTTATTGGTCAGATATAAATGGTCTCTGGCTATGTTTACTGGTCATTTTTCAATCCACCTCACCCTGTATATTTTACTAGGTGTTTGCAATTCAATACAAAGCTAATCTTACTTGCATATGCTGGAAAAATGCCTGTTTTTCCTTTTCCTTTTTAAAGATCTAAATGCAATGCTTGCATCTCTTGATCTCTCTTTCTTGCATTCCAGTATTTTTAAAACTTATGCTCTCAAATGCCAGTCAAACAGTTTTTATTCCATATGTCCTATTCAACCTGTATAATGTACAGCCTTCAATAGATTTGAGTTCCACTTCCTAGACAGTATTTCTGATATTTAATTTTTCTAGACCCACCATAAAATTGAGCAAGGCCATCTCTGGCTTTGTAGGGAAGTGCCTGGTACTGCTGAATAATCTGTCTGGTATATGCAGTTTGATGACATTTTTATTGATACATTACAAATTTAGCCCAAGTTTCATTTTTTGAAGCAAGTCCAGTAGGTATTTTCATTTCCCATGGAAACATTACAGGCATAGATGATTTCCCATCTTGCATGTCTTTGAAAGTATAAAAAGGAAACAATGCATTTTATCTCCTACTTTTGAATTGCTTCATCTTACAGTTTATTTCTTAACGAAGTTGTTTCTTCCTCTGCTTTTGCTGAAGTCCCAATTGTACATATGGGTCAATTCCAATTCATTTTCCCTATGAGCATTGGGATGCACATTGTAGAAAATTGAACACTGCTGAAGTACATGCCAAAACTCTACCTTATTCTACTAATCACATCGTTTGTTTTGGGCACACCATTCCTATTTGAGATCTTGTCACTGCTACTGTAAAATTGGAGATGTTTTTTTTTAAAAAAAAAAAAAAAACAATTACAGACTTTTCTCACAATCTTAAGTTTGAAACTAACAGGAAATGAAGGTCTTCTTCATCCATCTGCTGCCCATTTCTCTCTGCTAAAAGATTGATTTTGTTCTACTCCCATGTATTTATGGCACTTTTTTTTTTTTTTTTCCATTCCACGTCTCCACATGATCAGCCAAATCCTCAACTGATGTAATTTGGCTGGCTTCATTGACTCCAGTGCATATACTGCTAATTCAAACCTTCTGCCTGGCTCATTCTTACATCTAATTGGGTTAATAATCTTTACCAATTACTTTCAGTACTTTGTAGGTGCCATTTCTTGAAATCAGACATTCTTCCTCATTGATGCTTTCACTATGATACTTCTGATACTATGATGTCTCATAGGGCGACATTCTGTTTTTTAAATTCGTATTTCTTGTGTTCTATTCTTTTGATCTTCCTAGAGTTACCCAGTTTCCTAATGCCCACCTTGACTTCCTACATTTTAAAGTATAGCCTTTTCCTGAATTTCTCTCTGCATTCATTTATTTCAACATGCTGTATTTCAAAGGAGTATTTCTTTTCCAGTAATATTGCATCTGTACTAGTATGCTTCATTTATAAAGTAGAAATTGTTTCCAGTGTTTTTCTTTACAGCTAGCTGTTGTGTTCTCTAGTATTGAAGAGACACCATTGGTAATGTGAATTCGTGTTTACAATGTTGCACACTAATCAAAGATTCATGGAATGGTTTGGGTTGGAAGGGACCTTAAAGATCATCTAATTCAGCCATGGGCAGGGACGCCACTCACTAAATTAAATACTGATCTGGTCGGAGGTGGGCAGTCATCATGAAAGTTAACTGCATGTGTAGGAAGATGTGCTATAGTGTAGACTTCAAAATATATTTCATAACCTATGGCCATTTTAATTTGTCTTGAATCTTCCAATATTAAAGTTTCTACACTGACGTGCGGAAATGGCTGGATATGTTTTGCTTCCTTTTTGGCAGCACCATTTCAGTATCACAATTTTCAAACTTCTTTATAGTAACCCAATCTACATTTCAGTCTTGAAGGTGACTGGGTGGATATTGTGAATAGGGAGAATGTAGAACACACACACACATACACACACAAATTAAAAAAAAAAAAAAAAAGGAAAAGAAAAAGGAAAAGAAAAAGGAAAAGAAAAAAAGAACACAAATGGAAGTCCATAAATAGTACTAGTACACTTGGAAAAAAATCCCCACCTATAATTACAAAAAGATTTCGGCAACCTATTCTATCTTCAGAAAGGTAACAATTATTTATACATATCAGTCTCTATGCAAATGTCACCTGTCCAATCAATATATTAATATTTGAATTAATTTCAAAAGAAGATGGCAGAAAAGAAAAAAAAAAAAAGCCGTCATTTCCTCAGTAATGAACTAATTTATCTGAAAATCTGACAACTGCAAGTGGGTGGTACTCTTTCCTGTATAGTCTTACAAAAGATATTACTGCAATCAAGCTGGTACTTACTATTTTAATAGTAAAACATGCCGAGCATCAAAACTTGACATGGAATGTAATGAGAAGTGATATGATGGAGCAGAGATTTAAGAGATACGTTAGTTATATTATGTTAGCATGGTTTTTGCTGTGGATCTTGAAATCTTCACATACAAACACACACAAAAATATGTAACAAGAGAGAAAAATTATTGTGGAAAGTGTACTTTAATGAAAGCCTTGGAAGAGAAAATGAAATATCACCAATGAAACAAGAATGCTCTGATTTTAAATGGGCAAATACAAGATGTTTTTATGACATATGTATAGTGCCCAATTCAACAGTATTTTTGCTTGGGATTGCCCAAGCCCAGATGCAGAACCTTGCCATTGGCCTTGTTGAACCTCATGTGGTTCACACAGGCCCACCTCTCAAGCCTGTCCAGGTCCCTCTGGATGAAATCCCTTCTCTCCAGCTTGTCGACCACACCACAGATCTCAGTGTCACTGGTGAACTTGCTGAGGATGCCCTTGATCCCACTGTCCATGTCACTGACAAAGGCATTAAATAGATGTTTTTTAAAAAGAAAATAGAAGTTTTAATTTGACATGATTGGAAGTAACAACCAGTGAAGGAGATTTAGGAGAGCACTGAGGTGTAGATGGAATGATGAGCTGAAGTACTTAGGACAGGTAAAAGTGGACATGGTGGGTATCAAGGCAAAGCAGCATAGTGATTGTAACAAAGGTAATCAAGCCAAAGGTGTGCAAAATCAAAAAAATAAAAATAAAAATCAAGCCATAAGCAAATTAACTTCTTCAGGGAAAACAGTCAGAATTCATGTGTTGGATACAAACAGTTGAGGGCAACACCAACTCTGTAGCTGTTCAGAGAGACAAGTAGGTGGACTATGCATATAGGGGTCACAACCAGGCTGTGCTGCAGTTAGTTAGATATAGTTCAGTCAAATTTGCATTGAAAATTGCTCCCTGACTCTAAACTGGCTTATCATTATTGTGGCTGTTTGTTTGTATTGTTCTCAGATTGTTATTTGTGCTGCAGGTGCTGTTGTCTGTGGAAGCCCTGATGCCCAGTTTTGCTCCAAGGCCCAAGTCTGCATGTTGCGTAACTTGTTCCTAATTTTTGTGGCTGCAAAGGAAATTCTGATAAATGTAACTCAAACACCAGCTGATGCAGGTACCTCTTCTGAGCTTGCAGAGAGCCTGGAGCAATAGCTCCAAGAGGTTTGAACTTTCTCATTCATCTCAATATGTTCTTAAATTGTCATTCTTCACCTTCTAACTTAATCATCAGCTTTAGAGCTGTCCCCACATTTTGAACTGTTTCTCTTTTGATCATGTCAGTAGAAACACTCTGAAGTTTTTATTCCCTAATTTCAAAGTGTTTCTCGTGCCCTCCAGGTGAGAAAGTCTAGAGTTGTGATGATATCTGTTTTCCCTCTTGACAACTTCCAAGCTTCAGATGGGAATTGCCAGTGCAAGAACCCATGGCATACTAGAAAAAAAAATAGGGACTCCAATAAATTAATTTGTTTGCCTACCTACTTAATTGTTCCTAAGATTAATGTACTGAATAATTAATTGCCTTCATAGCTAGCTAATCACAGATTTCAGAAACTTTAAAGTAAAAATCAAGCTGCCATGTAATTTCATGACAACAAGAATCCTTTGGTGTACCAACTCAGGCGTGGTTTGCTGTTGAGGAGGCATGGAGGTCTAAATGTCTTTCTCACACTTGGTCTTACACTTCCTAGATTAGAGGGCTGGTGTGAATCATTTTTTTTTATCCATCAAACATTACATAATTGCCCTGACCAAATGCCAATTCACAATGCTTTAGTATTCTACAAGTTTATTCAAACATCCTCCTCTTCCCTTATGTTAAACTCTTCATTTGTTGTTTGTCCCTTGGATGTGAGGATTTAAGACTGCAGTCAGGGGAATTGTGAGTTGTAGGAGAAGGCCACTGCCATTCCTGTGAAATGTGCAGCTCTTGCCTCAGTGTTCACTGGCCAGAAGGGCTCCAGTTTCCTAGCTAACATGTCCATCTGTCAGATGTTGTTTTCCCTGGTCTACCCCAATAAGCAGGACTGAAAGCCATCTTCGGAATAACCAGCTCATAGTCAGCCATACTCTATTATGATTGATAAGACCAGACAAACTTGTGTCTTCCTGTCTCATAATGATTTCTTTGCCTTACTAAGGACTTGTTTACACTGGGAAACTAACCAGCCGAGCTATAGCGGTATCATTATTTCAACATAACTGGTCCATTTCCTGTGTAGACAAGACCTTAGTCTAATATTCTTGTCTGACCCACGGCCCCTGTTGCAGAAACCTTGGAACATATTTCTGAGTCTTATTCCACTCCTAGATTATGAAGCATGCCAAACGTTTTCATTTCACTCAAGGCTTTCTGCCATTTCAGCCCTGGAACCCATCTGATTCCAGATCTTTTGCCAATCAGCCAAGACTCTCCAGCCAAGCCACACACATCCTACCACCAGGATGCTTCTGTTTTTGCCAAGCTTAAAATCCTCCTCTGTTCTTCTGTCCATGGATATCTAACCTTGTTCAAATGTGAACAAACCAGGCAATGGACAGCTTGAGGCCAGAATGCATGCCTGTAGTCAAATGGGTCTATTCTTTTTTGTCCTCGCTGGCTTTCACATAGATGGATCTAGCAGTCCCTGCTCCTGAGATATAAAAGCACCAATGTGCTTCCAGTGTGTCTAATGTTTCCTAATGAAATCAATAAATTCCATCATTCGTCTTCAATCCTTTTCATAGTTTAAGTAGACACTGATTTCATCAACTTACCCCTTTAAAAAAGATAGGCAAATATGCCATTCTTCCTTCTGAACACTTTATTTCATGGCTTTCTACCTCTCACTATTTTTGCTTTTAGTTATTTTCCACAACAAGTTATTAAATTATATGAAGAAAATGCCAAAATACTAATGGATTTGCTTTAATACAGACCAATGTGTCCTATGAAGACACCTAAATGCAAGTACACATCACAGGGTAGGTGGATACTCTTTTTTATTGGCTTAGTGTAATTCTCAGTATTAATTAGCCTCACACCACATTCCCTTCATTCCCTTTGTTTCTTTCTTTCTTTCTTTGTTTTCTTGAAGTCCCAGCCAGAATAACATGAGCAAGCATAATGGAGATTTTTTTTGCATTGTAGTCATGTGTTATAAAAAGAAGACTGCAATAGACATACAAGTTCTACTACATAACAGTTATTCTTCCTTTTGCTATGTAAAATTCATCAGCACAAAAGAAAACCACTGCTCAAATGGTCTCAGGTAGTATGTGCAGTAACTCTTATAGCCTGCAAACTTGCCCCGTCATTGGAGAAAAAAAAACCATCACCACATAAAGATCACAATCCAGGCTATTTTCCTCACAATTTCAGGCTTATTTCTATGAAATAATGCAAAGCTATGGTATTGTTAGGATATATGCTTCATATCCAAGGCCTCCTAAAATCTACCACTGTCTGCTGTCAGGCTCAAGCTTGCCACCTATGTCTTTCCCCTCTCATTTGTATCTAGCCTTTGGGGACCACACAAACCAGCAACCTTCACTTGTCCTTTGTAAGGATCTGTTTTATACAGGTCTGACTAGCCCATAACCTATCAGGGACCTACTTACTTTCCTTTGAATTCAAGGAAGGAATATATCCCTACTTCTGACCATCTCTTTCATCCTGCATTACCAACCTTCTTTGGCAGCTCATTTTTCTCCAGTGAGTATTCAAGGTTGAGATCAGGGGTAGGAAAGGCCTTGAAAATGAAAAAACTGACCTGGAACAAAGGGTTGAAACCAAATGCTATAAAGATGAGGAACGGTGTGTCTAGAGGTCAATCTAACCTTTTCCTATCTCAAAAGGGTATATGAAAGGTAGAAAAAGCTTAAACTTGTATACTGTTGATTACTTTCTTTGGCTTATTAAGAAGTACTCTTGCAGGTGAGGATAGAAGTCCAATTAGTCCCATTCCCTACTACTGGCAGAATGATTCTCTTCTTTGTGGTCTTGGGAACATAAATCATTCTCTATTTTCTCCTTTCCTAAGAAAGAACAAGACACAATGGCTTTCAGTTGATCTTCCTGAGAACAATAAGTATATTGGGTCACTTCAGCCACGCAATGAAACCCAATTAAGCCTATTCTAAAGGCTTAAAAAGCACACCATGAAAGGCCACCAGTGAATTTGGGCACTTCTCATTTTAGGTTTCCTTTCATAAATGGGTGTGTTTAATAAATGTTAAATAAAGTTGGCTGGGAAACACACTTTTGACTTCATGAGATTTTGGATATTTTGAAACTGGTTTTTGTTTGATTCAGAACAGGCAGTCAAAAATTCTTCTGAATATTTCAACATATTTAATTTCAATGATTTATTTTCTGATTAAAAATAACCAAAATCATATTATGGCATTTTGGTAAAACTTCGTTTTCCAACAGAAACTGTTAACTCAATAGTCATCTAACTAAGTCTTGTATGCATCTATGCATGTATCTAGCAGTAGGTGATAAAATTATTCCAGGTGATGTAATTTTAAAAATAATAATTATAATTTATTTAATTTTTTTATTAATGGCTTCCTCCAACAAAGGTTTGATTAGAAGTACTGTTGCACTGAAGTATTGTCATTTTTAATAGTAATTCAGTGAATACAGAGATGGGGATTCGAAGACTGTAAAATATGGATTGGATATTTTCACACCACCTTTATCACACTGTTTTAAAAATTATTAACATTCAAGTTTATCAAATATTCATCCACTAGTGTATGAATTTATGAAAACTATAACCACAGTAATTAAGCTTTACAGAATAATTCAAGTGAAATTTGTATTTCATTTATCATGGTAAATTTGATAGAAGAATTTGTATTGCAAATATGTAAACAACTTCAGTATAAAATTGAAGTGAGCATCTTTGCAAAGTGTGTAGGCATAGCAGATACTGAAGACTAATACTTACTGAGCTAACATTTCTCAAGTGTTTTCAAAACTAGTTTGCTTACCAGTATATTCAAAATAATGAGAGGAGTAAAACAGGAAGGTGAACAAATCAAAGTTTGAATGACCACAGTTAAGTAGACTTGTAATAAGGGTGCAACAACACAAAAGCTAAACTGAAACTTTCAATGCCAGTGTTGCCTGAGGAAACATGCAGTTAGCAGGAAAACGGTGTCTGTGCCCAATTTAAGGCATAGGTGGACTTGGCTGTGTAAATGAATGAAGAAGGAAAGGAATAATCACTAATTATGCTACCTCTGACAGCTGTAAGCACTTTACTTTTACTACGTGCAGCAATGAGAGGCACAAACCATCCTTGCTCTGCTAATGCAGTTGCATTGTTTTCTGCTCAGGTCTGCAAAGAAACAGTATTTGTTGTTACATCTGACATACGAGAGGTCCTGATGAATCCCACACGTGCAAGTACCTACAAGCCTGTCTTTTAGCTGTTTGTTGGATTGGTTACAGGATGCTTTCTGGGTATTGGATTGCCCAATGTAGAGGGGGAAAAAATGGAAAAATGAATCCTAGGCCAATCTGATTATTCCAGAAGCCAGGGGAGCAATGTTTCATAAATGAAATAGTGTCCTGACCTGCGTTTCTGTCCTTCTTCCACCCAGCATTTTTCAGCCGTGCTATTTTGTTGGTCTCATTTTGTTGCTCAAGTGAAACCAACATAATAACAGAGACTGGAGTTTGCAGGGTACATATCTGCTGGATTGTGCATGTACTCAACATTGCTGAAGGCAGGGTAATATTTATCTTGAAGATCAAAGGCTTCCTGTTGTGTGAACTGTATCTAAAAAAGACTTCATATACATTATGAGCCTTCACCTTTCTAATTCATTCCTGTCTTAGGGAACTGCTCACTCACTATCACCTAAACAATGTGTGTCATGAATCATTCATTTATTCCACTCACATGAATGGAAAGCTTTCCATCAACCTCAATGGGGTTTGACTCAAACCTTGAGGGCTGATGCATCTACTCTTTCTCACACTGAGTGATGTTTTACGTTGGATGTAGCCCCATCATCCTTAGCAGCATCTGCCTTCTCCTCCCCAGTACAGCCACTGGCTTGCTCTTTCAGCTACAAGGGCTGTCACAAGCAGAGGCAGGCTGCTTCCACTCTCTCTTCCTCCATGATGCTGTTTCTTGTCTCATCTGCTGAGACAAGCCATCAAACACTTCAGAACAGAAGGCAGCAGGTTAAGGAAAGCTTATGGGCTGCCTGTCACATTCACTTGTTGGAGTTCTGTTTGCATTTTCAGATGGTTCTTTCCAGAAAATTAGCTCCTTCTTGCCATCCTTCTAAACCATTTGAGAAAGACCTGCATTTCTTACTAGGAGCACTTGTACTTTGCTCTTTTATAGAAGAATCCTTCAATTCTTCAGTTTAGAAAGGTTCCCTCTTTGTTTATCTGGAGAACAATGTCCCGTGGGGTGCCAATCAGCTTTTCCAATGCTTTCCAAGGTTACGAGTGTCCCTCATTCCTGCTGCAAAGTGGATCTTCACACCACAACACGCTGAAAAGAACACAGCTCCTCTTCAGGGCTTGCACCCATGCTAAGAAATGGCCTTATTAGGACAATTGCAAACGACAGTGCTGTTTAAAAAGGAAACTGTATTTCTTTGAAATTTCTTTGTCTCATGCAAATAGATAGCCACAAGCATACGTATATGTGAAAGCTATATGCATGCAAACACGTACAACGGTGCAAGCAGTGTACCTGCTATTCCAGATGACCCATTGAAAGAGGATATGAGAACAGACATGCAATAGACCTACTGGAAACACGCAGAGGCCCAAGTGATGAGTGTGCTATATGAACCCCAAGCAGAAAAGAACAGAAAGCTCTTCAACTAGTTAAAGTAAGTTGATTTTGGCTGGGCTACTAAAGAACATTTGATAAAGTCAAAGTTTTGGCAGGCTCCAGGCTCCTTAATCCAAGCTCAATATAGTGTGGATTGTTCTACAGAAATGAAGGGATTGCCTGTTCTATTTTGGCCAAATAGTTTACAGGGTTGAGTATTAGTAACACTCAGGTCTAAGAGTGACTATCATCCTCACAGTGTTTACTCCCCCAGAGGCCCTCAGATTCCTCTGTGTTTAAATCTTCCACAGCACAGTGAGTAGCCTGATCCTATGTGGTTTTTGCTTCTGTTGCTAGTATGTATGTTTTATCTCATTCCCAACTAAGTTTTTTTGGGAGGGGTGGAGTGGTGGGATGTTGTTCAGTCTTTCTGAGATCAATAAAATCAGTCTGTGCAAGGCTGCAAATCTGAGCTGTGTTTAAGTAAAAGTGAATGACTTGATTAGGTGTTGTTCTCTGATACCATATTCAAAGACTTCGGTTTGAAAGCTCTGTTCTGGAGTACAGCAGGTCAGATATGTTTTGTTGGATTTACTGTCCTGTAAGCCATCTGTTGTTCAAAGTGCGAGGCTGGAATAAATTGACTGGAAGCCCCTTCTAGCCAATAATGCATGACACTATGTATACAGACATAGACAACTATACAACTTAATTCTCTCATTATGTAGTAGTATATACAGTTTTGTAGAGGCTTATCCATTGTTGTTGTTGTTGTTGTTGTTGTTATTATTATTATTATTATTATTCAGAGTCTGCTTAACTGTACCAGAGAAAGATGTCTCTGGAGCTCATATTCCTTCCTCAAGAATCTACTATTGGCCATTGGCAGAGACAGGATTATTCTGACCTAATGTGACAAACCTTGCATACCTTACCCTAGGTAATTGTGTATTTATTTTTTTCTTGAGTGTTGTGGTGAATGGTCAAACAAGATGGAGTCTTACTCATGCCTGATGCTGTTAAAATAAATAGTATTATTAAAGAAAAGAAAAAAGAAATGGATTAAATTCCAGACTCTCACCACTGCAGCATCTCTACAGCATAACTTTCTCTGTTAGGAATACAACTGACATTCAAAACTCATCAGTACATTAAGCTAAGCCAAAGTAGGCCTCAGGTTTTCCACAGAAGTTAAACAGGTTTTCTGATGTCTTCCTATTTATTTATCAGGGAGCATGTAAAGTTTTAGATGAAATTTCTCTTTTGTAAACTCTTAAAATTGAAGAAGATGTCATTTTGTACTTCTGGTTAAGGCTGAGATACTGGTTATCAGGAGGAACCTCATGTTTTTATTTTACCAGGCAGCTAATAAAGCAGGCATCCTTTCAGAGGAGGAATTTGAGGTATTCTTATGATAGAAACATGAACCACTTATGTTTGTTGTGCGCACATCAACAGTGCTGCTGTTAATAGGGGTGCACAGATTTTTATGTTCCCACATCCTTGGTCAGCATGTATCAGTGTGGCAACATTTTCTTCAGCAGAACTGGGTTAATTGCAGTGGTTGATGGCATTGTCCACTGCAGGTATGCAGACATTTATGTTAGCATATATGATAATTTGCAATTCCAGAAAATCAGTGTAACAAACACTGTATTTGCATGCCTTCCCTATTGGTTGGGCAGGAAGCTCTAGATGTTGAGGACTGAGGATCTAGCTACTTTGCATCTCTCTCAGAAACCCCAAGATAAACCCTATTAGGCCCTTACTCATTTTTGATAAATATATTGTCAGATATTAATTTACTAGACCATCATTTTCCTCTATAACTTTTTAATTAAAAAAAAAATGGAAATTGTACAGGAAGAAATTCTTCACATGAAGTAACCACTTCAATCTAAACTTGTCAGTCTTTGTTTGCTTTTCTTTTTTTTAAAAAATGAAAAATTCACATTTTACAAAACAAGCACAATATATTGTGTATGATTTTATTTTTCATGAGTAAAAAAGAAAATTAGGAACAATTACATTATAGACATGTTTAACTTTTGAAACTTAAACATTTAGAATAAGAAAGATTTCGTCTTTTCATTGGCATGAATACTACTGAACTAAAGAAGTATATCCCTTGCTTCCTGCTTGATTTAATCTCCTATTACCTAGTTTTATAGTCAAGTATAAAAATGTGAGCAATGTATTTTGTAAATCACGTATAAATAGAGGCATCTCAGGTATTGTAGAAGTTCTGTATATCTTTAAAAGAATCATTCCTGAAGAGATTTGAGTTGGTGAGAGGTAGAATGGAAAGACCAAAAAAATGATTTGTAGATGCTGTAAGTGGAGAAATAGTTGGATGGAATGGTAAAAGGATATAAGAGCAGAAGTCTGAACCAGAGGAAAAGATGTTAAAGCTCTCCTGTGCCTTCAAGATACTTGCATTAATGAAGAAAAAAAGTCCTCCATGAGTGGCAGAAA
Source organism: Anser brachyrhynchus (assembly GCF_964034855.1). Taxonomy (NCBI): domain Eukaryota; kingdom Metazoa; phylum Chordata; class Aves; order Anseriformes; family Anatidae; genus Anser; species Anser brachyrhynchus. The sequence goes on from NC_137697.1 coordinate 46,374,431, forward strand.
TACTGAATTTTGTTTTTTAGCATCTCTTTCCTGTGCTTTTCCCATATCTAATAAAGGGTGAGGTTATTAGCCGCTCTCAGGGATAGAGGAGGGAAACATCATGTAGACACTCAGCTATATAAATGTCTTCTTGCTAGAAAATGGGTTGAACATATTGTAAAGCCTGTGGAAGCAGAGTAGAGCCAAAGCTACAAACACCCCAGAAACGAATAAAATATCTGAGGTAAAATTATGGTATGCTGATCTCAGTGACGAAGATTTCATTGACTTTACAATAGTGGGCTTTCATCCCAGTTTTCAGTTGTCTTTTAAAGGAAAACAGTTTTGTCTCTTTTCCATAAAGGTAAGATATGAAATGTTTAGTAGCCTTTTTGTTCTTGATTAGCCAAGATTTCCCAGCTATCTGGGGATGAATTAAGATAATCTAAAATTAAAAAGTGCCCCAGCCATGAAGCTGGTCAAAGACATTGGCATTATCTCAGGCTAAAATATCAGAAGGCTGCAATGCTGGAGGAGAGGCTTAGCACATCGACTTTTCTGTTAAAAAATAGTACTTCTGATGATGCAGTGGTAAAGCTAACATGGTTATGAAGGCAAGTGACTACAGACTTTCCAAGCTTAAGGATTAAGGTTTTAGGTTAAGCAGTCCTTCCGGACAGAAAGGGGGAAGGATTAAAAATCAGAAGGAAGATCAACTGTCTCTGTTCATAATATGGGTGATAGGTAAATTGGAAAAACACTATTAAAGTATTTTGCAGTTATAACATTAGGGTGAACGAACATGCAGGGCCACATGGCAGAGGGTTAGTCCTCGTATGTTAAACCCCAGCTGTGTGACAAGGAGTTTTCACATGACATGGGCTAATCTGTTTACAGCAGCGATGCAGATGATCTCGTGTTTTTTTTGTTTGTTTGTTTTTGTTTAGTTTTATTTTTCTTTAGGATAATATACTGGCATAATCCATAGACCTGAATCTGCAGAAAAAAAATTAAAAATCTCTTTCTGCTTCTCAATTCTACAGGTTTATTCAGAGTCATCTCTGAGCTCTTAGCAAGAAAGGAATGCTCTTCCAAAGAGAAAGTGGAGCAAATCTGCCTCCGAAATTTACAATGGCCAAAAAGCAGACAATGCAAGAGTCTTTGTGGAGTGGGTGATTAGCCATTCTTCTCTGTTCAGATGCAGACACAAATCCAACTTCTTCTTTTTCCTCTTAATCTTGGTTTGTGGAAACTTGAATTAAAAAAAAAAAAGGGGGTTATCTTTGCTTGAACTTTAGACGTATGCAAAGTATTTTTATACTTGGTGCACAAAAGGTGTTACAGAATTTGTTTGGTGATGGGGCAATCTAGGAAATCTATCCCATCATCTCAAATATTTACAGAGCTAGAAAAATCAATATTAATTTACGTAGTGTTTAAAAAAAGAAAAAAAAAGGACCGTTTAAATTTCTGATGCAAAACACATTGAATAAACTATGACTTTTGGGGAAAAACAGAGTGCTACAAAGGCTGAGTTATAATCAGCTCAGCAAAGGTCATAACAGGTTGATCCAACAGCCATCCTCACTGAGGTCCCAGTTCCATGCAGCATTTAAATGCATGCTTAATTTTAATCACATACATAAGTCCTGCATGACCTTAATGTTAAGCACACGCTTGACTGCATTGCTGAAGTGCGGATGGAGAAACAGTTTCGTGAGTGCTGGAAACAGGAAGAAGAAAGAGCCCCTTACTGTAGATCTCACTTACAGGGCTCATTTCATGATCAAAGGCTGCAGTACTAGTTCTGAAGCAGGAAATGTCCATATAATACTGTGAAGCAGAGAACAAGAGTAAATAATTTGTAATGGAAGGTGCACTAGGAACTGCAAAACATGTCCCACAGATTGACAATGCACCTTTTTTTTTTCTTTTTTTTTCTTTTTTTCCTGTGTGGGCTGCATTCAACCCTATGGTCCTCATTCTGCAAAGATTTCAGCAAATACTTACAGTCAGTAACCGATGACTTCCCTGGGAAAGTTAATCACAGGTCAAAATTGAACCCACACTCTGCTTTTGCAGAATATAAATTTACACAATATTCATTGATACAGGGTTGAATTTTACCACCAACTTTCCTTAAGAATTTGCTGCCATTCGTTTGATTTGACTGAAGTTTTCCTTCTTACATATGTGAAAAGGGGAGAGGTTTCCTGTTAAGACCTCCAGAATGAAATCCCAATAGTATTCATATTTCTCAATTGTATTTTCTTGTTGATGGTCCTAAACTACTAAAAGTATCTTGACATTTATACCTGGATACTTTTGCAACTCCGCTGGTTCAAGCAAAGCTATATTAACTGGTCATTTCCCCTTACTTATTTTCATCATTCTGACAAAGTTTACTCTGGGCAGAGAAAGAAATAAAACATTTTAATGGGTTCATAGTATCAAAACTGTATTCACTGGGCCCAGTTCTCTTCAATTTGTAGCACTGTCCCACCAGTAAGACTTCAGTAGAGTTTATTCACACTGCTTTAAATGGAAAAACAACTGGATCAAACAGCCCCCAAAATGAAAATGCATTGTAGGAGAAGCACCCTATGCAAAGATGCACTAGCTTCTAGCGCAGTGCCCCAGACTGGCACCCAGGAGGACAGTTTTGCGTCTGTGAAATTCATGAGTGTCCTGCAGAAACATCTCTGCTTCTCCATCCACACCAGGGGAAAACATGACACTGCTTGCCTTACTCATAAAAGCCATCATGGGAAGGACTAAGGTAAGCCCCATAACACCATTTTTTTATCTAATGGTGTGTTGAGCATGAGGGAGGAGCTAGTGTGGCTCATTGTTCACCACCCATTTTGCTGTGATTCCAGCCAGTGTGGCTGGCAGCACATGGACTTCTTTAGCAATCCCACTGTTTGGCCTCAGCCAGAAAGTGTGTTCATGACTTGAGCAGATGTTTCTGCTTTCAGGAATCCGTCGTTTCCTCTTTTCCAGAAGCACATGCCAGCACAGTCAATATCTGGAAACCTGCTGCTTCACAGTAGGTCCAGAGTCTAAACTGGTACTTTACTAGAAAATGGTAATAAAGCAGTTTGAATTGCTTTTCATCCTTCGTGCTCTTAATGGTTTTCAGGTTCATATGAGACCAATCAATTAATCCTGCTTCAGACCTAGAGAAATGGGATGTTTCCTACCCTCTGAACAGGAGAGAAGCCCATAACAGAGATTACCAATCTACTTATTAAGACTTATGTCAGTAGTATAGTCTAACAGAGCCTCCAGCTGGGGTTGGGACTACAGATTTGCAATCTTGCATAAGCCTAATGTTCACTAGTCATATGCTAATTAATTGCTAAATCACAAAAGGCAAATCATAATTATTGTTTCAGGTTAGCAATTTTCCCTGACCTGATTGCATGCTTGCTGTTTCAAAGAATTAAGAAATGAGGCTCGTTTAGGATCATTTACCTGTATAACCTATGTTTCTAGTTCTGTTTGTTCTTGTGTACAGGTGTTGAAAATTTCTATTCAATTTTAACTATTCTTGGACAGATTCTGCTACTCTTAATGATTCTGTGAGATCAGTCAAGAAGTAGGATGGTAATAATGAGAGAGAGTAAGATCACATAACATTGAACAGATCATGTCTCTGGTCCAGCAGATTTCAAGCAATTACCAGTCATCTTCAGCTGGATTTGTGCAGACAAGGGGAACTTCCTGTGCTGCTTCTTTCTGGAGGCAACTAGACCATTTGTACAGCAAACTCATGCTTTTCTATCTTCTCTATTTCTGCTAGGTAGTGTTAGAACTTGGTTAAAATTTCTGATGCAGTCATAATTGGTGGATGGAGCACAGAAATTTTAAATGCTCTTCCAAAAAGCCCACTGAGATCAGAAGCAAAGCTCCTCCTGATCTGAGGCATAAAGTCAAGCTTTTGTATAATAATTGGTAAAGTCATATTTGAAAACAACAGACCAAAGGAAACATCTCCAGGCCTTTTTTGTCACCTGGTCCTGTGCACCCATAACTCCCAGTGAAGTCAATGGGACACCAGGAAGCCTTCTGGCTTCCAGTCAGGCATTCACATATTAGGGATGGCTGATGTGGCTAAAGTCAGGAGGATGCAGAGGATTCTGTTTTGGCTCAAAAAGATCTTGCTTAACTTGCTATCTAAAACTGTCCCAAGCCATCAAACCTATCATATCTCTTCCAGACGTTATCTTTTTGTAGTGAGGTGAGAAGGTTGAGCTGGCAGCTTTGGAATGACAATATAAAAATTGGAGTAATTTCCTAGCTAAGATTAAGGTAGTTCTGGAAATCCTGAGAGCGACTACTGAACAGAGCCAGGTCTGCTGCATAAATACCTAGTCTGAGGAACAAACAGACACTGATCTGTCCATTACTTGTTGTAGTCATATGTAAAAGATTTTGATGGCTGCACTGAATTAGCCAATACTCAGGACAGTTTATCCCTGCTGATCTGTGTTTTCTGGTTTTAAACAGGGACTGCAGAAGAACAATACCTGGCAAAGGACACCTGCATGAATTCTTGGAAAAAATAAAAAATAAAACCAGGAGAAAAAGAGAGTCACAGCTCCTGGACAGTAGATGATTCAGGAACACTGATGGAATTTTCTAGCAAGTGAGAAGCTTCTGCAGATGAAGGGACATTTGCGTTCGGTTCCCTCCACCCTGCTGTAACTCTAGCCTGCCAATGAATCAACACAGCAGACATTCAGTGGTACTGGCCCCAGCCCAAGTCTCCGTGCCAGACTCCTAGCACACCTGTTAAACAGATTCCTTTCACCCAGCTTCCAGCTAACATTTCAGCTGTAGCTGGTGATATGCTCAGCCTGCTGCAGTCTTATGGCTGCAAGCTGCATTCATCATCTATCACACTTCAGCTCTCACCATGGTGCTGGGATGTCAATACCAGGCAAAGAGCATGGTTGACCTGTACTGTATTGGACAACCCATCTTACTGGTGTAATACTAAGAGCACAGGGAAGATGTTGTTGTGTTGGGGTTGGCCAGGGCTAGGGAAGGATGATGGCGAGCTCCCCAGCATGCTGACACACAACCTCTCACAAAGGTTTTGCCTTCTCTCCGTAGCACTCCAGATGTCTGGGTCATTTGTCCTGCAGAATCATGCCCTGCCAGTCCCACCTGAGTACAGCCAGAGCTTCATGGCCTGGCTGCTGGCTGGAGATGGTGTTGTTCTTCCCTTCTGGATGCTCAGGGGGACATTGGGAGGTCTCTTCAAGGGCTCACAGCAGTGTCACAAGAGCTCTCCCCAGATGGTGCAGAGCTTTGTGAACTGGGTAACAAGTACTAGGGGCAAGGTTTCAAAGGGAAACTGAGGCTTCCCTGCCCTCCCTCCCTGCTGAGCCCTGTTGCTTTGAAGTTTAAGTCTGAAGTCTGGAAATTGGAGCTGATTTAAGCTTATAATGAATTTCTTAAGAAATAAAGAGGGGAAAGGAGCTGCAGGGAAACTAAGAGAAGCAGCAGCAGATTCTTCAAAGGACAAGGTGGGCTTCAACTGCCTTTTGGGTCATCCGTAACATTTGAATAGGGCACATATTCAACCACATAGGGATAACAGGGAGTAGACAATGATCTCCTCTTCCTCCCTTTTTTCCTTGTCTCTTTCCCTGTCTATAAACATGGTTAGAAGGCTTTTGACTTAGCTTTTGATGAGCAAGTTCCAGGTTTGCCCTAATTAGTTTTGATCCAATATTGTGGTACCAAGAGAATTAATCTGGCTTCTTACATAACCTCTGGGTGGTGGCTGTCCACAGCTTGAAAGTCCATTGGGGGGTTTCTGTAGCAAGTTCTTAGAGAAACAGCAACAAATATTTTCACCTGACCTTCTGGGTTAGAATCAAGACTTTTGGAAACCTCAACAAGAAAGAAAAATAGAGGTGCAGACAGCAGGACTCCATGCACAACGGTAGGATGATTTATTCCATCTCAATTTGCAGCTACATATGCCACTGTTTGTACGTAGTGGGTTTTTGTTGTTGTTGTTGTTTTAAGTACAGTTTCTGAAGCCAAAGTTGGTCTTCATTTTTATAAACCTAGAGATAAAGCCATAATACTTGCAATATAACACAATTCACACACAGTGATGGATGAAATTCACAGCTATTTAATTTCAGGCGTCCGCATCTGACAACACCCTGAAGGTGGGGAAGAGTCATAGAGGTTTGGTCTCTTCCTAGCAGGCTACAGAGAAGGCATTATCTAAACTAATTGTGGAGGAGCCTTAGAATTCTCTGCTGATCTTGGTCTAGCTGAGTTCTTGATCATGCTCCAAGTTACCAGGGCTGGAACTGGCTTGAAAAAATTTGGTTTGAATGCTCCTTTCTTGTGTTAGGGCCTTTTCTCTTTCTGTGGTTGTTTAGCACAATGGCTTTTCTCTCACACGGAGAATGCATTGCTTGTGTAGGCTTCACCGTGATGAAATGAAGGTCTGATTCTTTTAGTTAGCAAAGTCACGTGTGAGATGTTCACTCAGCAGTGCTCAAGGGTAGTGTTAATTTATTTTTGTAAGTCTTTTTTAGAAAGAGAAGTTGGTGACAGCCATAATTTATTCATGGTGCTATGCAGCTTTGCATAGCATGTCACACTGGTCTGCAGCAACTGGAAGTACTTATTTTCCTAGGAAAGTGTAGAGACCAAAACTGATAACGCATAGTGACGTACAGGAATCTGCTTATGTTTGGGGAAGATAATGCACATCAGCAATGGGAACTGCAGATGGTTAAGAGTTCTTGTTTTCCTCATGGCTTGTCCTCTTTCACAGCTTTTCTGATGTGGGTGTGTTTGACTTCAAAAAAAAAAGATGTTCGCAGCAAGCAGAAATTATTATTTGCATGCATTTGTATTGTTGTTCACAGCTAATACAATCAGAGAGTTGTGTTTAAGAGCTTTCTCCAGAATTCCTCAGAAAAGACATGATGATATAACCAGGTCTGTTCTTTAGGGATGAAAGCTCAAAGTCACATCTGCTCTCATTAGGTTCAAATTTGACTATGCTGAACACATGCCATCATCACTATCATTTCCATGGTAACACATTGCATATACTACACTATTCAAGTCATGTGACAGAAGGTCAGGCTGAAAAGAAACCTGGGCTGGGAGAAATGAAGCACTTGTGTCTTTGTTGGTATTAATAAACAAAACAGATACCAGCAAAGTAAATTGGTTTTTGTATAAAAATTCCTTCCTCTAGCTTGCTTGAATGGAAAAGCTGTTCTCTAGGGATCTGTTCAGCAATTTGGTCTGTCTGGGGCTATAGGCTGCTTATTCTTCTTCTATGAACTCTCTACAGCTATACTACTGTCTTTCTGTGGAATTGTTGGGAGGAATCTAGTTTCATTTTCCACAGTTCCTATCAAATTATAAAAGAAGATAACTCAGGGAACCAGGTGGTCAGCTTCATGCAGTTTATAAATGTTAACCTCCCTGTTCTTCTTATGGAATGCCATATATTTTGTAACTTTTTTTTTTTCTTTCTGATTGATGAAGATTTCTGTTCTCCTGTTCAAAGAGACAGTGAAAAAAAAATCTTTAAGACCGAAGCAACATTTGAATAGTTTATTCAGATTGACTTTCAGGAAATTCTGGATTAAAAGGAAATTAAACACAAAGATAAGAAATCCAAAACTAGCATTGCTGTTCTTTCTCAAGAAGCCCTGAGGTCAGTCAGTGTTCTTCCTCTGATTTCCACAGGCTTTAACAAGATCTCCAATAGCCATAATATCCCAGTTCTTTCCCATTAAAGACAAAAAAGTCATCACTAGAAAGTTTGTTACAACCAACCAATTTCACAGTGTAAACAAGTTGAGGGCTTGTTATGCCACAATTTGGAAAAAAAAAAAAAGTTTTGGAAAATTATCTAGCAATGTCATCCTGTGAAAATTCAATTTCACGACGAAAATCTGAAAACATCATTTAGTATTTTGTCATTGTAAATACAGGGACAATCATTTTCAAAGACAATGACGGCTCAGTTTCTATTTTGAGAATTAAAGCATAAAGTTAATTAATTAGCATATTTCATATCTTTGAAGTACAGGTTATATGAAAATTAACCAGAGAGAGCAAAATCAGCAAAGACATAAAAGGGAAGGTAGCAAACGTGTTCTGGGTCTTTAAAACCCTGCACCTCCTCATCACTTCAGGGACAATCTTCCATTTACACTGTCTTTTCCAAGTGAAAGACAGGCACATGAAAAATTATGGCAAAAATTCTAATTTACTGTGGACATTTCTATTCTGAATGCATTTTAAGAAAACCAGGCAAATAAATAAATAAATAAATAAATAAATCCAAAGATATCCAACAGCCACTGAAGAACAACAACCAAGAAGATTTGATTTGCAAACCACAGATGTCAAGAAAAAGGGCTCCCTTTGATTTAATGGTTGGACTGGCTTCATAGTGTTCTATTATGAAACTTGATGCCAATCAAGTTAAAAAAAAAACTAATACCTCTACATTTCTGACTGGAACAAATGAAATTGTAGAAGAGCTATCCTAGATATGCTGGTAGAAAAGTCATACTTAGTCTTATCAGCCTACATTTTTTAGAAAATCTGGTTGGAATCGTTCAGCCTTAGAAGAAACTTCATTAATGTCAATATAGCAAAAAAGGCTGTTTATTTATTCATTTTTACAGTCTGTTTTCATTTTTTATATATATAATTCTATAACATCTTAACAGCCTAAATATGTTAGATAATAAGTAAACACAGAATGATAGAATAATTTGTGTTGGAAGAGAGCGCTGGAGCTCAGCTGCTGATTCAATACACTGCTCAAACCATGACCAAATAGGTCAATTTGTTCCAGAACTTCACAGAATCATGGAATAGCTTGGATTGGAAGCGACCTTAAAGATCATTCAGTTCCAACTCCCTGACATCAGAAGGGACACCTCTCACTAGACCAGGTTGCTGGCCTTGAGCAGCTTTGGGGACAGGACATCCACAACTTCTCTGGGCAACCTTTGCCAGTGCCTCACCACCCTCACCGTAAAGAATTTCCTCCTGGCATCCAATCTAAATCTCTTCTCTTGACCAGCTGAATTTTTAATATCAGTGTAGAGGCACATCACTTCTGTGGCTCTGTTGCAGTGCTTGATTACCCTTACTAAGATTTCAGAACATTACTCTTTGGAGTTTGCACCCATTGCCTTTCACCTTATTGCTGCCTAACCCGAAGAAGAGATTGACTCTGTCCTCTCTACACACTCTCTGAAGGGCTGAAAACTGTAATAATGTCCTTCTTTAACACTCTCTTCCAAAGATGGTACAAAAATGAGACTGAACAAAGTAATTCATGGAAGAGTTCTGGAAAGAAAAGTATATGCAAAACATATCTGTTATGAAACCTACTCAGTATTATTTGCATGGGAGAGGAGCCTAGAAACATCAGTTAAGAACAGAGAGTGTCTTTGCTGGGCACTGAGGAGGAACTATACCTGCCTGCACACAAATATTTTGCAGCAATGGACCAAAAATAAACAGATGGGAGGGAAAATAAGGTACAAAGACGTGAAGCTGTGATCTCATTAACATACTGTGAATTCACTGAGAAAAGCAAGATGGTGGCAGATGATCACAGAATCACAGAACTGTTTGGATTGGAAGGGACTTTAAAGATCATCCAGTTCCAACCCCCTGACATCAGGAGGGACACCTCTCACTAGACCAGGTTGCCCAAAGCCCCATCCAGCCTGGCCTTGAACACCTCCAGGGATGGGGCATCCACAGCTTCTCTGGGCAACCTTTGCCAGTGCCTCACTGCCCCCAGAGTAAAGAATTTCTTCCGTATGTCTAATCCAAATCTACCCTCTTTTCTAGCCATCTTTTTAAAAGCCATTACTTTGTCCTCTTACTACACTCTCTGATAAAGAAGGATCTTTATCATCTTTCTTGTACGCCACCTTTTATTACAGGAAGGCCACTATATGGCCTTCTCTTGATCTCTAAAGGCATTCTTGTTTTCCTCATGGACTTTTCAGTCGGGTCATCAGTACTGTAAGAACTGTATTGAAGGAAAGAATAGAGGGCTTCTCTATACACCCAAATATAAACTGAGCCTCCTACACATGTACAAAAGGTATTACTTACATCATACTTTAACGATATGTGTTCATTTAAGTGTGATTAAATATCTCTGGGCCACCCTCCATTCTCAGAGCACTTGCAAGAGAATCTGGATAGACTTCTATGTGAATTGGTGCCGTCCACAGCAAGAACTCTTGTAATGAACTGTCAGTGTAACTGGAATTATTCAAATTGTCAGTTGTTTTTTTCTTTCACCTCTCACAATAGGAAGAATCTAAGAAAATTAATGTCTGGTGTCCACAGTCAAACACATCAAACAATTAAACCTACATGAAAGATGGAGGACAACACCTTGAACTGAGACAATGAGGGGAGAGCCTCTGTCAGAACTTGAGTCCTATTTGCTGTAGCAGTCTTTGCCATAATTTAAGAAACATCTCCAGTCAGCGATATCCAGGAGAATAGCTGCTATCAGTGTAACCTACAGTATTACACATTCAGTAGGTATGTGCTTCACTGCTAGCTACTGAGAGATCTGAGTTCATTAGTAGTAAATGAGAGTTACCTACTTGAATACAGTTTCTCCATGTGTGCCAATTCTTTTTTGGAGCTGACTCCAAACCTGAGATGAAAATACGTGTTTCGGAGGCTAACTAAAAAAATTCTGTTAGCTGAAGGGCAGCCAGGAGGTGAGAAGTTCTTTTTCTTCTGGATGTGTTCACACATTTATTTTTTGCAACATTAAATGCTAAGAGGGGTTGCCTTGAAGGGAATTACTGAGTCTAAATTATGAAAAATTCCAAAAGAGAATTTCTTTCTTCTTGGAATTAAAGAAAGAAAAAGCATTAAACAAAAACAAACAAACAAAAGCTCATACGACTGCTTTTTCTCACCCCCAGCCAAAAGTTTTTTCTCCATCAACTCAAGGTTTTTCCTTTAAGCTCAACTTTTTCTAGAGAATTTTTTGAAAGTTATAGTTACCTCCGTGTTTTGTTTTCTTGGAACACATTGGTGGGGTGAAAAAAACGTTTCCCTCCACATTGTTTCTACTCCTGCAAAGAAGTTTCTACATATACTCAAAGTAGATTATTTCCTACTTTGTCCTGTTTCCAAACACTACTAGTACCAGAAATCCAATCCACTGAAAGAAATAGGGCCATAATACACCAAAGTACTGGGAAGCCTGTTAATAACTTTTGGATACAATATCTGAAGGAACACGGAAGATATTTTGTGAACCTCAGTTCATTTTGATGTTAATCAGTACAGAATCTGAGAAAGTAATTAATTGAATAGACATGGGAGAGTTGATTTTGATTTAGACATTAAAAAAAAAAAAAAAAAAAAAGGAAAGAAGCCTACATGGCCCTGTTGGACTCTCCAGAGTTGGATACTTTATTAAGCTGCTTGCCTGGGGCTCACAGAATTTGGTCTCATGAAATTCTTCAACATCCTCCTCCAGCCCCTGTGGCACAATGCTGAAGCTCTCCATATGCCACCTCTCCATAAGAATAGGAGATACAATCCTGCCAGCTGGAGCCCTGGAGCAATGCTGGCCACCCTGACTTCTCAGCACTTTGCACTGTTTAGAACCTGAGATAACTGAGGGCAAAGAGATACACCTGCTTTCTGGGAGCCATGAAACACTGTTCCAACACTTTAGCTCATACAAGGAAAACGCAGCTTCAGGCCAAATCAAACACAGTTCTGCTTGGTTGCTTCACCATTCTTCCTTTTTGGCTTTAGGCATCCATGAAAGGGTTCAGGGTGTTTCTTCCTCCACAAAAGTCCTCCTCTGAATCATGCAGCTGATTCTGTGCAGCCCAGCCAGCTTTCTTCTGTCTTGGCTGATCTTACAAGTTAACCACCTGGCAACTAAGGATGTCCTGCCCAGGGGTCCTCAACTTGGAGCCTCTTCTCCAGCTTCTCATACCTCATACATTTTAGAAGGCTGCATTGATATCTGACTTCTTTGTTTTGGCTCCAGGAAAATTCCACTGCCTGGAGCCTGCCCTGAGCATGGACTCATGTCCTCAGCCATCCCATTGCATTACTGATGCTTTCACATAAATGGAAGATGTTTAAATTAATGATCTCCCATTGTTAACTATGTGTCATCCCTCCTGTGCAATTTCAGTTCAAAATGGTGGTGAAGACATAGCCAGGAGAGATAACTGCCTGCTTTCAAAGCTGGGTTTCCAGTCTGCCCAAGAAAGTCCTGCAATATAAAGAAGAATTAATATTTCAATCTATTTCCAAATATACAAGTCTGCCAGTAGTCTCTGTTTCACATTTGATTTTAGAGAAGGCTTTCTAAATTGACCACAGGCCATATAATTAAGTTAATAGCTGATAATCTATATATATAGGTTAAAAGAGATATTTAACAAATACTTAGATGAAGTTGATAAAGCATCTTCAAGAAAGTTCATTGGCTCATTGTCTTCAAAGCTGATATTTTTTAGTATGCTGGTGTAACATGACTGGAAAATATTTTGGAGTGCCCTTCAAATCTTCCATAGTTAAATAAATATTGGGGCTTTCAAGCCTATTAGAGACTGAGATAACCAAGCTGCATTTGGAGAGCACCTTGGAATTTACTTATTAAATTTCATCAAGTTCACTTCACTTCACTGTACTCAGTTCCTCCCTGCATCTCTTTTTTTTTTTTTTCCCTAAATTAATCTTTTGGATAAACTCAGGCCATAAATTTTAGAGCAAATAATTCAAAATCTCCATGGTGAGTTTTTCAAAATTGCATAGCACTGGCCAAATGATGTTCTCACTGAAGTCAGTGGTAAAGTATCCAGCAACTTCAAAGGAAGCAAAGTTAAACCAACACAGAGTCCTTATTAAGACCCCACCTTTAGTATTTTAAAAAGAAGGGGAAGTTTAAAAGGACTAACTGAGGAAATTCAATGCTCAAGTTCCATTGTAATTCAATAGGGATGGGACGCCAAATTCCCTTAGGCTGCTTTGCAAATCTTCTCCTACAATGGATGCCAAACTGACTCCCATAGTGAGCAAGTCATTCTTCAGTATCAGACGGTCAAGGTGATTGCTAGGTGGTGATATCTGGCCTTAGCTGAAATAAAGAAGTACTCTGCAAGTACTATGTTTACATCATTGTGAGTCTATGAAAGAAAATAATCCGGATGAGGTTAGAATGGGTTAAGAATGACCCAGCATGAAGCAGGAGAGGATGGGGCTTGTTGCTGACTTTAAGAGGGCCATTTAGTGTCTCCAGGATGCTTCATCTCCACTTCTAGGACCTCTTGAGTCCTAGACAGAGTGATAGGGCAAGTAAATTACAGGCAAGACCACAAATGCATGAAATGTAGGTTTGAGAAATCACCCAAAAGATCAAAGACTGTCCTTTATGGTTGTCTCTCCAAATCAAGTAAAGGCAATTGCTGGTGATTCTTCAGTTTGAGCTGAGTCCATTGAGCCCACAGGCAAGCTGTTGACTCTTCCTCTCCACTTGTCATTGTGCTACATAAAGCATGTCTTCTGCTGCAGCAGAGACTTGGAAAGCTACATCCAGCAATGGCAGAACCTCCACCCCATGCTCAGACCTTCCACACCACCACCAGCCATGATATTGTTCCTGCAGTGTTTGCAGCAGGAAGAGGAACCAGTGACCCTTCTCATTTGCAGCCTTGTGCACCCTCTGTTCGTAACAATATTCACCTGTAAGATCACATGAGTATAAAGTGACTTTAGGGAAAAGAAGTTCAAATAACTTCACACACTAAGGCAGAATTTCTCCAGAAGAAAAGCCTGTAATAATTTCCACGCTAGCTTCAGTCAAGAAGTCATTTATGCTGAGGTCTATTAATGCTTCCTTCATCTTCAAAACAAGAGCCCTCTCTGAAAAAATTAAAATATAAGCATCCTCCTCCTCACCCCCTCCTGTTAAGACTGGTGATCTTCGTGGGCTGAGCAAAGTGATATATACGATTTCTTTCATTTGGTTTGATTAACTCCACACGGGCTTGGATTCCTAGAGATTTTTTAATATACAAGATTAAAGGAGTACAATGTTTTGATAACTCAACATTTTAAATAGCTATATCAATTTTTGCATTAGATGAACTCCCTTCTCTTTACCTCAAAGCTACCTACCAGAGACCAGGGGAAAGAACCCAACAGTGCCTCAAGAATGTGTTTGTTTCAAGTGGGCTCAAAAGGGATCCCTTCAGAGATGTGTTCCTCATGGCTCTCATGATGTTGTTTTTAGGAGGCAAATTCTTTGATTATGCATGATTTGGGTTTGTTAATAGAATTAATCAGTTTACAGGCACTGTTTCATTAACAATTCCCAACAGCAGAGATTTCCACTTTGTTGGTATTATTTACAACAGAGAAGGTTACCATCACATATTAGGAAGACAATATTGTTTATCGTAGGGATATGGTTTCCCTCAGCAGTGGTGTATTTTTCCAGAGGGATCCAGAGCAAAGCCCATGGAAGTCTACAGAAACATGCCATTTGCTTGGTTGGGTAGCTTAACATCAGCAAAAAGCTCAGAGCTGACAACACCCTGTCCTGAGTGCAGAACTATTATTCATATTTTTTTTCCAATTGTTTTCAGTTCAGCTTCTCCAAAAGTAAAATAAATAAATAAATAAATAGATAGATAAATAGATCTACATCAAGAGCTACCTCCTATCCTTATACATAACAAATCAGTTATGCTGTCAATACTGCCTGCAATGGATTTTATGGAGGACTGGATCTGAAGCATTCCTCACACTCACTGTGAAGTTACTGATGTGTGCAAGAAATGGCTGATGGAGCTGGCTAGAGGGTAAGCTTTGAGGCTGCAATGGGGATAGGCAACAATTCTGACCCACAGTCAACTGTCTGCTTTTAGGTGCACACATCATGGTTTGAAGAAGAAACCCATATTTGGAGTAATTTAGTCTTTCACAGGACAACCATGGACAGACGTATGGTTTTTCTGTAAAAACTACTTCCAAAAAGTATTTCAGGTTCATTCGTCCTCAGAGCAGTGAGGGCTAGTAGGTATGAGGTAGACAGCAAGTCAAGATTCCTCAGAATTCTCTTTGACGTGGGTGCAAGAACAGTTTTTGAGTAAATAAGACCACCTCTCATCATCTGTTTTCCTCATTCTCCTCAGCTTATTAGGAGCTTCTGTGCATGCAACTATTCCAAGTCAACTGCTTGTAGGGACATTTTTATTCAGATAAGCACTCTCTTTTAGAGTTTGCTTTAATCCACTTTAGAGCAACAAGGCATTCCTAACAGTGAAACCAAAGAAGCTGCCAAATGGTGATTTCACTTAGCTCCATAAAGTGTGGTACTCAGATTCCTGGTCCTCTGTGATCTGAATGGGGAGAGAAAATGTCACTGTCACTCAGCTACTCTCCTTCTAGAGAGTCCTCCTGTCCGCAGCCCAACACCACCGAAGTTGTGTTGTTTCGCAACATTTAAAAGAATCAGTCAAAATTCCCAGCCTAATGCTTCAGTTGTCATGCATTAGGACCTTGACAAATTACATTGATTAAGTTTTCCCCTTCAGGTGGTTGTTGCAGGTACAGTCCCCTGCAGTGCAGCTGGAAAAGACCACAAGGCACAAAGGCCTCACAGGCAGGGTGCTTTCTCCCACAGCTTATGCATAGGCTTCCCTGAAAATTCTGTGACTATGCAAAAGGAGTTTTGTCTAAAATGCAGCTATTTAAGTTATGCAGGCACCAGAAACAAAATATCCCACATGGACAGGCCTTGCAGTTAGTCTCTCTCTTTATCTGTATATACTTCTGCCTGCTCTTCCAGGCACTGCGGACATCCTATATTAATTCCAGCAGTTATCATAGTCAGTGAGTCACAGAACCTTACTGATGTGACCATGTAACTAATAATTAGTTATAATCATATACCATTTTATCAGTCATCTTGGATTTTCCATTGTTAAGTTTTCTATTACAGTGCCAACAGCATACATACAGTTTTATGTTATGCTTCACATTTATGTTATTCACCAGAAATGACAAAGAGAATATAAAAATATGCTTCAATTAATTCAAAACTGAAACTAGGGCTCTCAATTCATCTATCTATGCCATTTGAGGACAAGCAAACAAATTCTTAGATGACAGTGAAATGTACACTTGTCAATGTATTATTTTTTGGGGGGGAAAAGCACTTGCTCACAAATGAATCCCTGGTGATGCACAAAGGCAGCTTCTTTTCTTTGTTTTTGCATTTGATATGTGTAGATGCTTAAAACGTTATCCTTGCAATGTTGCATTCTGATCAAGGACCACTAAAATAAGACATTTCGTATCAGCACTATCACCAAGCTTATATAAATTGTCATATGTTTTAAAATACAACTCACCCACACTGGCCTTGTCTACTTCTGTTTTCTAGCCTCAGTAATCATCTTTGAAGGTCTTTTCATGCTGTTCCCCTAAAAACTCTGTTAAGTAGGTATAGCCAGTAATTCTCCTCTGGACTTACTGAGTAACTCACCTCTCATGAGTCCCCCCTGCAATGCTTTCTTGTCTCCCTCAGTCCCCCCCTACCACTCAAACACTCAGAAAAAACAAACTTCCTTCTGGGGTTTCAGCAATATTGCTCACGTCAGTGCTACTAAGAGGGGGTGGAACTGCAACACAGAACAATGTGGGAAAAAAGGGGTCCCAATACCTTGGACATAAGCTTGTCTGTGAGTTTCCACTGCTGTTATCAAGCAAAAGCAGAAAATGTGTGTAATCAGAACTCTAAGTGAAAGCATTGCCAAAACAGGAAGATGTTCTTCATCATCTTCTGTTTCTGTCAATTTCTGATTTGTTTATTTGTGGAGTTTTTCATGAATTAACATAACAGCACATAAGGACAAGCATAGTCACCTCTTGTGTTTCTTTTCCCAAAAGGTGATCCAAGGAATTTAACCCAGCAGAATTTCTCCATTAAATACGTAACTTGAACTGTAGCCTACACTTTTGGAAAGAAGAAATTAGTGAATTCCTAAAACAGTCATTCCATTAATGTCCTTCCCCATTTATCTCCTCTAATATTGTCAAGCATCATGTCCCACACACTCATTGTTGCTGTTTACCTTCACTATCATGTAAAAGAAAGTATCAGAAGCCAGTGGATAGTGACAGACTTCCAGGCTTGCCTACCTCCCTTGGGCATGGCTGAACCTGTCATGATGCTTCCTTTCTTCTGTGCCTCCATACCCCTACCTTTATCAGTAGATTTATTTTGCTGCTCATGGCAAATTTCCCTCTTTCTTGGGCACAAGGAAGAGTGGAAGGAACCCCAGGGGTCATTCCTCTCATTCCTCAGAAATAGACCACTACACTCAAGTGCCTGCTTTGCTGGTTTGCCAAGCAAAGGGCTTAAATGCACTTCTTTTCTTTTTCCTGCTCACCAGCTTGCAAAGCCTTTCCCTCTTTTTGTCTCCATAAGTTTCAAGCTATTTGCAGAAAGCTAAACAACTTCAACAGAAAAAAAAAAAAAAAAAAGGCCGTAATTTGATGAACACTCCCTTCTACCAAAAAGGACAACTTCTTCATAGTTCATCCTTTACCTCTCGCTTCTGCCCACTCAGTTGTACCAGCTCAAGTTTGTTGCAGCTGAACAGAATGAAGAAAATTGTCAGTTAAAAACACACCCTCTATTTTTT
>NC_137697.1:46397159-46499659 GCF_964034855.1 Anser brachyrhynchus
CTGAAAGCTGCAGTTTGACTGGTGCGAGCTGGTGAGTCTTCCCGTCTGCTGTTGTCCTGCAGCTGACCTCTGATCCTGCTGAATCCCCCTCTGCTTCCTGCTGGAGAGTAATTCCTTCAAACACTACCCACAGCAGAGCCCAAACAGGCCCCCAAAGCCAAAAGATGAGGAAAGAATAGGGTGAAAAGCTTCAGGGTTAGCCTCTCTCCATGCTAAAAACACATACTACAGCAGATTCAAGACCCAGTAGTCCTTTTGTGCACAAAGACCCTGCTCCAGCAAAGCACTTCAGCTCCTGAGTACTTGCCTCCTCATAACTTTGAGCCATTTACAGTGTCTTAAGAGTGTTGCTGGATCAGGGCCTACTTTTCCTTAGCTAGACCTCAGTCTCAGAGCCTTTATTTATTTATTAGGTCCCAGATGCCTTTATTTGCTAATTTTTCTTTCTTTCTTTCTTTCTTTTTTTTTCTTTTCTTCCTGCTTTGAGTCATAACATTGCATTTGGTTCTTCAGGTCTTAATTCCATCGATTTCCAGTGCCGCTGGGCAGGAGGAAGAGATGTGCACATTCTTTTTACCATGTGTTTCAACTGTTGGTGGAAAAGGATGGAGTCCAAAAACCCTCCCACTGCCTCGTCCCTCACAGTAAATTCACACGTGATGAGAGCAGGCCTTACAGGCTTTGATGATGATCAGGGTGGGTGGGTCTTTGCTGCCGCTGCACCGGGCTGAAACAACTTTGAATGAGCAGCAAGACTTGTTCATATATTAGGCTCAAAGGTTTTGAGCAACATAGGATTGTCCTCTTGGCCCAGATCCTCCTGCACTGAAGCCTTACATGTGATCAGACCAAGGAACCATAAGCGAGTTGTGAAGATCATGGAAGATCATGGAAGACCATGAAGATCATGAAGATCATGGAAGCACACTGCTTTTTTTTTTTTTTTTTTTTTTTTTTTTAACGCATGCACACTCCTCCACAGCCTCGTGTTTGTTTCACCACCATGGGACAGGATATCCACCCTTGTTACCAAGTACACCTAGGGAATGGACTCATGTAGTCACTGAGCAGACCCTGAGTAAGTAGCAGCCCTTGCTCCAAAGCATTTGTAGTATGCACAGCTAAGACAGAGGAGGGACACAGAGGCACAGAGAGTTGAAATGACTTGTGAAAGGTCGTTTGACACCCTTTGGCAGATGCATGTTGAAATAGGGGGAATACACACATGTATGTTCTCCCCATGATGTTTCTTTGCCTGATCTCCCTCTTATCCTTGTCTTTTCCGTTCTGCCTTCTCACAGGATCATTTTTTTTCTGTGGTTGCTCACCAACTACTCTTTTTTTTTTTCCCTTTTCCCTCTCTTCTCTGCATTTCACAACCTTTGCAAAGCACAACTCATGCACAGCAAGGTCATGATTCATCAAGTTTAAGTGGGACACAGGGAAGCTAGGTGATTTCACTTGGCACCACACGTGACTTCCAAATGCTGCTGCTGGTCTGCTTCAGAGTGCTAATGGTCACTGGAAGAGGGAATCTAAACCTTATGAAGGAAGCAAGGAAGAAAAGAATAAATAAAGAATTTCCACCTTTTGTCCCAGATTGATGTTTCTTTTCTTGCTCTGATCTCTCAACTCAATAGCAGAACTCTGTAGGGCAACTTGTATTCATCAAATGAAAATGTCACTGGGGGAGGTGCTACTCCAAAACCAAAACACACTGCCAAATCAGTGGTCCTTAAAGTCAAGTTGATAAAGAAGTCCATCCTTGGTGTTAATTTACAGAGCCACAGAAACAAGCTCTTCGTGGTGCTATGTGTTTGGTAAGACTGAATGACCCAGCTGAACAGACAAAAATGTTCCTAATGAATTGTTTTCACAAGACTATGTCCTGCCAGACCATGGCATCATCTTAACTCCAACAAGAACTGAAGAAGAAACAAAAAAGAGGCAAGCATTCTATAACTGCAGCCAGATAGACTGACTCTCTATGGACCTTCCCTGATTTACACCAGTCCAGGATCCCATCCGCAGCATTCCTGTGTCATGGCACAATGTAACCACAAAGATGGGCCATCTTTTCTCTTCTGTTTACCTTGCAGTTCAAGTTGGGCAATCTGGAAAAGAGAAACCACCTCAGCTTCTGATAAATTAGGTGTTGGAAGCTGCATAGTAAGCCATCTCTTGAGACAAGCTGGAAAGTGATATTCCTCTGCAAACTTTTCCATTTCATTTAGCTATATATGTGGTTCTTTGTAACAGAGGCCACAGTTCCGCTTCCAACTTATTGCATCTTCATTTAAATTAACCTCACTATGTGAGAGGAAGAGTCTGGAGCTTTGAAGCAATATTAATGTATGTATATAAAGAAATATATATATTTCACTAACAATAAAACTGCAGCTTTTTTGCAAACCAAGGAGGAAAAAAAAATAAAACAAAAACACCCAGAAATATATATATATATATAAAATTTAGATTTCAAAACATTTTTAATGTCTGTGTCAGTTTGTATATGACAGTCCTGAATGCTATAAATTACCACATGGACCTTATCACCACACAGAGGATAAATATTCAGGTTTGTAATTTCACCTGCACTATGTCTGTATTAAAAGAAGCAATTTATAAACAGCTTCAAACTGTTGTGTCTAATTTTTTTCTCTAAGTTTGGAAATTCCACTGGAAGTAGCTCCCACTCAGTTTCTCAGGATCCAGCCCAGTGCAAATAAGGCTTTAAAAGTGACAGCATACACAGCAAAGTTCTGCACATATTTAAACAACAAAAAAAGTATTTATTCATAACATACATTCACATAGCACACATTCACATATAGATACAGATATAGGAACATTTTAATAAGCTCTTCACTCATTGGACATTATTTTTTAAATGGTACAATTATACTATTCCAAAAATGACAAGAACAATAATAATAATAAACAAACAACAACAATAAAAACAAGGGAACAAATCTTTGCAAATATTTCTATTATTTTCTGATTAGCTTTTTCTTTCACCTGATGCAGCCATTTCATAATTATGCTTTTATTACTTTTGTAATGCACACAAAAAGTGCACAAAAGTTCCCATGTTCTTGGTGTACAATTCATAATGCAGTGCAGTCCCAGCCTCTATCAGGCCTTTACAGTCTACTGAAATAGAGATTGAACAAATGCAATACAATACCAGTTATTTTTCATGTGTTGCAAGAACGGACTTAGAAATCAGACTTGCATCAGAGATGTTGAACTTCCTTATGAATGTAGCTGTCTGTTATCCATGATAATTGTGTTTACATTTTCCAAATGTACTTACTTTTCTACATCCATAGCCTATTCCATACAACGATGATGTGATCGGACTAACTAAACACCAAGGCCCCAGTGCTGCAGCCACTGCGCTGACCAAATACCACCTAGTCCATAGGTATTTAGCAATGAAGGTAGGCAAATGTGATTTGGATCCTATGAACTGAAATGTACGCCTTCTCAGAAACAGATAGCCTGGTCTGCAGGTGCAGCCCTAGTTGGAGGGACCATCAGACATCAGTGCTGCTCCCATCTGCATTGTTCACACAACAGAAGTGCCCAGGTAAGCTCGCCAACACCCGTGTCTTCCACCACTTGTCTTCCTTGTCTGCACAGTGAGCAGAGGCATTCCCCAAACAGACAGAGTCTGGGAAAGTTTTGCTCCATCTGCATTTTCCAGCCAACTCTACTTGTGATTCCTTCAGTGCACCAAATCTCTCTTACTGTTTTAGTTGTCTGACAAACAGCTGTTTAAGAAGGCATTATAAAATTGGTGTTATCTGTTAGGTCTGATTATTACCAGTCTCGGCACCACACTTTATGATCTGATATCTTCAAGTATACGGCAGCACACAATCCAACACTATATGTGTATTTTTATAACAAGTTAGATCTTTTATGTAGCACAATGATTACTCAGTTAACCAATGTAAAATTGTCTGCCTTGGCCATTACACTTTGGATGAGGATCTGATCTACTCCTTCTGTTGGTTTCTAATCTATGCATTCACCTAGGGTCTTCATTCATATTCAGGCAATCCAACTGCCTGATTAGATACATATGAACAAATAAAAGAGGGATTGTCCTTTTCACATCTTGTCCTAGATGGAAAATAAAGCTGGCTGAAGAGATGTTGAAGGATCTTTCAAGATTATCTCCTCCAGTACCCTGTACTAGTAACGTATTCAACTTTTTGTTGTTTTATATGTTCATCTTGAGCATACAGATGATCTTTTAAAAATATGAAAATGTAGCCAATGCAATATTTACCGTGCTTGCATTCCTTCCTAGCCTTAGGTCTTCCGAGAAAATGAGATGTGACATTTCATGATACATGTATTAATTTTAACTTGGAAAAGAAAAAAATGTTTCCTGAAAAATAGGTAAATAAATACAAAAGCATCTCATAAATATTTTTCTAGGTTTGATGGAAAGTCATATCCTTCTGCTGAAGAAATGTTGCCCTTTCAGAGGTTTCACCAGAAACTGTTTGATGCATTGCACTGGTCAGGGGGAAATATTTGTAAAAAAAAAAAAAGAAAAAAAAAGGAAAAAAGAATGAATAAGTTGCAGCTTTAGTAGCTGCCTTTACAATGGACAAATCATCCGCTGACAGAGATTTCATCAATCAGTAACCCTTACTGAGGATTTCTGGGCTGAAGACTTTTATATATGCATTAGTATGGGTTACTACATATGAAGAGAAGAACCTGACAAAACTATTCCACTTTATCTCCGTTCCAGGAAAATGGGCCAATTCTCAGCTGCAATACTTTGGAGAATTTCCTGTCTGGTAGTTCAGAAACTGCCAAAAGCAGGGCGTAGAAGCCAGAAAGTACGCTGCTGTCATTGGCCCAAACAAACAAACAAAGATCCCCAAAATAACCCTCCCCAAAATAAAAATAGTTCTAAAAGATCAACAAAAACAAAAAAGGACCAGATTTTAAATGAGAGTTGTGTTTTACATATCATGTGGCTAGACATAGATTTTGGAAGAAATCCAGCTCAGCCCACTTTTCCCCACCATCTGTCAGCAGTAGGTTTGCTGACTGCGAAGAGCTTAGAGGCAACGCGTAAAAGGCGAGTGTTAGACAATCGAGTTTAAACATGACAAGAGCAGGAAAATTCAAATGCTTGATGATGTAATGTGCTAACACTTAGCTGTTGTGAGAAAAAGAGGAGGAGGAGGATAACACATTACAGAGAACAGGGTCGTTCACCTTTAGGCTGAATCCTCTGGCTCTTATCAGTTTGTACTGAGACCCTGACATTATTTAAACATGTGGTTGGGAGTGTTTATTTTAGACATAGGCCAAAGAGGTTTGGGATAGGGATTTAGATGTAGGTTATGGCCCCAGGTTTAGGCCTGTTGAGAAGCCAAGTCCCATTCTAGAGAACTGAAAACTTCTGAGATGATGAGATTAGTCAGGAAGACAGGAACCACCAGAAGATGAGCTAGCTGTGAATTTTGTGTCCTTTGTCCATATCCCAGGCTCATCTGGAGCAGAGGCATCTGACATCCTTGTATCAGTCCCATTTGTAGACAATCAGCTCCACTAAACTGCTATCTTTGCTGTGGGTCTACAGGGTGGACCAGACCAAAATGCTACTCATCTGCCCACCTGTAAGTTTGGTAGACTTAAGTGGTATACCAAGTCATGTGTATGAAGTTGAATAAGGAGGGAGCAGTTGAAACCTCAAGGGGCTGTTCTTAGACCCTGTTTGGAGCTATAATTCTGAACAAATTCTGAACTGGAGCTATAACTCTATAATTCAGAAGAGTTTGGTTTGGTCCCAAAAGTTCTTGGGGAAATAGATCTGTCTGCCAGACCAAATGGGATCATGGTACGAAGCTGTGCCCCTTCCAAAATGGGAAAGTATTTGCATGTGAGAGTTCAGCCTTGACTGAAGTTTTTATTTAATTCTCCCAAATTCCCTCCTGAAAGACATGCTATCAGAAAGAAACTTAACACCGTTCCATGTGTTATAAAAACATATCTCATATACAGGAGATTAGGAGGTTAGGAAAATGCACACTATGAACAGAAGGATACCCACTGAGCCTGTGACGGTAATTATAGTATTGGGTCTCATTTGCGTTATTGTAAAAGATTCTTTGAGAAATGTGCTTCTGATCTGGTCTTCAGCAGCAGGCAGAAGGATTTCTTAAACTCTCTTTGAACAGGGCTATGTTGGAAAAAGCTCAGACCAGTCTAGCTGAACTGGCTGCTAAAATTACAGCCAGTTTGGGAACTGGCTATTAAAAACTCTCCAACAAGCTTCATTTCCTCCTGATGGTCATTGCTTGTCTGCTGGGAAGCCTGTTCTCGGCCCAGCAGACAGCTCGTCCTTTTCCTCCTCTCTCACCCACACTGCTCTGGCTTAGTCCCAAAGTCACCACTGCTTCGTATACATTTGATGCTCTGTTCCGAAAGCACCACATCTGCCAGCCTTACCTCTGGTATTCAGTGGAAGGTGAACCTCTGCTTTCAAATGCTGTTTTCTGTCTTTTCAAGTGAAGGGATGCGGAACAGGGGGCTTCTTGGGTCCCATTGTGCCACCAGAACCTGGTTCACCTTGGAAGTAAAATGCATCTGAGGGAAAGAAAGGACAATGGCTTTGCCTGCTTTTGTTTCTTGGAAGAAGAAACTAACCGTGGGTTTTAATTAAACTGTCTGTGGGTTCGCACCATTGGGCATGACAGCCAAGCCCAGCCCCGGAAGCCACAGACTACCAGAAGTCTTCTGAGTGTGGCGCGAGCAGGGGAATGGATCAGCACCTGTGGACTGATTATAGATTTTGATGTGGTGCCATGACTAGGATCCATGCCAGTAAAAATCCTTATAAAAAGTGTGGACATAATTTACTGCATACCTGCTGTAATCAGTTTTAAAATCACAACATTTCCCTTGGTTTTGGTTGGGTCTTTTTTGTTTTCAAAAGATGGTAAGAGGGCAATTTCATCTTCAGATCAAAGTTATAAAGCCTCAAGAAACCATCTGAAACTTATAAACTCTCCATTTTGTTTTACATTTAGGTAATTAAAAAATACCAAACTATATATATTTTTTAATTGGGATTTAAAAAATGACTCCCAGTCACATACCTTGTAAACTGTTTCATTGAGCAGTAAAGTTTAAAAAGCTCAGTTAAAACAACTTTTGAAAACGTTTTTTCTTTTTCTTTTTTCTTCTTTTCTTTTCTTTTCTTTTTTCTTCTTTTCTTTTCTTTTCTTTTCTTTTCTTTTCTTTTCTTTTCTTTTCTTTTCTTTTCTTTTCTTTTCTTTTCTTTTCTTTTCTTTTCTTTTCTTTTCTTTTCTTTTCTTTTCTTTTCTTTTCTTTTCTCTTCTCTTCTCTTCTCTTCTCTTCTCTTCTCTTCTCTTCTCTTCTCTTCTCTTCTCTTCTCTTCTCTTCTCTTCTCTTCTCTTCTCTTCTCTTCTCTTCTCTTCTCTTCTCTTCTCTTCTCTTCTCTTCTCTTCTCTTCTCTTCTCTTCTCTTCTCTTCTCTTCTCTTCTCTTCTCTTCTCTTCTCTTCTCTTTTCTTTTCTTTTCTTTTCTTTTCTTTTCTTTTCTTTTCTTTTCTTTTCTTTTCTTTTCTTTTCTTTTCTTTTCTTTTCTTTTCTTTTCTTTTCTTTTCTTTTCTTTTCTTTTCTTTTCTTTTCTTTTCTTTTCTTTTCTTTTCTTTTCTTTTCTTTTTATTTTTTTATTTTTTATTAATGAAATACTGACAAACTGGTGAATGTTGTAATCAGGTAGAAACTGCTGCCTGAGGGAAAAAAAACAAACATATCTGTATTAAAAAAAAAAAAAAAGGAAAGTCCTTTGTTTCCATTAATATATGTTCCTACTTTGTCATAACCTACAAAAGTCACCATGGCAAGTGACTAAAACACAGAAAAGTGGTTTCATTGTTGAATTGTAACAGTTTAAGAAATCCCAGAATAGCTGTGGCTGGTTGCGTCTAGGCATGTTCATACAGCAGGTAGAATGGTTCTTCCAAGCAAACCTTGTTCTGGGAACCTCCACTCAGCATTGTGAAGGACATCTAATGACCATGGCTCTTCTGTCATCCAGCAATAAGCCACCTACTGCAATCTTTTAGTTCAGAGATGCTGAGAAAGAACAGCACCCTGTGTCAGCCCTCATTTTCCTCTGAATAAAGCCCAGAAGTATGGGGTGTGCCAGGAACAGCATAGCACACTGCTGAAGCTTGCTAGCAAACAGCAATGAGTCTGGCCCCAACTCCACGCGCTGCCAGCATCATCCTTTGTGCCATGCAGTCATGCCATCCTGTGCTGGCGTGCATGGTGTGCCAGGGGTCAACACAACTTTGCTAACGTGAGGTAGAGAGCCAAGACTGCTGGCTCCATGTTGCTCAAACAGCCAGACCTGCAGGCACCGAGCCCCGTCCATAGCTAATCTGTTGTATGGGACATTGTGTGGATTTGTAACCTTCCCCCAACCAACTGGAGAGCCAAGCCACAGTGCTCGCTGCCAGCAGGTCCACTCAGGCTCTCAGTTTTTTTTCACAGTGCAGTTCTTCTGGACAGAGATAGTAAAAAAGTCCTAATATACTTTGATAAAGCCAAAGCTAAAGCACCCCATAAATACAGTCATCTGGTTGAAACAAAATTGAACTTCCCTTCCACATGGTTGTGTATGTCTGTATTGTGCTTTACAATTTAAGAGAGGCTCAACAACTGTCATCTCCCTTTCTATAAAGCTTTCAGCCCCTACCAAATTTCCCTTAACTTGACATATCCTATACAAATTTTCTGAGCTCTCTGAAATCTGGAATATGGCCAAGTATCATTTTGTTGTAAAGTGGGAGACAGAGACATGTAAGATTCATACACAGATTTTTAAACTGTGCACTGCTTAAGTGGCAGAAGGAAAACCTAAGTGCTTGCTGTAAGCCAAGCCAGAACATGCATCATTTTTACTATTTATTTCCAGCATTTTAAACATTTTGAATTTTAATTCTTTGAATTTACTTAAAAAAAAAAGAAAAAAAAAAAGCATAATTACAGCTTTCATACATGATTGTAAAGCCCAATAAATCTGGGGAACTACCCAAGAAGCCAACAGAGGATTATCAGCTTGTATCTCTAAAGAACCCTACCTGCAACTCTCACATCATGGTGTTTCAGTGTAATCACTATGTGGCCAGCTAAGGCTTGCTTTGAACTGCCTAACTGATGGATTAATCTAGACTAATAAAGAGTTTTTATACATTCATTAACAACCATTGTGGAAAAAAAAAATCATCGTAGTTTCCCTGGCCATCAAAAACAGAGTAAAAGAAAGGTCTAATGTTGTTCAAAAATAGTGGGCAAGGGGGAAGTAAGGTAAAAGGGTCAGTGAACATTAAAAAATTAAGACCAAATTTCCCCCAAATTCACAAAAAGTACTATTATAATGAACAAAAACGTGAAGGATAAAAGTAGGTCAGTCCTAGAGCCTCCATACCTCCTCTAGGTAAAGTGGTAAGCCAATGATTAGAAACAAACAGAAATTTAACCAATAAACAGTGTAAAAAAGTATGACATCATCTGATGAATTTTACATGTGTAACTTAGAAAGAGCTCACCTGGCACTATGAGACTTTCTCTGTCTGGTTGGTTTGAGCACTAGCCCAATTCTGATCACTGGGATGTGCAGCAGTGAGAATTTGTCCACGCTATAGACCCTGTGCTGTAGTCACTTCCGAGCATAGACAGCAACAGGAAGAGTTTTCCTGTTAGTGTCATTACACTACTTCTTCAAAGGATGTGGGCTAAGCCAACAAAAGCTGTTCATTGTCAGCATGGCTCTATCCATTTGGGAGGTTTTCTGGAGTAATGGTGAGAATGAAAGAGTGAGAATTTATCTGTTGAAACACTATAGAGGAGGTGAGGTGTATGTGCAAGAGTGGTGAAAGAGAATGAGCCAAGTTAGGTAATAAGTTTCAGATGAAATAAGCTAAATAAGAGCTGTTGAGTTATTTTATGTAGCTTGGTTCCAGTAGCTCATAATCCTGACCACTCTTATATTCTCCGTGTACATCAGGACAGACTGTAGCAATCTCTTTGTCCCTTACTCTCTTCACAACCGGTATCCTTGAGTAAAATGTTGACCTTATCCAAGTCAAAATCTGTATGACCAAGAGAATTTCATCATCTAGAAATAGTGAATCTTCTGGAGAATAAAGTACAGTAAGAGCAGAGTCAGGCTCTCTAGATCTGGCTAAGGAAAGACCATATAAATAGCTTCCAAAATAGCTGCTGAAATGTGTCATCTTCCCTTTCAGATTATTGCATGCCAAGAGTTTTAATTCAGTGCTATAAAAGTAGAAGGCCATGCTCAGACGGTGCCTGCATTACTTTACACTGCTTTAATCCCAGCAGGGTTGTCCTCTGGGTAAATCCTCCTGATCTACACAGCAGCAAAGCACGGCCACGGCTGCAATCAACAGTGGCTTGAAGTTCATCTCAGAAGAGTCAGAGAGACAGCTAGGAGGAAAGACAGCTGCCCAAGTATGGCAAAATATACACAAACTAAAGCTCCAATGAAAATGTTTAAAAATCAAAACCTCTGCTGGGGAAAAGTTGCATACAGTTTAGAGTTGATACCAAAATAGTTACAGAAGTGTGTTGTTGACCAACCTGTTCTTCCAGGTGTGACAGTTTAATGCATTTTCCTGGTATCCTTGCTGTGCATTGCAAACTCAAGTGTAGCTGTACGAATACATTCCTGATGTCCCGATGAAGAGGGGAGCCTCAAAAGGCTGCTCAAACTGATTTGCTACAGCAGCAGGAAGATGGATTTAGTTTTCAGGTGGTTGCAACAGTCTGAATGAGATGACAGTCTCATGCTGTCTCATGTGGATTGTTTATACTTATACTGTAAATAAACCTGGAGGAGCAAGGCACATTTTGGCTTGCTCTGGCTGGTGCTTTCTGATTTCTGTTAAACTATGTTAAACAAAGGTGACAGCAGTTAAGCCAGTGTCATCATCCTGCATTTACTCTGGGATAATGGGGGTCAGAATATGCAGGGGAAAAGTAGGTATTACGTATAAAATATATTGCACTACCCAATATAAAATATATCCAATATATGTGTTACACTATATGCATAATTCTATATGCATAATTCATTATAGCAAGTGAATACTACACATGTTAATTGTAACTGATGATCTTGAAAGAGACTGAGAGGTTTTCCCTTTCTTCTGGTTTGAGTTTATTCAATAAGCATACTCTGGATACTGGAGGTAACTATTCAATAGTGAAGTGGGCAATCAGCAGTAAAGGCTAGAGGGAAAAGCAAAAGCAATAAATTGACATCCACCACTATTCAACAAATGCATTGATGCTGTGATTCCCTGCCCATGCCTCCCAAACCCATTCCCTCTTTTCAGACAGTCATTCTTGGTCTGTAGGTGGGAGTTGGTGTCCTCCTGGGCTTCTCAACAATTTAGAGGTTTCCACACGTTAAATAACAACATGGGAAGAATTTTGAAGGCATGGGGGCAATTAAGTGCAAAGACTGTCAGTGGGAGCTGGATAGTTACCAAACATTTTGGCTCTTATGATCCTTGTCTGGATAAAGACGTCACTTTGGGCATATCCACAGAAAATATTCCAGGTATCCACAAGCTTGCACTTCCCATCCTTTGTGAAGGCTGTGAGCTGTAAGAAAGCATGAACACAGTACCATGTCCAAACTAATAAGCCCTGTTGGGGTCACAGTGCCAGGCAAAAATTGCCACATGAAAATTACAGTGGGGTGGACTCACACACTGCTAATTCAGAGCACAGGCAGAGTAAGCCGAGGTTGGCCAACAATGCATTGTTCATACGGTTGTTGTCTTGTGTGGTTTGGGGCATCCTGAATGAGCCATGCAGAGGGTTCAAAGTGCAGACAGGGAAGGACTACAGCAACATGCAAAGCCTCACTAAGATATCCTGTCTAATTTACAGCTCTTTGTTGCCTTACTCCGGGTTTGCATCAGCGCAATGGAGAAGAGGGTCAAGTTTTTCTTTCTAGACATTAAGAAGCCTGAGGAAATATCAGCAAAAAGAATAAAGATTTTGGAGGAGAAAGGGAAGATGAGAAAATCTGAAAGCCTCTGGGTTGCTGTGAATGTAGGGAAGCTGGGTGAGAAGCTGTGGGGAACAGTCAGAGAGAAAGCTGGCCACAAAGCTCCACTTGAAGTGGAGGAGAAGCAACTCAGCAGCACTTGCTGCTCTAGTTAAATATCAGTGAGGTAACTTCCACCAAAAGAATGCCTCCTGAGGGGGGAGAAAGCAAGCAGAGTGTCAGGACCAGCTGGCAGCTTGAGAAAAACAACCATACAATTAAACAGCACCACTGGGAGCACTGGACGCCTGCCCCTGCCTCCTCATTGTCACTATTCAGGGCTTGTCAGAAGAATAATAAAAGGTGCTATAAAGAGAAGACAAATCTCAGGCAGTCAGAGCAGCAATAGGACTGGCCAGAAGGGATAGCATTCAGAGCTGGATTCCTGAAGCTATGAGAGCATTTAGGGGCCTGCAGAAGTGTCTGGCTTTGGAGGCATGCTTTCTGTCTCCAAAGGTGACAAGGCAAAGGGAGGGCCCGCTCAAGACCCTACACCGCACAGGGGTCAGGCTCTTCCGCTGATCAAAAATGCATGAGGATTGGTCTGTCCCTTCATTTCCTAGCAGTTTTCATCTGTTGGAGTGCTAAAGAAATGCTGGAGGACAGGACTGTGGCTGTCAGGCCCCTGGTCTGGAAATCTTCATGTAGCAGCTTCAGTCAGGTTCCAGTTTTCATCCACACCTGCACCTCCCTCCATTAGTGCCAACACCGTGATGTGTTCCCAGCATATCAGAATACGGCATTCAGAGAAGCACCTCATGAGTGTGACTCACTACAACCCTTCATTTTAAATGACCTGATCCGTAAAATTACCTGCTCAGTTTTGAGAGGAGCCAGAGATGGAATTTCACCCAGGCACAGAGATAATTTTCACTGTCTCCAAAACAGGAATCCTTGAGAAGGACAGATTCCTCCAAGCAATAAAGGCTAGGAAGGAAATCATTTTTGAAGGCCAGAAGATCCTATTCTTTCCAGATTTAGGCACAGTGATAAACATCAAAAGGAAACAATGGATACCCACTTCTGCAGGTGTTTCCTTCGTTCTTAACTGCTCCCCTCCAGCCTGTTGGGAATTCTGTTCTTGCCTATTGTTTGGTAAATTCCAAGAATCATATTTATATCCATTAAGTGAAGGACTGCGTGCTGGGTACAAATTCCCCAGTGCATGGCTACATTATTGTGCCAACTGGAACACTGGGGAAGCCAAATCCCAGCTAGGTTCCCCAAGCCAAAACCCTAGGACTCAAAGTCACTCCACAGTTCAAGACAATATCAGGTTCCTCTAGTCGGAAAATGGAAAACAGCAACTGTTTGTCTTCACAGACATTTTGTTTTCTAGTGTTAGAAAACATTTCTTCACACCCATCTCTACCACACCAACAACAAGACCTGCTCTGCATTGCTGCAGCTGACCTGAAATAACATGCCAAATAACACAAACATGAAAAGCTACTCAAGGAGAGGCAGCATTTTGAAACACAGCTCAAAAATTTTCCTAACCAAAAAGGTGGTAGAACAAACAAATACATTGAATAAACACCCCAGGAAGATGAGCTCATCCATCTGATGCGCTCTAGTCCTGGAATCTTCTGTCTCCACCTTTATATGGCAGAGGTGAACAACAGAAAGATAATTTCTGGAAAGAAAAATCAGATGAGCAAATACATGAGGGATATCAAACTTGGCATGTTGATACACACATGCCAGTAGATTAAGCAACATCTTGGAGTGTGTCACTCTAATTTTATGTTTGTATATTATATCTATAATAGCTACTCTAAAGTATCTTTTCCATGGACACTACTTAAAACTCTCTACACTGGGAAAAAAAAATACAATTTTTCAGATAGGGAAACTGAGTCACCAAGACATAACAGATGTTTCCTAGGGAGCATGGTACTAAATAAATGGGAAAAGACAGTCCTAAAAACTCTCAGTGAAGTGTTTTTTCCCCACAAGCACACTGCCTTTGCATGTGCATGGATATATGCATGGACACTGATGTTCAACTCAGAATACCAAGTCCCATAGCCCTGGTGAAAACAATAATTACCTGATGTAGCTGCAGTTTGTCTGGTAAGACACCACAGAATCCAAAGCAAGATTTGAGATTCCTAGTTTATGCCTTCTGAGCTCTGTATTTCCCAGCTTGCATGAGCAACCATACTATTAAAGTAGCAGAAGGACCATCTATCATCAGATAGCAACATTAAATTATAACAACAAAAATTGCATTCAACAACCCAAACTCAGGTCTCTGAATTTAACAAATTTCTTGAACTTTGAGTAGCAACAACTAAACTCGTTTCAAGCACTACTTGTGCTTTAGAAAGAAAAAAGTCACCTCAGAGTCAAAGCTAGTATGCATCTCTGCCCATCAGCAGTGTTAATTTATCCTCCAAAAATACTTCCTTTTATAAGTAATTTTTTTTTCTTTAAAGTGTGGGAAAATGAACCACTCAGCTTCATGCCAGTTGTCACACAGGAAGTCTGTGACAGAGATGAAGTTCTCCAGGATACGGCCTTTGATGGCCCAGAACTGTTTCTGTGAGGGACACCCATAAGTCTTCTATGGGGGTGATGTGGGAGAATGCAAAATGCGAGCTCACCATCTCTCCTACCTGCCACTTGGCCTGGGAGCCACTGTTGACACAAAGGGAAAAAAAAAGGGGGGGGGGGGGGAGGGGAGGAAGGGGACTTTTCTTCTTTGTCTGAAGAAAACCAACCTGCTCTGTAAAAGGTGTTTTTGTCACAAGCAATGATGTAGAAACGGTAGGTTTCCATCTCAGAAAAGCTCATCACTTCACAGATCTACTTTTCACCAGCTCTCTGTTCACAACCTACCTTTCTTCAAAACTGCAGTGGGTAAAACCCATTTTTTACCACAGAATTTCTGTGCAGCAGTTAAGTTGTGCAGTTCTGACCCAGTAAAAGATAAAGGACAACACATATTAGTCAGCAGTAAGGAAGTTTTTATCTATTATTTATAGGCTTTTTTTTAGTGCTCATCACCATTGTCTCTGAGCACTTTATAACCATTAATGACTATACCCTTACGACACCCCACTGAGGTTGGTCACCTGTAATGTCCTCATTTCTCAGAGACTGAGCAAAGGCCACTGGGCCAAACCTCAGCCCTCAGAACCCTTTCTATTGCCCCATGCAGAAGACTAGTCTTCCTTATCCCCTCTCCATTCTTCTCCAAGCATTTTACATGTCAATCCCACAAAACTCAAGCACGTGCTTAATTTTAACAAGCATGTCCCGTGAAGCACAATAAGATCATTCACAGTGCTTGAAGCAAAGCAGGTGGGAGAGCCTTTGTGGGTTGGCGACGTTGTTTGGCACACAGCTCTGCTGCTGCATGGAGCTGAAATGAGACGTGTGAGGAAGGTTGACTTGTTTACAGCATCCCTATAATTAATAACCACACTGGAAAATGTTTGCAGATATACACATACCAAGTTCTGAAGCATGACACGCACTTTGATTCATGTACGACACGCGCTCTCCGATACGTAAAATTCTCGGTGGCCTGGAGTTTGTCAGCCTGTTGATTCTGCTGAAACATATGTTGGTCTATTGAGGGAGCTGCGTGATGAGCAATTTCTCAAATGTCCCAATTTGGAAATGTAGCTGCAGTCACTGTTTTAGGGGAAGTGCTGTGTGATTGAAAGCTGAAGCTGCACCATGCAGTTCAAATTAGATTTGGACATTGTGTGCACTGTCAATTTGGAGAACTCTTCACATGCTTGCCAGTAGTTTATAAGAAATATGGGCACGAGGCATAGACAACATTTAGTCCTCCAGTTTCTATTTAGTTTTAGTCAGACAAACCCCTTGAAACACAAAGGGATGGAACCTTGAATTTCAACAGGGAACACGCAAAAGAACAGGGTTGGAAGGAATGAGAGAATAGCTTATTCCTGCATAACCTCTGTTCTTCACATGACCAGTGGCCTGCTGATCTCAGTTAGTCGTGGGGAGTGTGGAAACCAAAACTAGCAGCCTGCGGGTCATTTGGAGGAGGGAAATCACAGAATCTGTTTGGAACTAGCTAGTTTCTCATAACCTCACTCATTTTATTTGCCAGCTGTTTTTCTGAAAGGTGGTGAAGCAACAAAACACACCCTTGCTCTAGCTTTTCTTTCCTTCTCAAATCTTTTTTTCAAAGTTGCAGAAGTGTCAAAAAATCCAGTTGCATCTAAGCCTTGATCCAGCACCCATTGCCCTCAGAAGGTGTTGAACGGGGTCCACGGGCCTGAGTTTGCACAAAGCTGGATTCAGAAAGCCACTTAATCACATTGCCTGAAGTCCTGCTGATTTCACTGCAAACTTTTTCCATCATGCTTGTTAAAGGTGAGGGTGCTGTGAGTAATTTTCCCTTCAATGCGTATGTTTAAATTCATCACAGCAAAGAAAACTCAAGCTGAGCTGAGGCCCAATTGATTCCAATGGGATTAAGCATTTGTTTACAGGCAGGCATGTGTGTAAGCACCTTCCTGGATTACAGCCTTACATCTACTCAGGTCAAAATGACTGTACTTGTGTTGTGCTGAAACAGGGTCCTTATTGTCCTTCAGAGTGAAGGCTAAGAGTCTTCCCTCTGCTTTGATGGCTGCACTGAAGGATATTTTGCGTTCCTAGAGGAAATCTGTCTCCATGTAAGTCAAGACAATTTTTTCCATTCACTGCTATGGAGTTAAAATTCACTTTCATCTGCACAGGACCATGGAAAAAATCAAGGTTGACTAGGATGACCATTTTTCTATGTGACCATTTTAATAAATTATTAAAAAACAAAACAAAACAAACAAACAAACAAAAACCATGCTATTATCTAAAGCCCTATTTGATATAAAGCAGGCTGGCACCTTTTTTTTTTTTTTTTTGTGAGTAACTATTACTTGATAAGTCAGTTTCAACCAGAAGTATATATCTGTTTGTGCTTTCATGACTGTGCTGGCTTTCTACCAATTACATGTAAATTATGCAATTATATGTAAATCGTGGAATATACTAGTATGAGCCATCTATCATCATACAAACATGTTCCACAGCCCACATTTCTAGCAGAACATAATGAAGCCAAAGAAAATCAGGAAAAAAAATGGGGGCAAAATAAAAGAACTAAAGCTTGTAATAATAGTAATAATAATTAATAATTAAATAAATAAAGCCAGACTAAGAAGTATTTACTTGTAGCCTGATACAATGCAGAGTAAGTTCAGTGAGATCTCTTCTGCTGATTTCAGTGGGAAATGAATTAGTTCCTTCTTTCCTACGCATGGAAACCAGATAGCAGAGGCTGTTTGCTTTTCTTGTTCTCAGCAATTTAATCTAATTTACTCAAATCAAAACTATACCCTTTTTTTTTGTAAGTCTTTCACTAGTGGGCACCAATGAAATTTAGTCCCTTCTCAAGCCCTCAGCTTCAAGTTAGCAGTAGCAAATACAAACAGCTGAGAGGAAGTAGAAAGCCATAATTCAAAGAAAAAGCCTAAATGCCTAAAAGCCTAAATACATATGTATATGAACATATCCTTCTGAGTGGGAACTGCACATGCCTAAAATGTATTGCCCACTGAAGACTGGGTGAAGTCTAGACCTTTTGCTCAGGTTGAACACCTGATCATAGAATCATAGAACTACAGAAAGGTCTGGGTTGGAAGGGACCTTAAAGACCATCTAATTCCACACACCCCCTGCCATGGGCAGGGACACCTTCCACTAGATCAGGTTGCTCACAGCCCCATCCAGCCTGGCTTTAAG
Source organism: Anser brachyrhynchus (assembly GCF_964034855.1). NCBI lineage: Eukaryota > Metazoa > Chordata > Aves > Anseriformes > Anatidae > Anser > Anser brachyrhynchus. The sequence goes on from NC_137697.1 coordinate 46,415,084, forward strand.
CACCTCCAGACATGGGGCATCCACAGCTTCTCTGGGCAACCTGTGTCAGTGCCTCACCACCCTCTGAGTAAAGAATTTCTTCCTTATAGCTAATATAAACCTAACCTCTTTCAGTTTAAAACCATTACCTCTTGTCCTGTCACTACACCCCCTGACAAAGAGTCCCTCCTCAGCTTTCCCGTAGGCCCACTTTAGGCACTGGAAGGCCGCTATAAGGTCTGCCCGGAGCCTTCTCTTCTCCAGCCTGAACAACCCCAATTCCCTCAGCCTGTCTTTGTACGAGAGGTGCTCCAGACCCTTGATCATCTTCATGGCCCTCCTCTGGACTCGTTCTAATACGTCCATGTCCTTCTTGTGCTGGGGGCCACAGAGCAGAACGCAGTGCTCCTGGTGGGGTCTCACGAGAGCAGAGCAGAGGGGGACAATCACCTCCCCAGCCCTGCTGGCCACACTGCTTTTGGTGCAGCCAGGATACGGTTGGCTTTCTGGGCTGCAAGTGCACAGTGCTGGGTCATGGTGAGGCTCTTGTGAGGTGCAAAGTTGACACAACGATTCTGAACCAGAATTCTCCAAGCAGTCAGAGACATCTGTGTCTTTTCTACTTCAGGGTTCTCTGACCCTGTCCCTCCACTTGGGACCTCTGGGACACACAGGGCTGTCAGTTAACAGTGATACTATCTTCTGCAGGAACATGACATGCCAAGCATGACAAGTTCTGCATTAGGGCCCGAACAGAGAGTCAGGAAAAACAGGCCCACTACTCACTCTTTGAGGAGAAATGAAAAGACAAGTGCAAAGCAGGTGGGGACTGGACACACATAGATTTAGGACTCTGACTCATGACTGGATAGATTTAGCTGGCTTAGCTAAGGCAGCCGCTGCCTCAGCTGTTTGCCCCAGTCTTCTGCCAAAGGTTATTTTGGGCCTTCTGGATGGGATGGGGACCCACTCTTGTCCCATATGGACCTAATGCATGCCATGGAGGTGGAGAAGTTCGAAGGCAGGTACAGTCCCTGCTCAGGCACTTGGCCCTCCCTGCCTGTGGCAAGGAGCACCATGGAGGTTGGCCATCCAGCACCACTCATATAAATGTTTGCAAAAATGTTAACGGATCGTTGCATGTGTATGAAAAAAAGACAGTGTTCAAGAAACACATTATTTCCTGTTGGAGGTTAATAACATTTCTCTGAAGCTTTTTGAAAGTAATGACTCTGGGGGACCACAGGTTTTGGTATCCAGCTCACAACACCCAAAGCGCTTTTATAAAATAGGTCAGATGCTTGAAATCTTATGAAAATAAGGCACTGTAAGTTCAAAAAATGAGTATCAGTGTTTCCTCAGCAGTAAGTAATGTTCCTGAATTCATAGACTGCCACTTCCACACAATAACTGTATGAACTGCAGACGAGTAGCACCAAAACATGTCTCTCTCCATGCACAAGTAGCACAAATTAGCTCACAGTCTGTCTTTTCAGGGACAGGTAGAAGAAGCAGAAGAGCACCACCAACACATGGCTCTCTCCATGCACAAGTAGCACAAATTATCTCACAGTCTGTACATGCGGGGACAAAAGAGGGAGGAGAGGCTGCCTGTGCAGTGAATGAGAAATGCTGCGTGCTCTGCCACAGCCTCTCTGTCTTTGGAGGTGATTCAGCACTTCCTTTAACAGGGCTCCCCTCTGATGGTGGCTCCTTGTTTCCATGGGCCAGTTTCAGCCCCCTCATGAAGCAACACCACATACTCTCAGACTGACATATTTAAACAACAGCTTAAGCCTCATTTAGGCTAGCTGCTTTCTCAAGAACTACCAGAAAAAGCCCAATGGTCTTTTGTTCACAGTGCAGACACAAGTGAGAGGATGTCTCCAGCTGGTGTAAAGAGGTCCCACAGCACTCCACAGCTGCTGAGCAGGTAGGGATGGTTTACTCTTGTTTTTGTTTTTGTTTTTTAAAAAAAAGGTACTGTTGTTTACACTAAAGAAATGTACCAAGTCACCGCTCAAAGGGTGGTGATATCACTTGAAGGCTGGCAGGACCAACAGCTGGAAACGAGAACACTCACGAGAAAATTACAGAAGAAGCTGGACTGTAAAACGAAACCAGTGCCATGACATTGTGTTCCACCAACACAGGAGGAACGTGCTGCCTGAGAGGGTGTGAGGGCAGCATGACCTGCCGAGGGCAGATTTAGCAACCACCAGTGGTGGGGCCATAGCCAGCTTCCTGCTGTGGATGAAGGCGTTTCACAGAACCTCCAGCCAGGTCCCAGGACAGCAGGTGCACTGGTGGCCAGCCCACTCCAGAAAGCTGATAAAAAACGTCTGCCTGCTTCCTCCACCAGCTTGAGCATTTTCCCACAGCCTTGTATCTTCTGGGGGATGACTGACAAGCTCTCTCCATCTTGGTTTCCACTAAAGAAGACCTAATCAACTGTAGGAGGCCCAGGGAAGCTCCTGAGATGGGCCAGCACTGAGTGTGAAGCCCCACTGCAGGCAACAGTGCCTTTGGCAAGCTGGCATGGATGGGCTGGGGGCAGCTCATGAGGAGCCTGGCTGTATTCTGTGCTCCAGCATGCCATGCAGTTTTTGGTTGCATACAGCTAGCAGCCTGCCAGGAGATTGCTTTAAAGCAAACATAGGTACATCTACATCAGCTTGGAGACAGAGAAGTGACAGCAGGGTGGACATACCTTGCAGCTAGATAATTCAGACACTTCATTATCCAAGGCATTGGCAAGACTTTTTAGGGCTTCCACTGCATTTTCCCTAACTAATCAAGCTGAAGGCTCGGCACAGACCTCACTGCCAAGACAGAGTACCGAGTGTCATGCACAATGGCTCCTTCTGGGTAACCCAGCCAGTTTTGCTAACAGGGACAGTCCGTTTTGGAGTGATGAATGCTACGTTATTGGCTGAAACTTGTTAGACAGGCGGAATTCTCTCAACATGATCTCCCAGCAGAGGAGAACAAAATACAGGCAGGATACAGGCAGGCTTGAATTTTCCTGCTAATGTATTCACGAAGAAACAGAAAGCCCTGAGAAAGTACGCCTGCTGGTTCCTCGCCTGCATTACCCACATTGAGCTCCATGCTGACAGAGTTTGTAGAGATGTTGGGAAATAATGTGTTTTTGGAACACTAAAACTATCATTGCCTCTGATTAAAACAATCCAGCTCCCAGTTTGGTATAGTCATGATCACATACTGTTCTAAACATATATTCCAGCCTCTCTATTTATGTTCCCAGTTTCATATCTGAAACCCATGATTTCGCAAAAGGTCATTTATACACCTTGAGTGAAGTAACATAAAATTACCCCCAATGTGGGCTTGGAAATAGCCTTTCTCCCCTCTTTCTCTTTGTGTGTTTGTGTGAGCGTGTGTTTGTGCATGTATATGTTCTTGAGTCGACATCTATTAAAGACTGAACTCATTTGTGTTGAACATGCCACCTACAGGGAGTGTTTTGGAGCAGTCAAGTTAGAGGAGATAGATAAAAGAGAAGAAGAAGAGGTAATGAATATGGAGTGTAAATGCCTTAGCAAAGTAATGGAGACATGTACTAACAGCAAGTGAAATTTGACCTTCTGGCTGAAAACCTGATAGCGAACCAATTGGAGAACTTTAGAAAATTGGATCAGCCTCAATGGGCACAGAGTAAACATTGGGAGTGCAATACAGTCTTATTAAACATAATGCACATTTAATGCATAATTTTATTGCAACCAATTTCATGCTACTGCCTTAAATGAGTCTGGGTCTACTTCCACTGTAGCAGTCCACTACCATTAGTGCCTCTTAAAAGAATTGCAAGGCCAGTAAACTATCACTGGTCTGATCTCTCCCTTAGCCCATACTTTCTGCTTCATAAACTCTCCCAGCTCCCACAGCTTGTAGTGAGATCTTGTCTTCGTTCAGTACACGGCTTTTGAAACACTAAACTGTTTTGGCAAGTCTTTCACAGATGGGAATGTTACAACATTTCCATTTTACGCTGGTGCAGTAAAGCAGTGAACCTTTGCAGCTATAGATCAGTCGTCTGAATCCCAGCCTTACAACAGGAGTTCCTGGAACCTATACAATCAGCCTAGTGCTGAAGATTTCTCAAGCACAGCAGGCAAAATCCTATTTTTCTAAGTGACAGCAATAGTGTTTGCCCTCTGACAGGAACAAGGAATAAGGAAAACAAATGATGCTGAGTGCTAAGAAAGTGAGTAGCCCCCTCACAGACAGATAGAGTATGGCTGGATTAACACAAAAGAAACTGCAAAGATGGAACAGTAAGTGCTTAATTTATGCTATCAGGGTATGGAAATCCATAGTGAATTTCCAATCATTGCTTGCTGAGATCTTCACAGACTTCAGAGTTATTATCTGCACCTTGTAGAAACGCCATCAAGAAATCTTTCAGTGTCATGCTGGGAATTTCTAGATATTAAAGACATCCTGTCTTTAGTTGAGCTTGGATTTTCAATGGTCACAAATTTCAGGGGTGTTTGAGTCCAGAATCATGATCTGAGCCCATCCCCACATCTGAGATTGGTCCTTCCTGCTTTATCACAGAAAGCTGTTAGTAACATCTGCAGAAGAGTGCTGGTGGAGCTCTCTGTAGGGGTCTTGTTTGCTAAGCACTACATGTATAGGTATGTGAGAGCCATCACTTGCCCTGACAAGGTTTAGAGTTTCAGCTAATAGCAAAGTGCAGCTCAAGGCTGATACACACAGAGTCAAAGAGGCTACCACTGTTTCTGCCAAGGGGTATGAAGTCATGAGTCAAGCCTTCAGTGCTAGTGAAAAAATTTGCTTGTTTTTGATTCACATTCTAAATTTTCAAACCCTCCCACTGTGATCGCTACACCTAGAACTCACTTTTGCATTGGACAGGAAGCTAGAGAGCTGGAAGTTTTGTGGGAAGAAGACCCAAGCACCAGGATACTCTTTATTCAACTTCTGAGTGTGGTAACTGCAGAGAGCTAGAAAGGCTACTGGAGACCTGATATCAGAAGACCATGACTTGGGGATACTAGTGCACGAAAAGTTGGATGTGGGCCAGCAATGTGTGCTTGGAAGCCAGAAATTCAATGGTATCCTGGGCTCCATAAAAAATAAATGTGGCCACTAGGTTGAGGGAGGTGATTTTCCACCCCTACTCTGCTCTTCTGAGACTTCACTTGGAGTAATGCAGCAAAACCCCAGCAAAAGGAAGATACAGACCTGTTAAAGTGGGTCCAGAGGAGGGCCACAAAGATGATCAAAGGTCTGGAGCACCTCTCCTACAAAGAAAGGTTGAGAGATTTGGAATTGTTCACCCTGGAGAAGAGAGGCTCTTGGCAGACCTTATTGCAGCCTTGCCATACTTAAAGGTGCCTTGCAAGAAACATGGGGAGATACTCCTTACCAGGGTATGTAGTGATAGGGCAAGGTGTAATGGTTTTAAGCTAAAAAAGGGGAGATTTAGATTAGAGGTTAGGAGGAAATTCTTCACTCAAAGGGTGGTGAGGCACTGGAACAGGTTGCCCAGAGAAGCAACCTGTGGATGCCCCATCCCTGGAGGTGTTCAAGGCCAGGCTGGATGGGGCTTTGGGCAACCTGGTCTGGTGGGAGGTGTCCCTGCCCATGGCAGTGATGTTGGAACTGGGTGATCTGTAGAGATCCCTTCCAACCCAAACCATTCTACAGTTCTATGATTCTATGGTTCTGGAGCAGACAGGTGTCCGTAAGTTTGGCCCCAAAATATAGTATGGATCTGTTGATGTTATAACAAAGTGTAATCTCTCTTGTCCCATTTATTTGGACAATATAAGAAATTCCAATCTATTTCAGAACTGAACCTAACATTTCACACTCCCTAAGAATTATCAGGCTGTCTTATGGTTTTGTGGCATATTGAACTTCACAGCTTTTGGTGGACAGGGGAAACTGAGTACCTTTTCTAAGACTCCATGCATGTGCATACACTGAACTTCACCTGGTCACCTAAGTGGCACAGCAAACATATGCAGATAGGCTCAGCTGAGGGGGCAAACTTTTAAGCATATATGTAATTTTCAATAACAATTGTGTCTCTAAACATAGGTGATGGTTTTGCACATTTACGGAACTATGAATTACTGAAAAGCACTCCACAGATAACGCTTTTGTTGCCATCTCCTATAAATCAAATTACCAAGAGATACATCTGATTGTGAACATACTTAAAAAATGCTAAAGTCATGCAATTTTCCTCCACTTGTTTAAAACAAAAAATGATACCAATGTCAATCATTTTAACTATAAATACTGTCTGAGCAGCAACACAAGAGCATTTACAATGGTAACATGCACAAATCATTCTGGAGAAAAAAAAAATCAAGAAAATAATCAAGAAATAAAGAAAAAAATAAATGAGAAAAGAAAAAAAAAATGAAGAAAATAAAATTCTTCAGCATCAGTCTCAACAGGATTTGTAAATCATGAGGGAAAAAACAACAACAACAACAACAACAACAGTTAAAACAACAGAAAAGCATTATGTCAAGTGTTGGAATTTACACATGGTGGGCTAGATGGTCTATAGCCTGATTTCACATGTCCATGCATACGTTATTGTGAAGGGAGAGCTGGGGATGGACGGTGTAACTCTGGAGTTCCACTGATACATGGAAATGGGTAGCCCACCAAATATAGGAGTGAAAGATCTCTTTGGCCTCCAGCAAAGGAAGCATTTCCCCATTCTGGCTTGAAGTTGGCCTACCTACCAAGGATGAAGCATGCCTCTCTAGACAGTGGCTGTCACATTTACACACTGCAGATGTACGTGTACATTACATACATGTAAAAGAAGATGCCTATGTGCATTTTCCTAGCACTTGCCATGCACAGTCATACAACTCTAGAGAGACACGCAAAGACAATGCCCTAACTTCTCATTGGAAAACTTCTGGCATTTTTAACTCAAATACATTAGGAACAAACTTGCTCAAAAGCTTTCCAAGGCAGCTAATATAAAGACAGGATGCTCTGAAACTGATAGAGTGCTGCAGGCAAGTGCACATCTATGGCTTCTGACTGGCTGCTCACCCAGCAATGAAGTTTCTCAGAAACCTCCCAAACTGGAAGGGCGTGCAAATTTTTAAGGTTGCCAGGTGAAGTACAGTGCCTATTTCTGAAGAAATTTGTCCGTATTTGTAGAAGACCTGATTGAAAACTGTAACTTTTAATTTGTTAAGCAATGCAAGCAGTTTTGACACCATTCACCTCCAATTGGAATGAAACCTTGAAATTACCTATGAAATGAAGTTTTTTGAATAAAGTGTTCCAGAAACATCAAAATGACCTTGCTGAAATGTAAGACAACATTTGCCAGTTGAGGTCATATGTTTAAACACATAAACCAGGTGTAGTTGGAAAAAGTAGAAAAGATTTCCACTCTCAAAAACTTCTCTTTATGTTTGAAAAACTTCAAAGCTGAAAATAACTACTCTGAGCCAAATCAGATATATATCTGTTAGACTATCTCTGACAGAAAATTTCATTGGAAGCTACAGACTTTCTCTTGCTTATGTCCTGAGACTATCACAGCTGTAGTAAGACTGTCCCTTCTCATGGGAGCTGTTCTTTCTGGCCTTTCAGCTTTGGCCACTAAGAAGAAAGATAAATTTTTTCAAAAATTTAAATGAAATCTTTCAGCTTTGTCACAGAACCATCTTCCCAATTGGAAACAAATGCAAAATAATCATCAGATGATATCCTTTTTATTTTTATTTTTATTTTATTTTTAATTTTATTTTTTTTCCATAATGAGGTAAATTACTGACACATTTATAATCTATTGGTAGACAGGTTTCTTTTAATGATAGGTGATTTAATCTGCTTCTTCTGATGTGTCTTGTACTTGTCATTTATTATATTCATTGTTATTTCTGTTAGAGCTGCAGCTGGAGACAGAGGTCTCCACTGGTCCAAAACAAGTTGTGTGTTGCAAGTTTATATTCTGATAGAGGATATCACCATGGCTTGCTTTATCCTGAAAAGACAAACCAACAGAACTCAGTGCATGTAGAAGAATAGCAAAAAGCAAACAATTAAACGGATATATTCTGTGGAGAGCTTACAAAACTCGCTGCCACAGGATGTTAGTGAGAGAGGTGACTTTTCATGGAAGACCTACTTTTCATCCTTATTCAGAATGCTGGAGCATAGTGAAGATGACTACACCTCAGGCTTTCAGCCAGGGTCCAGCTCTTTCTTTCCATGTTTTGATATCTTGTGTGCAGGCAAATTGTGTGAGACAAGGTGATGGTAATTCAGCATCATGGAAAAAAAAAAAAAAAAGCATAAATTGTCAGATATGCAATGTTGAAAAGAAAGGAACAGTACCTTTTACAGCATGCCAATACTCTGAACTTTTATATCTTTCTACAAGAAGTAATCAAAAAGCACGTAACTGTTCTACACTTTTCTAATTTGTATTCCAATTTACTGTAAGTCCAATGTGATAAGACTACAAATGTGTTTTAACTATGCGCAGATTTTAAGACCACATTGTTCTGAACCTATGAAAATCAGGGTCCTTGATACAAACTATAATAAACCCTGAAGTCTGACTGTATTAGTAGGAACTGGTATCTTATAGACAATTTATGGAAGATTTCAAAAGTTCCTTCTGTATTCTGAAGACATTATTCACTGCTAAAGGACTGTAAATCACAAAAAGTCTCAGAAGGCTTTCTTTTGAAATATATATGTGTGAGTGTGTATATGTGTATATATACATATATATAGTATATATAACTCCAGACCAGTCAAGGAATTCAGTACCCGAAACTACATTCCCTCTGTCTTTAGTCAGTCCCTTGTTTTAAAATATGAAACTTAAATAAGAAACATGGCTTTATACACATCTGCCATACTGGAGCAGTAGATCAAGTCTTCTTTTGAAAGCAAGGAAGAGGGGCTGCCCATTAGGGAAGACATGGTCCAGTGACTCAATAAATAGATGCAGGAGGAGGAGGATCTGTTCCTAGTCTCGCAGATAGCTTGCGGTGTGGTATAGTGTGGTGGCAAATTAATTTGCCTCTTTAAGCTCATTTTTCTCCTCCCACTCTGCTGTAAACTCCTTAGGAAAAGGCAATGCTCCTGGGCTCTGTTGTGCAGGAAGACACCTACCATCTCCCTGGAAAAGGCTGCAGCAGAAATGGGAGGTCTCTGCTCTCACTTGCCTCAGCCATTTCGACAGTGCTCTCCCATGGCGTACTTTTACCTGTTCAACTCTGTTGGCTTCGTTGTGAGCACCGACTCAAGGTGGCAGATGGGGACATGAGGCATCTTCATATTTAGCTTGGAGATAGAAATTGCTAATGAAAAGAAAAAGAAAAAAATCCTGATGTCTGAATTCTAAAAGTTCATGTTTAGTGTTAAGCAATTCAAGCTGTATGGACTGACCCTGCATGGGAAGAAGCCCTGCACCAAGTACTCAAGTTCTGTGGTAATGTTTCAAAGAACAAAAGAGGAAGAGATTTCATCCCAGGAAAGATGCTCCAAAAAACTGCAACCATGCCTCCCTGAACACACAGAAAAACGTGGTGGACACAAAGAGAATCAGATAGCTTTCTCTCAGGTTTTAGTCTGCATCAAGGCTTTCTACCATGTACGTACACACACACACACAAACACACACACAAAAAAAAAAAAAAAAAAAAAAAAAAGCTGAAATGTGGAAAGAAAACCAACCAGAAACTCTGCAATCTGGATATGTTTCAAGAGTTCAGGAATCGTACTCTGATATCTTAGTTGCCTTGGCATGACAACTTAATAAACCAGCAGTTTTACTCCAAATGTCCCTTGACTGAGTCTTAGCAGCTCCAATCCTGCCTGCCTGGCAGAAAATAAGGTGATGTTCCTACTTTGTTTCACACTGATCAATGATTAATTTTATGAAACATCCCCGTTTCTCCCCTTTGGGTGTTGTTGGCAGTCATCCTTGAGGAGAAAGAGGACCATCCAGCCTTGCATTGTTTTCTCTTCAGCCGGAGGCAGCAGAAACATCCACTGCTGGGGCAGCAGCCTCAGCCGTGCACAGTGCCTCTCAGGGCTGAACCTCCTGAGCAGCAGCTGGGGAGGAAAAGTGTCCTTCAGCAGCAGTGGAAACGCCTGGCTTTGGAGGGGGGGGTGGGGGGCGGACCGTGCTGATTTCCACCAGTGGAGGATTTAGCCCACCCTGCCTGGCTTGCAGAGGCAACCCAAAACACACGTCCATCTGACTGCTGGAGCTCAAGTCACCATTTGCCTGTCTGGAGCGGGATAATTTGTCAGACACCAGCTGCTGCGAGCGCTTTCCTCATGGGCACACTTGTTATTATGTTACAGCCTGTGTGAAGAATGTGGGACGTCGCTGAAGTGAAAATGATTACAATCGCGTTTGCACAAATAATCTGTGGACTTCTTTGTGCGAGAGCTTCTATCATGTGCGGCGTGTCAGTAAAGCAGTAACCAGCCTTGGGAGGGAAAAGGGGGACAAAAAGGAAGAAGAAGAGAAAAAAGCACGCTGGCAACGCTGGGGGAAGTGCTTTTGTGGCCACACAATGAGATTTAAGACCGGATGGAAGTGGTCCCCCCACTCTCCCTCTCCCTCTCTGCTTCTCCCCCATCTCTGAAAGAGTTACTCGGGAGGATTTCAAGGGTAGGTTTCTAGAGCGACACCATGTCTAATTACGTACAAGACGGAATGAAAAGGTGTAGGCCTGTCTTTCCAGCTCAGAAAAAAAAAATGTGGTGTCCTGCGAATAAGAAATGAACAGACTGACCTTTTCAGAGCTGCTGAAAGAGAAAACCAGATGTATTCCTCAAGAGTCACTATGACTGAAGGGTGATAAAGGCTTGCATTGTGCACTTGAATAAAAGGAAAGCTAACCAGAAAACAGCAGCTGATAATAGTCAGGCCAGGCTGTGCTATTGTCCAAGGCACAAATGTTCAGCATTGGCCTAGACCACACTGCTGGTATATACAGCACAGACTTGAGGGAGAGAAAAAAAAATGGAGGAGAAAAAAAAAAAAAAAAAAAAAGGCAGCTTTTTTATTCCTGTTACCTAGAGGAGTTTGTATGAAACTGCCAGCGGTTATAGGACCACAGAGGAAGAAAATGATCCAGGATCCCTTCCCCACCACACACAAACACAAACACACACATGCTCCATTTCTAACATTATGTTCCTGTAAGATCTGAACCTAACCATCTGCCAAATGAATAGACAAAACCCAGCTTGTCTTCCAGGATTCAGATGTAAGGGGGTGGATAAAGAGGAAACATCACACTGGTGAAGAGGCTGGAGCTTACTGCACTGCAAAACAGGGGTCTCCAGAGCTCAGGACAACCAGTAAGAAACAACAGCAGCTTTAATTTCTGCAAGGACTAGGGGCTGGGTCGGGAGCATTTGGATGGCAGGACCACCCCCATACCAGGCAGGTCTGTGCCACCATCATAAAACCCTGAGAAAAGCAGGGGCAGTGGTAGAGGGGTGTGTGTGCAGGGACAGAGGGGAAGAAAGGGGCAATTTGTGGGAAACAAAAACAAAAACAAAACAGGGAGAGCAAACTACAGCCCTCAGCCCCTCCCACTCTTGGGGAGCAAACTGGACTCTCCCTAGGCAGAAGCCACTCGTTTTAAGCCCTGCTGCTGTGACCTCTCTGGATTTTTAAGCATCACAGACCTGCCAAAGAGTCTCTCTGCCACTTCTGAATGTCATGTCACTGTTTGCAAACCAAGGCTGGGGCTGAGTGAGCAGATCTTGCCCATTGGAGATGGTTATTTTTAGAGTGGGCATGATAAGCTTCTGCCAGGCACCATCCGCAGCCAGCCACGTCCATGCAGAAGTGTAAATCAGCCTCGACACTCGCTGGGAGACCTTGCCTTTTCTTATTTAAATATGTTCTCTGAAATAACTCTTTGGGACTGTTATCTGTGAATGCAGTGGGAGAGGGGTTCCCTGCTCCTCACTGCCCTTCCAGAAACAACAGAAGTGCAAAAGAAGCTATGGGGCTTCTTTGTTTTTTGTACAGCATTGGCTTTGTCTTTTACAAAATTAGTTCAAGGAGATTTATTGCTGGCGACAGGCACTGAGGGCTGGCCTGGTGCTTGTCTGCAGAAGATGAGACAGGGTGTTCCCACTGCAAAGTGCCGCACTTTGGTCATCAGAAGATGAGGTGAAGTTTGCTTCCTGGCTTCTGGCCGCATGACCTTGGCTGTGTACCTTCAGCACCCCCTGCCTACCCCAGTTTTCTCAGGACCATGTACTTTGAAGGAAGCTCTCCAGAGGTAGAGCTGGCTCTCACAATGCATACAACACAGAGATGCTCATGACCTTAACAGGAGATGGAGCAACTGTTTCTATAAGGAATTAATTATACCATCACTACCAGATACAAGTCCTCCACTGATCAGTGAAGCAAAGAAACAAGGGCTCAAAGGAGAAGCACCAGAGAGAGGACACAGGTATCTGCCAGCTGTGCAATCAGACAGGAGTGAGTCTGTTTCCCTCCGTTCTGCCTACCCAACGTGTTTCAGACTAAACTGGGAAAATGATCCCAGGGAGCAAGCTATTTTGAGACTCCTGGGCCATGGCTTTTCTGCTGTGATTACCCCAGAGGCATCTAATTAGCAGCAAAAAGGCTGCCTTTTCTTTCTGATCTCTGCAAGGAACTGCACTGAGAAGCCACCAACTCATCTCATGCTGTACGCACAAGACCTGTGCAAGCTCCCTAGCCGGCTAGCTTTATTTTTCCCATGTCAACAAAAGAAGGAGTGATTTGGGGGGTGGAGTAGATGGACGGGAAGAGAAAGTGATTCACGGGGAAATAATATTCCTGCCATACATTCAAAGAATTAAACAGCACATGTATACACACATGCACACACTCATGAGGCTGAGGAAGCAGGCTGAATAACTTTCAAAAGGCTTGCTGCATCTTGCTCCATGAGTGGGTATTGCCTGGCTATTTCTAAGAGACAGACATTAAAATCTGCAGCACAGTCATTTAGAATTTCAAAGGATTCTTCTTCAGGGGGTGGAATACAAAAGACACCACAGTTATTCATATAATACAAGCAAGGTTGGGGAAACAGCAGCATGCCATTAGGTAAGACTGAGCAGAAAACCTTTCTGGAGAAGGCTAAGATCTATTCATTCAAAGTAAAGAAGTGACCATAATCACTTCTTATTTATACATTTATCTGTGTACGTGTGAGTGTGCATGCACATTTAAAGAGAGATCTTTGTACAGCTATGTTTTCTACCCCACTTTGAGAAGAGCTTGAGAGAGGATCTGAAATGTGCACTGTGGTGCACAAAAGAAAAGAAGGGGGAAAAAAAAATATATATATATATATATATATAAAATACATCACACATCATCCACGCATCTACACAAACATGCTCGCGTTTCTTTCACCGTGAGCTTTGGGTGTCAATCAGCAGAGAACAAACAGCAAAATGAAAACCAGGAGCTCCTTCTGTTGAGGTTTTATGATAACGTCCTCCAACATTTCCCTGTTTTTGTTTTTAATGTGCTAAACTAACTGTATGGCTGGAGCAGCAAAGAATGCGAAGCTCACACATGTAAAGCATTGTGTCCTCTGACATACTATTACACAGAAGGCTCACAGTTCCCCTCTCTCCCTCCCCTTCCTGGTGTTGATGAATTACATGAGATGAATATCACAGATCTGGGTTTTTTAAACCGTGAGCTTAGGCAGCAACAACGACTGCAAAGCAGACATCGTTGTCTGAACCTCTATTGTTTCTATTTCGGGAGCACATTGAGTGATTAGTTTGGGTAACAGTAACATCACATTACCTTCTACAGGCTGGAAATGTCTTTTAAAACTGAAGCAACGCTGAAGCCATGTGATACAATACTGTAGACAGAGCCAAGTGGAATACATCAAAGAGTGCCTTGATGCAGATGTTTCATGCAGAAGAAAATTAGGTCAGAGACCACTTCAATTTCAGCTTCTGCCAGGCTTGTTTGAGAGCTTCCAGTGAATTCCTAATGAATAGCTTCTAGGGCACTTTTCTCTCATTCAGTCACAAACTGCCACAGCCAGATGAGCTTTCCATGTGGAATCTTTTCTCATTATTTAAAATACTATTACTTTGTGTTCAGAGATTCCAAAATCTTCCTTACAACAATAGTAAAAATTCCCACTCCTTCATCACCCCCCCCCCTATAAAATGTGAGGCAAAAGGAAAAGGTGAGAAGAAAAGCCAACTGATAAACAACGTATGCTAGAGGAAAAAGAAAAAAAAAGGGGGGTGGGGGGAGAGCCTTTTACCAATTTTATGTGGTATATAAATACTTGCTAAGAGTCCTTCTTGAATGCAGGGCTTTTTGAATCTCAGGTGCTCAGGGAGGCAAAGCAGCCTGCAGAAACCCAAGCGTTATGCTGATTTTTTTTTAAATTTCTTTCTTTCTTTCTTTCTTTCTTTCTTTCTTTCTTTCTTTCTTTCTTTCTTTCTTTCTTTCTTTCTTTCTTTCTTTCTTTCTTTCTTTCTCTCTTTCTTTCTTTCTTTCTTTCTTTCTTTCTTTCTTTCTTTCTTTCTTTCTCTTTCCTTCTTTTCTTTTTCTTTCTTTCTTTTTCTTTCTTTCTTTCTTTCTTTTTTTCTTTTCTTTCTTTCTTTTTCTTTCTTTTCTTTCTTTCTTTCTCTTTCCTTTTCTTCCTTTCTTTTCTTTTTCTCTTTTTCTTTTTCTTTCTTTCTTTCTTTCTTTCTTTCTTTCTTTCTTTCTTTTCTTTCTTTCTTTCTTTCTTTCTTTTTCCTTTTTCTTTTCTTTCCCTCCTTCCTTCCTACCTTCCTTCCTTCCTTCCTTCCTTCTTTCTTTCTTTCTTTCTTTCTTTTCTTTCTTTCTTTCTTTCTTTCTTTCTTTCTTTCTTTCTTTCTTTCTTTCTTTCTTTCTTTCTTTCTTTTTCTTTCTTTCTTTCTTTCTTTCTTTCTTTCTTTCTTTCTTTCTTTCTTTCTTTCTTTCTTTCTTTCTTTCTTTCTTTCTTTCTTTCTTTCTTTCTTTCTTTTTCTTTCTTTCTTTCATTTTCTTTCTTTCTTTCTTTCTCTCTCTCTCTCTTCCTTCCTTCCTTCTTTCTCTCCTTCTTTCTTTCCCTCTCTTTCTTTCTTTCTTTCCTTCCTTCCTTCTTTCCTTCTCTCTTTCTCTCTCTCTCTTTCTCTTCCTTCCTTCCTTCCTTCCTTCCTTCCTTCCTTCCTTCCTTCATTCCTTCCTTCCTTCCTCCCTTCCTCCCTTCCTTCCAACTGGAAGTCTTCCAGTGAAAGGACAGGAGAAAAACAACTTACCCCAGTGATAAAGATGTTACATCTTGTTCTTCTTGTTCTTTACTGGTCACAGTTCTTCTTTTCAAACACAGTATCTCCCTTATCTCACAACTGCACTGTGTGTTTTAATATACCCTTTTGCCGTGTCCTGCTTTGTGTTTTCTTCAGCCTTGTTTTTCCAAGGTTCACATAATTTTGCCAGAAGTCCCTGTTCAGCAAGAAATGTTTTTTTTGTTTTGTTTTGTTTTGTTTTTAAAAAAAAAAAACTTTTTAATGACAAAGAGTGAGATGCTTTAAAGATGTTTTTACAGCCTGTGCACGTATCAGCTGGCATGCCTGCTATGCCCATTGGCCTGTTGCACTTCCAATGGGGGAGCAGAGTCTGCTTCAGACCTGCACATGATGCGACTACACTAAGCCTTCTGAGCTTCTCTCGAGCCACAGTACCCATCTAAACTTCTCCTGAGCTCATTCCCCTTCCATGAGTAGCTATGGGGGTCTCTTTTGAATGTCATAAATAAAAAGCAAGTAGCAAGTGTGCTCAATAAGCAGTTTAAATGAAGCTCTTTTTTTTTAATGCTCAATCATAAGCTGAGCAGAGCATCTTGCAATTCCATACATGGCATACATCAAGGACTGCAAAATTTTGGCACTTAGAAATATAAACAATAGCCTAGCACCTTCCTCAACAGGAAGAAGTGTCTAGCATTTGTCAAGTGGGTGCTTTTAGTGTGGCCCACTTTCACCCTGGAGTATAAAATCAGTTCATCAAGTTGCATGCTAGAGTCCAAGACTCCAGTCCTGGCCCCAGCTCAGCCAAAAGTGTCCTTTTTAGTCTCAAGTAAATCACTTACTCCATGCTATGCCTGACTTTTTTTCCTTCCTGTGATTGGCAGGGAGCCATATCTGAAGGTAGATTGAAATCTATAATGATCAGGATTATCTAGTGAGCTAAAGAGATGACGGGACAAGGCATTTTGGTAAGCCATCGATATAAATCTGACTGTTGAGATGCAAAAAGCCTTCTCACTGGTTACCACCCAGGCACTATGCAAGGAGGAAGGTCTTGACATAACAGCAAGGTCCTCTCTGACACAGGATCAGGATCATCTATGAGTAATTCTACCTTGCAGTCCTGAGTGTCCTGTACTCCACCCACATGTTGCACAGGATCAAATCAAGAGCAATGACTCAGAGTGTCATCGGAGAGGATCCAGAAACTGACATCAGCCTCAACATGTCCAGCTGTTGTTGTTCACTGAGTCGTAGACTCATGACAGAACAGTGTGAACTCCCTTGTGTTCCCAGGGGCTTAGGTGGAATGAAAGCATAATATGAATTTGCAGCAGAACAGCTTTCATTCTGCATCTCCATTTTCCTGTGCAGAACTCAAAGTCTCACAGAAGTTCACAGATGTCATTTTGTCCACTCCAGGCAAAAAAAACTAGGGCCCTCACACACCAAAGCCAACATTTCAGAGTTCTTTTCATATTTAAGATGTTTCCAAATTCACAGCATCATATTAAAGCACTAGGATCTGAGCATTCAGACATTTTCCAGACCATCTACAGATGGATTTTTCTGTTTTGCACTGTGTCCAACCATGAGCACTCAGAAATGAAGGACTACAAAAACAAAGGTGATATTTGACTTTCTAAGCCATTGTTGCTTGAGATGACCATGCAGGATTAAGGTCAGAGCCCTGAACTGAATTGCAGGGACAGGACTTCTCTGCATATCTGAACATTCCCAAGTCTGGACACACAATGACAATTTTTTTTTGTCCCAACAGTTACATCAGAAGTCACTCCAGACATCTCTTCTGTGAACCTCTGCCTAGGTTATATTTAATTATACTTCTCAAAAGGCACAAGTTGTCTACAAAATGCCCCACCTGGCTTCTCTCCTGCCCCACTTGCTGACTCAGTAGCAGATCTGTGCTTGTCTTCAGAGTCTCTCATCTTTCCTGGTTCTGACCCCATGGGAATCTACAGAAACTCCCTTGTAATCCACACCCTCTAACATATTCCCAGACAGAGTATATGGAAGCACAGGAATCTTTCCTCACTTTATAATTTGAATTCCTAGACTCTCCTGAACATAGCTTCATGACCTTTGTATATCTGGAGTGTTTGTGCACTTCTCCAACAGGTCTTTTTTCCACACCCTTGACTCTCAGGGCACACTGCAAAGATACAATGGTTCATCTAAACGCACTCATCTAAATGCACTTCTCTTTCTTCTCAAAATCTCATTCCCTTTAGTTCAATAATTTGTCCTGCTTCACAAACTTTTCCAGTGCCTAACTGAACTCCCAGGACTTCTCAATTTCCAACCTGGTTTAAAAACACCATTTGAACACCACCACACAATCCTTGCATACAGAAAAAGAATTATAAAATACATTTGAATGCAATTTGCTGTGCATATAATTGAGATACTTTTATTCACTCATCAATGGCTACTAATGCACATAGGATCCTGGAATGGAAAACTGCTCACAAAATTAAAACATACCTAAGTAACCAACTTAAAGGAATTTAGTTTGTCAAAATAAACAATAAAAGCTGTTTTGTATCTACCACCTGTTTCACACAGGGGACCACAGCAGGTGATCCTGCTGGCTTTAAAGGCAATGAAGCTCTTTTTTTTTCTGACTGCTAACTATAGAGATGAAAGCTTTCTTTCAGAGCAGAGCAGATACAACTTGGCAGTAACTGTGACCACTTCTCATCACTGTCCTGCCTGCAGTCCCAGATATGGTTGCTCTCCTTACCCATACAGCCACTGGTATCTCTAGGGAGGGTATCAACTGCTGCAGAGTGGGGCTCTGATGTGGACACTTTTTGATGCAGACCTGGACAGTGGCCATCACATTTATATTTTACACAGACAACTGCACAGCCCCGTATAGGATCAAAAGCACCTGCTGTCTGCTAAGCAGTTACTTTTCTGTTCCTAGAAGAGTTCATTTTTGTGGCTGTATGCAGCCTCTGCTGCTCGGAGTTCTCCTGTCCATCAGCAAGGGTCCAGGTAGCATCTTTGTCCTTTCCTGCAGAAGCAATGGCCAGGCCATCTCTCACTGCAGACCTGGATGGAGTAGGAGTGAGTCTTCCACATAGAAAAAAACAAAACCCTAGGGTACAAGTGCGAATGGTAAGCTCTGGCCTACACACATCACCTGAACTTCAGAGGGCTTAGCCTTCTGTCATGCTGGGTGGAGACAAAGGTATCTGATATTTCTGAAACAACCAATGTCCAATGTTTATTTTAATCACCTAATTTCCAAAACCCCTTTTCCCCCCTCTTCTGTGATTACTCACCTATGCTGCCTGATTCTCAATTCTGGAGCTCAACTGATTAAAAAATGTCTACCATACCAATTATTCACAGGCAAGGTTAAAAGAGTGTACACAAAGAAGGGGAGGATCTCAAAGACGGCAGACACATCACCTGTCCCACAACCAGCATAAATGGCAAAAGTTACGTTGAACGAACTAATTCATCTGCACAACCCATTGAATTAGGAGTGTTTTTTAAATAGCCTCTTGACTGAGAATCGATGTCTCATTAATCTAAAGTATATCACAGTGAGAGCCCTAGTAATGCCAAATAGAATAACTCTCCATATTGCTGACACTGCAGCAGAGCTTTCACAGTAAAGGCCTTACATTTATTTGAGACTCCAACAAGCTTCCACAGTAAGACTCCTAAAGACTGGTGAATATGATAACTCACCAGCTTTACATGGACATGCTGTGAGGGACTTGAGTGCATTGCCTCAAGGGGATGTCACAAGAGCTGTGCGACCAAATTCTTTCAATGTCAATGTTGCTCATGGATGAGATGTGACCAGTGGTCAAAGAGGAAAATGAAGCCTCAGTGACATGGCTTCATATCTGTCTGTTGCTGTCATGTGGTGTGATACTGGGCTTTGCTGTCCTGTTTTCCAGCAGCAGCAGCAGGCTGAAGGAAGGTAATGAGAGTTCTCCTCCAAATGTAGATGAGCATGGAAAATTCAAAACCTGTACTCAAAATGTCCTAAAAAAAAAAAAAAAAAAAAAAAAGCTGCTCAAAAAACCAAAGCAGTCATTAACAGGCAGAGCTACATCTAGAACTCAGCAAAATAACCAGCATTTTTTATTTTCTCTTTCCTTTCAATAATCATGCATAGATTCTTTGTTTTATTCAAAAACCTTCTTCCTCCTCTGTTCTCCACTCTTCCACTAGGTCTGGCTGTCTGCAGAGTATCATTCATGATCAGATTTTTTTAAGTTAGGGATAAGGTGAAGTTCCTGATTCAGAAATTTAAATTTAGGTACATGCTGAAGTAGAACACTACACAAAATGTTTCATTCTAAAAATGTTGATCCAAAATACTTGGACTTTTTCTCAGTTCATTTTTTTCTTGACTTGAGAAGGGCAGCAGGTTGGAACCACAAATCTACTAACAATTTTGAACCACAATTTGACTAAGGAATTAACTTAAATATTCCACTGTCTAACAACACCTGAGTGGAACTGGTTTCAAAGCCAGTTCACTGAAACATATGCAGATTTAAGGTACCACAGGGACTAACAGGACTGGCTGAAGATGCTTGGAAAAGAAGGAATAGAAGCAATGGCAGGGACTCAAGAGACACAACAGACTCAGAGAAGCTTCTTTGCAAGCCAAGAAAACTGCAGAAATGTCCCAGTGCCTGTGCAGAAGCCTGTTGACCATTGCACGTGTTGTTTTGCAGCAGCAGGCTTCTTGCCATCACAGCATGCTTCCCCCTGCCTCCACCTGCTACCCTCTCCCACCAGCTGCCAGGTGCTGGCGCTGGCTCCAGGTGCTGGCAGCTCATCTGGTGCCTCCTTTCCAAACCAGAGAGCGGCCTGGGATTTCACATCTGATAGGACTCCCACCGCACCAGGTCTTGGAAAGACCCCGTAACATCAATCACACTGGCACAGGCGCCTCTGTGGCTTGTGAAAGGTATGAAAGAGCTTACCTAGGTCAGGGTTTGGGTAGGCATTTATGGACGCTTGGTACTGTTTTCAAGTCCCTGGTGAACGATTCTATAGGAACTCCAAGTGTTGTGTGAGTACCAACTTAAGACAGTATTAATACAACCTCAATGAAGGGCTAATTCAGGCTTTTGCTGTAATTCTGCCTTCTTCTAGTGTGTGTGGACTTCAAATCTGGGCACAAGGAATTCTTTAATGCATTTCTCCAGCCTTCAATCACTGTTTTCTTGATTTTTTTGCAGTTGCAGTGCTAGGGGTGTTGCTGGCATATGTTCAGCTCCAGATATGCCTGTGTAGGCATAGCTGAAGAGTCATTCCACATTTTGGCAGACATGTCTGTGTTTGTGTAACCTTTTGATGGCCTGCATAAACTCCAAACAAAAAATATATCCTAAATAGTGTGGAAGTGAGTAATCAATACAAATCACATGGGGTCTTCCACGTTCATAAGTAGCTGCCCTGCTCACAACAGGCCGTTTTTTATTGAGAAGGAACTGTTGGGTTCCCTGCCACAGTCACACCTGAGAAGGTTAGCAGTAAAAAGATAGTAAGGAAGAACTTTGACATTCCCAGTATATAAGAGGTAGAAACACGTGCTCATCATCACAGACAATCAGATGTCACAACTCTAGACGAGGCAAATTCTTGGAGAGAAAAAGAACCAGGCCTTTCCACCTTGCCAAGCAGATAGTGCTGCAGTGCTTTCTTTCTGTAGTCACCGACTACAGAGAAACCTAAACCTTTGTCTGAAACCAGGAGCAGTGAGAGGGACCAAAAGCACATTTCCAGAGGTTAATGGTCTTCCTGCAGAGAGCACGAATCTTCCCACTCCTTCTACAGAAAGCATCTCAGTGCCCTAATGGCTCCCCTTCCATACACTTAACTGCTGACTGCCCCTTTTTTATCCCTATAGCCCCCTCATAGAGTGAAGTTTAAAAAGTCAAGTCATAGGATACACGTAAGTCACAAACGATGCCAACAATTTCATCATACTGTCACTGCCAAGTACCCAAGGTCTAGCTATAATGCAGACACACTTTTCAAAACTCCCAACTAAGTCAGCTGCTCCAAAGGCAGGACACATTCCCTCCAAGCACTAACTCGTTGCTAAGTACTGTAAGTCAACAGTTGGCTTCCTGCCTTCCTCTTAAGCTATCTACCATCAAAACATGTCAGAATGGAGGAACATCAATTGTTGTCTGGTAAACAAAAGCAGATTTTTTTTCCCTTATTCTTTCCCTTTGGTCATCTCCTTTACATTGGCTCCTCACTATACTGTTACTAAGCACATGCTGGACAATACTTTAAGAGGGTAGGGTTCCTAAACAGAAGGCACAATTTAATCACTTGAAGAAACCTGACAAACAAAAAGCTGAGGCATCCCAGAAATTCCTGACCATCTTGTTTTGCAATAGGCAAAACTTGCTGCCTAAATGTCTAATGTTGACCCTTCAAGTACCTGTGAAAATTGTAGGGTATCACACTGCAGCAACTAGTGTACCATAATAATTTATTACCACTAATTTATCATCATGCTTGTGGCAGCAACAAGAGAGATTGCAGCAATATCCTACATGGTACAATGCTTGCCAGTGCATGCAAACTTCCCCTGTGTCAGCAGGTCACCAAAAAACAGGGCATCATCATCATGGAAATTTATGGAATCTGTGGAATGGAATCTAATAGCAACTGAGAGAGCGCGGCAGTATAGGAAGAGATGCAACTTCAGCAAGGACACTTGTGCCTGGAGATTCGGTATTTGATATATGCTGAACCTGATTCGAGTATTAGCAAACCATTGAAAAATATGAGGGGAAAAAAAAAAAAAAAGGACATAGTTGTATCTGTGTTCTTGAAGAAAATGACAGAAAGAACCAAGAAATAATTAAGACCTGTCTGGGTGGATGCTTCCAACTACCTTCAGTAGTCTATAAATAAGTAGATCATACAGAAAACTGGAAATGGTTCAGGCATTACTGATAATCTAAGGTTTATAAAATCCATGTTGACCCATGGACAGCAGTAGCAAGAACTGACCAGGCAAAACTTATGCAGTAGAAATTCATAAAATGTAACATTCAAATCTTTGATGATACTGTGTGACATCTGATTCAACACCAGACTCCATTTGTGAGCCAGAAGTTATTCTGCAAAAGATAATTTGATAGAGGAGGTTAGGAAAGAGAAAGATCAACTAGTTGAGCTCTAACAGTTTGTGTGAAATCTTCTGCAGTTAACTAGCTACAAACTTTTATTTTTTCTCTTTTTCTTTTTTTTTCATGATATATTATAGATACAGCTAGGTGTAACATGACTGGAAAACGCCTGTGATACTGGTAAGGTAATGCAAATGTCCACTGAAGACAATAAATGCAGCTACAAACACAGACAGTTTGAGTTCCAGCTCTGTCTCCCATATGTACCAGGGACCACACACAGCTTAGATTTTTATAAAGTCCACAGAGAAAGTTAATAGCTGAATAATACATTTCAAGTAAACAGATTGGTACAAACACCAAATTCTAGTTCTAGTCATATGCTTTTGAACTTGTGCAGACCTCTCAGAAGTCAGAAGGGTTTTTAAAATATATTTATTTGTGCCTGTGTACAGTTGTTGTTTTTAATATATCTCATTTTACGTAGTGTTTGGAATATGAAGCTTCTTTGACCCAGAATTTCAGGCCACTTCATCCAGGAAATCTGGCTTCCAAACAGGTTTGGAGGGCACTAGGCAGTCTTGGTACAGACAAATGAGAAAGAAACTGGTCAGCCTGTCTGATTATCTGTGCAGACTGGTCTCGCTAAGTTGGAGACAAAATGCCTGTTCACTTTGTTCCTCTGGCACAGCCTAGTAGTCTCAGTTTCAAAGTACTTTGTGAATCCAGGTCAACAAATGAGCACTGGCACTGAAACAAGTCCAGCACAGTGCAATAGCTTCAGGGTGTAGTCATGAAAACTGACTATATCACACACAAAATATTTTACCTATTCCTTGATAACAATGCACTTGGAGGAGGTTGTGGGTGGGAGAGGTACTGATGGGTCTCTGAAATATCCTTGGCCCACTCAGTCAATGTGGTTAAAGAAGGTTTTCCAGTCCCACAGGCCAGAAGAGATTGAAATGATCAGAGTCCTTTTTATCAGCCTTTCACAGAATCATTAAGGTAGGAAAAGACTTCCGAGACCATCTGGTCCAACCACCTCCTACCACCAGTATCACCCACTAAACTATGTCCCTAAGTACCACGTCCAACCTGTCCTTAAACACCCACAGGGACAGCGACTCCATAGCTGGAATAAGTCTGTACTTATCTGCAGCTGAGTCAGTTCAGAGAAGTCCTCAGCATGAGTCTGTAGCAAGGCTCAGTTTCATGCCCCTAGACTCCCGCAAAAATGCCTTAAAGAAGTGGCAACCCTCTCATAGCTTATGTGCACAACAGAATTACTAACTCATTTTAAACATGTAAATTCTCTCTTGGCATGGTTGCCATCTTGAAGTGAAAATGGAACTGATGGCCTCTTGCTTTGAAAGACATCACACTGACGCACGAACTACCATAACATACTGTTTCTCCTCAATGAGATGAAATACAAGGCCATCTAGTGCTTCAACAAAATGCTGCTTGGTAAGGTCCCTCTACAGACAATGATCAAGTGTCTAATCCATTCATTCCATGGGAGAGATGAGGTGGAAAGTCTGCTGCACAGAGCAGCTTCTCTCTGGTCAGCTCTTGCCTCCTAGATCTTTCTGGTCTTTGAAAGTAGTGACTGTAAGGGTAAAAAACACCCCATCCAGAGTAATTATAACAATGTCAGCTGAAAAAAAAAAAAAAAAAAAAAAAAACAATAAAAGGGTACTGCAAAGACGTTAATCTCCAGGCCTGAAGGAAATGAATTGCAATCACTGCTGATTTCGGCAAGTGTGTTTATATGGAGAAATTGTCACCTTTTTGTATTATTTTGTATTGTTTTCTTTTTCTCCAAAGTGTCTTCTCTCAATTTTTATTTTCTTTCATATGTGTCCACCTCTAAACAAAGCTGATTCTTTTCCTGATATGCCCCTTTTTTTCTTCTTATACCTCAGGCTAGTGAGAATTTCATTTACTGTTTTCTTGACTTATCCTGTGCAATAATTAGTGGTATCATAAAGGGTTATTACATTGCTCACTCCTGCCTCTTCTCAGCTTCTTAAAGACACACCCTAAATTATGCAGTGTCTTCTCAGAGGTGAGGATACTATCTCCACCGCCATAGATTTCAGATCCTATATTCTTATTCTTGGCAATCTCCATATTTTAAACCACAGCCTCTATGTGGATCATTCCCAGCTTAACCACACTGATTGCTCTTTTCTCTCCAATCTCAAAATATGTCTCAGAACATTTCCTGAATATTTTGCCATCATGTAAAATGCAGCCTCTCCAAAACCACCATTGACAATCCCCTATCTTTCCAGAACATAAGAATTATCCAACCTCTAGTTCAATGGCTGTCTTACAAACCCACCCACTTCCTTATTGTTTCATTGCATTTTCCTCAGTGGGCAAAAAGATAGATCAGCATCTGTTAGGTTTTAACCATTTGCCTCTGTATAGTGTTCCTGAAAGAAGCTAAGAACAAGGGAATCCCAGACTGCATATGGCTTTTGTGTCTTCCATGAACTTTTTCTGTTGGCCTTTGACACAACTGTGACTTAGAGCTGCAGCATAGACAGCCCAAGGATAACACAGATAAAACACATACCACTGTGCGCCTCTCCCAGCCACTAATTTTTCTGGGTGCCTGTGACACTTCACTACAGATGAACTCTCAGCCTGTCAGATTTATGGCTGTCTATCTGGGCTGCACAGGATGCTGAAGTGTTTTGGCAGCACTGTGAAACTCATTCTTGACTTGCTTCTTTTTCTTTCTTTTCCATTTTCCCTTTGTTGGTTACATTTTCAAATGATTCCGTTTAGCTGGACTGTTCCTCTTGGTGGATCTAGAGCTCCTGCAACACTTTCATGTCTACCCAACTAGTCGTGGTTGCAGAACATGACTTACTATTACAGAGTCTAACATATCTGGACTTTCTGCATACATTTCAGTGTATGATGATGTATTCTGTATTCTTCTGCTCCATGTGTGGAGGCTAAATATTCAATTCTTGCCATCTGTTCAAAAGCACTTGTAAGTTCAAAGCCCCAGGAAAAATCAAACATCCCCCCAAGAGAAGTAAAGTACATGTAAACCTATGGAGAACAGACCATCTGACTAGCAAAGGGGGTGGAAAACGTATTTTCTGTAAGCAGCTAAATAGGCTCCCTGTGCTGTAGTTGCAGTGAAGTTCTATAATTGGGCCTGCAGTTAATGAAATTCCTGTAGGAGACTGTCAGAAGATCTAATTTCACTGTTTACTGAATTATCAACATAATAGTGAATCCTGTATGCCAGCTCTTCATGCCTAAGAAGGAAAACTGAGAATCCAGAGAATAGGCTTCATCCATAGGAAGCTTTCTGCAACACAGAGGGGTTAGTTGCCATTATATCCACAGTTTATTGGGGCAAATATATCCCTGGTGAAACTCCTTTAAGTTATATGAAATAATCTTTCTCATCTCCAAATAGGGAGAATGCAGCAGGTTGGGGAAAATATCCAGTCATAACAACAAGTGATGCTACAAAGGCCTAGCAGATCACCCTGTTCAGTAGAAAACCTACCATGCGTACTGGGCCTACAGGTTGTCCTTCGTGCAAGGGGAGCAAGGAGAATAAAAATGTAGGCAGTAAGGGGGAGTCATAAAATAATGGTTCACATTTAATGAAAGACTGCTATAAAAACATCTTCATGGAATGCAGTAACTACAGGACTGGGGCTCATGATACAAGCAGATTTGATCTAAACTCATATTTTATTTTAACATGCCCATCCACTCTGATATTTCAGCAAAACACATTTACATAAAGAAATCATACAATTATGATTCCCACTTGCTGTGTACCCATCGTACCTACGCCAGTGCAAAATGAATGTAAAAACGGCATGTCAGAATGGCAGTGTTTTCTTCTTACTTTGCAGAAGCAGCTGATAAAGAACCACAGGTCATGTAGGATGTGGAGCTTAAACCAAAGCATTTTACTTAGCAGCTTTGTTTATGTCATATTACAAGTGCACAAGTGTCTTGTTTGGTTTTGATTCTATTAACTGTGTGGCAAACTGAAAGTAATTGTGGAGAGGAAGTGAGTATTTCATTTTGTAAAGGAATTTTGTTGGCTATCTAAATCCTAATGTAAGACTCCCCCAAAATTTCATGCAAAATTTCTTGTTTAAATTTCATTTGAATTTTCACCCAAAAGGTATGAATTCTGAAATGTATTTCTCTTTTTCTTTTTGAAAAAGAAGAGAAAAAAAAACTTTTTTTTTTTTTAAATTGCAGTTTTTTTATATAGTTGTCATGACCACATAAAGATAATATCTTCTTCAAAATACAAATGTTTAGAAGGTTGTGACCTTTATTTTATTGGAAGCTCATGCTTGTGAACAAAAATACCAAATAATGTTAGTTATACCATTCAAAAAATCTTTTTTAGAGGACAAGGCAATATACAGAACACTCAAGCTTTTTCAATCAATGTACAGCCATCATTGATATCCTTAGCTATTACATCTTTTGTGGCCAGTAATAGTTAACCTAGGCAGAGATGATCCATGAACAAAGGACAGGCTAGCATGGGTAAGAAGTTGGCAGTGCCTTTGTCGCATGATGACTAGCTCCAAGGGCTGAAAATGCTGCATTGTGTCCCGAGGCTTCACTTCTTCTGCTTTTGAAGGCTTGTGTTACACAGCACTGTGAGGCAAGACAACTCTCCCATATGGACTCCAAATGTTTTAGGTTAGATCTAAAAGCACATTGTTCAATTACGATTTCAAATTAGTGATTGTCCAATAAGAAATGATGTAGCTCAGGCTTCTGAAGGATGGAAGAAGTGTACAGGAGTTTCACATCAGAAAACGTACTAATTAGGAAAGCAGATCTTCTCTACTACCATTAAAGCAGAAAGAAGCAATACCGTGGTTTTTGCTTGGAGGTATTAAGACCTCTGCCACCTGCTGCTATATATTTTAACCACTGAGCTTTTGCAACAGGGTATTTAATGTCAATCTGTCATGCCCTCTATCCTAGAGGACATCTGTAAACACCCTTTCAAGAATTCCGTGTAGAAATCAATGAGTATTTCCATAATTACTCAATTAAAACACTATTAGAATTGGATAGACTATCTTCAGCAAGTGGCTTAACTTTTAATGTTTAATTCCTATATGAGACTATATAATATATATCAGAGTAAAATTTTACCAAATTCTTAAACACTTGTAAGCCATCACTACTTACAGGTCAGTAGCGAATCATGTTTCTATGGGTTTCATCCTTAGTATTTGTTAAGGGAAAATACAAGGGAATAAAGACACATAGAGAAACAAACACAATTATTATGTTCATTATTGCCTACCTTTGAGACAAGGAGGCTACAATGTTTACTTACAATTTCATTCCACATTGTGTTATATAATTATTTTCTTTCTTTAATCCAATCTCTATTGGCCATTCAACACTATCAAATGCTTTCCCCAAAGGTAATGATAATGAAAGTAACTGTTTTTTAAACAATTATTTATTGCATCGATAATTGCATAATATGCATCGATATTGCATTGATATTGAACGATATTGCATCAAACCTAAAGATCAATAGGAAAAACAAACTGTTTTGGGAGAGGAAGAAAGGAGGGCTGACCTTATAGGTGTGAGTAATATTCTAGACACTACCAGTTTCTAGGAAGTTAGTCCATCTTTTGATATCAAAATATGATGAAGTCATTATACAGCAACTGTATAAACAAGCTATCAAACTACTTAATAGGAAATTAAATTCTAGAAGTATTCTGTCCTGCTCTACAAGTTTTGATTTCACTGCATTCAAACCCTCTCAGGGGCTGGAACACATGACAAAACATGTACAATGGAAAACTTAGAATTCTAATAAATACACATTAGTGTAAACTAATACGGTTATTTCCATTTCTCTGTTTTTCCTTTCCACTTCATTACACTTGTTACATCAAATGCCATGAAAGCTGAGAACATCCAGTACAAACACTGGCCAAAGATGCCATTCAGCTTAGAGAAGAGGGGACTGGGGGGTGACCTCATTGCTGTCTACAACTTCTTCATGAGGAGGAGCAGAGAGGGAGGTGCTGATCTCTTTGGTGAATGGTGATAGAACATGAGGGAATAGCTTAAAACTGCAAAAGGGGAAGTTCAAACTGGATATTAGGAAAAGGTTCTTCACTGACAGGGCAATCAGGAACTGAAACATGCTCACCAGGGAAGTGGTCAAGGCCCCAAGCCTGTCAGAGCTCAAAAAGCATTTGGAAAATGCTTGTAGATAAATAAAGTCATAGGTCGCTATGTGTGGAGTCAGGAGTTGGACTCAATGACCTCCGCAAGACTCTTCCAACTCAAGATATTCTATGATCCTAGGATACACAAATCCATCTGTCCCATCAAGAGAACCATAAAGGAGAACCAACGGACTAGTTCAGCAGGACACACCTGTTGCACAATGTCCTGGGTAAATATATATAAAGTGACAAACTAAGGGGCACACATCCAGATGCAGAATCTATTTGGTTATTGTTGTTTGGTTTGGTTTGGTTTTGGCTCAGGTTACAGACTGCAAAGCATGAAGAAATGCTTTTCGTTTTTCATATTTCATTTTTTCCATATTGAGGTTGAACTTGCAGTTGACTTGCAGGCATATTTCCAAACACTCACACTTTTCTTCACCTGATTTAGACATCTGGTGAGATAAATACTCAGATATAATCTCGTAATTCCTTTTCCTGAGCAAATTTTTTAGTTACAGCTGCACCTTCTATAAAAAAGTGCTGGGCCCAAGTCTTTTGAACATTTTATCCTGTGTAGATCACCTAAATGTTGTGTCAAAATGCAGAATTATGAATGCAAAACTGCTAATAGTTACTCACACCTTCCGCCAACTGCATCCCACCCCTACTCCACCCCCACTCCACACACCCTGCCCCCCCCCCAAAAAAAAAAAAAAAAGAAAAGAAAAAAAGAAAAGAAAAAAAAAGAAAAAAAAAGAAAGAAAAAAAAAGAAAACTGTGTATTTTGTGCACAGGACTAATTCCTGAAAGGGAAACTGATTGTGGGACAGCTGAACATAAACAATAGCAAATGAGACAGTAAGAGTATGAATATCAACCTATATTTGAAGATCAAATGAGTATAAATGGTTGAAAGAAAGGGGAAACACTCTTAGACACGCAGATAAAAGTCTGTTGATAAACAGGCACTGAAGAATGCTAAAAACATTCAAGTAGCAACTGGGCCATCCCTTCCCATGGCTAAAATAATCACAGAAAATAGGACTGTACAGAATCCTAAGAGTCCATCTTATCCTTTTGCCTAGCCTAAATCAGTATTTTAACCACACCTAAAGAATTTCCCACAAATGTCCATCCAAGCTCTAGTGAGAGAGATCCCAGGTTCACATTTGTGAAAGTTAGCAAGACGGAGTATGATCAAGTGTGGGTCTGCCTGGATCCTACAACTCTGAAGAAAGACAGCATTATTTTAAACCTAACAAACCAGTTGGAGATAAATTGCTCAAATGTCAGCTGACAAGCCTCAGTATTGACAGGTTAGCTTAGACAGCAAGTTACTTGTGCTGAGCACTTTAAACACCCAGTGGGAAAAATTCAAATTCCACGGCTTAACTCTTGGAATCACAGTCTGCTAGAGAATTGTTTCAGCTGAAAAATGGTGTTTTTTTCAGACTTAGCAGGTGTCCACAGCATTGCAGACTGTATGATAATAGAGGCATAAACTCAGCAGGGACATGATCAGAAGCTAGGAGAGGTCAGAAAATGAGCATAAGCAGAAAACATCAAGTTTAATCAAGAGAGAAAATGCACTTCAAGACAAAAAACATGAAGCAGAAGAAGAGAAGAAGTACTTGTGGCACATTCTTTCATATCAAAGAATCAGGACAGTCAAGATCACTGTATAAGACTATTGAACACAGTATTTTTCTAAAACACAGTGATTGTAAGGAGCTTTATGGCACATCCTAAAAGAAGCAGAGACAGAAGGGATTGAACTCTACATTGCTAAAAATCCTAAACTAATCCTGAAACTTTCTGAGTAGCCCAAAGATATTTATGATGAAATTAAAATAATAATAATAATCCTCATGAAGGTCAACAACACAAAACTCTTTATGTTTTCCTGGTCAAATTATAAGTCCAGCAAGCAATAACCATGCAGTCATATGTACTGATGAGTAGCATACTGGGGTGTGTCATGTAAGACAATATATTCATTTCTGTTCATAAAGCATGGCTTCACTGGTAATATAGTTGAAAGAGACAATCCTTGCTCTAATGAACTTTCAAGCTCAACGGAGGCAAAAAAAAAACCATCCAAGAGTAAAATCCAAATTATGTACATATGCCAGAGAAATTCCTCACTGTCTTAATCAAAGAAGTTTCATCATGGTCTTCTTGGGTGAGGCGTTCACATGTAAAATATCTGTTAGTTACCTTCAAGCTATCTAAATGTTTTAGAAGAAGAGCTGACGTAAAATAGCATACACCTACATACACCTACATATCTTTATATAGTCTAGCTGGAGCAGACCACAATCTGTTCATTGACACAGGGATACAGTGGTACAGCAGCTTCTAAAAACATGAAAACATGGCAATGAGTGGCAGGCTGCTGCAGATGAGGTTAGTTCAATTTTTCACAGCAAAGAACTTCAACAGTGAAATTTCTTTCTACAGGGCACTTTGAAGAAAAAATAACTAAAGCACAGGATACTATAACAATGAGTTATATATAATGTCTTGTCAAGTATCATGAAAATAGATACTCTGGAAAATCCTTTAAACTAGCTAATTGTACAAAACTCAAATCTAGCTGTAAAGGACTAAATTGTCTTCTTGTACTCAGAAACATGGGGTTAATCTCTCTGATCAGCTTTCTGGGACATTAGAGCAGGAGATTGGACTAGATGACCTCCTAAGATCCCTTACAGCCTAAATTAGCCTTTGATCCTGTGATCATCACAAAGAGTCTGAACGCCCTCTACAACAGAAAACAATCATTCATCAACCAGCAAAACCAAGAAGCAGATGATCTTTGTGAAACGTGCTTGAGATACCAACAAATTTGCTAAGCTGAGAAGGGCATGGCTGCATTTCAACACCTCTTGATCTGATTGGGCTACTCTCAAGGACGCAGGGTTACTGCCTCACCTGTATGCTAAGCCTTGTCTCTGATCAGCTCGACTTTCTGCTCTGAGAGTGTGAATCTTTCTCCCTCACCTTTCAGAAGCCTGTCAGGTGAAGGAGCTCCTCAGACCTGCAAATTGCATTACGCAAATGCCCTTCCAGAGGGCACCAAGCCATGCTTATAAGTGTTACCTCTGTTCCTAATGTCTTTCTGGAAGGTAGGCTGAGAAACACTTTTTTGCTATAGCATGACAAGCATTTACTCTCCTTGCTTGTGTTTGTTTCCATATGAAAGTGGCAGTCTTCTACAGTATCTTGCTGGTCTGCTGTAACTGTGAGATCAGCAGCGCTGCAATCAAACAAACAAAAAAACTGTAAGTACAAATAGGAAGGGACAAATGGTCTGCTGACATCAGCAGGGTATATTTCAGTTAACTGTGTCCACCTACAACTAAACAAAATTAACTCACTGAGTTATGCTTTAACTGCTTTGAAACCACTTGCTCTCTTTCTGGTCACTTCAGTCCATGCAGTTCTCTTGTTTATATTTGTCCCTAATGCAATATTACAGGATTCCCAAGTTCCACTGACAACCCTGAGGAAACCTAAGCACATCAAACTGCACAAATTTCCTGATGTGAGCAGATTGTCCTCCTTATTTTGGCCATCTGCAGCAACAATAGGATGTAGTAAAAGAGGAAATGAGTTGTGCTGTCTCAGCCTACTGCAACATGACCTTTGCCTACATTTTAGTCCTTGCTATGAAGGTGATGCAGAGATCATTTGTTTCTTTGGTGGCATTCTTCCATTCAGCTTGTTTTGTTGTTATTGTTGTTTGTGTTGGTTTTTATTTGTTTGTTTTTTTTTTTCTTTTAGCCTATATCAGTCCATTGTGTCAACTTTGGCCCGAAACTGGGAAAAAGAAGAAGGAAAATGTGTAAAAAATGTTCTGTTTTAAGAGCAGGGGCAAATAAACAACAGCAGAAACACAAGTGCAGGAAAGAAGGTTTTGGTTATGAGATACGCTTCTGTAAGAAGGAGTTAGAAATCAATGTTCTGCTCTGCCCAATTCTGGGCTTGGACGAAGTGACAAAATAATATAGTTTTAAGAGAGTGTTGGAGAGTGAGTATTAACTCTTAATGGGACTTTCAGAATTGTAGCTTTCAGATTTTATCACAGTTTCATTCTCAAAGAGCTGAGATACAGCAGAGTTACATCCACTTGGGACTTTGGCACTGATACAATCATACCTACAAAACTTCATAGTAAAATACAGTCCTGCTGATGTAAAACGTGTTTAACATGGTGCAGTTCCCTCTAGGAGAAATTGATGCTAAGGCAGACAGGTGCAAGCCACCAATACCTTCACAGAAATGGCTGCAGCAGCACTAATGTCAATATAATGGTCCAAGTTGCTCTTATCAAGAATCATCAACTAGTGAAACTGAAGTATTTGCAGCAGCAGCATCATTTGCAGCATTGAAGTACATGGTCCTTCAGTTACAACAATTAGAAGAGGAAGCACAGCCTACCAGGTTCCACTGAAGCCTGGGAGAATTTCATCTTTATGCCAGGAAGAGAAGATCAAGGTTAGTAATGAGCACTTTGGAAAGTTCTCTCCACTACAAATATTTCAAATCCTCTCCCCTAATTGGAAGCAAGTCCTAGCAACATATAGGGTTTCATGAATTCACAGAAGGAATTTAGTATATCTAGTAGCTGTTCTCAACAGTAATAATATTTTTATTGTGGTAGTACCTACAAACTAGGTGTTAGACCCATAAAATGTGGAAGAAAAGAGACTTTCTTTGCCCAAGAGCACTCGCTGTTTTCATTCAAGAAGAATGCATGACCTTTTAAATGACCCATTCTACATGGATCTCAGTGAACAACCCAAATAAAGCCGGCGATTTAACACCAATGTAATTCCATTGAAAATCAGCAGAATTACATCAGCATGAGATCAGAAAGGGGAAGTAGGCCCAGATTCTGCAGACACTCACAGAATGTAGGAAGAGGTGTAGAAATCAATTTGTATGGGCAGTAACCGACTTCAGTGGAGGAAATGTGTGCTCAAACCAGCAAAAGGGAGCATACGAATGTGGTAGCTCTAGCAGGCATCTGTTTAATTATGTCTTGTGCTTAAACCATTCTATTTTTAATTAAAGTCATTGAATTGATTAGTATTAGAGCAACCATAGAACCCTCATACTTCGAACATGAAGAAATAAACTATCATTTATTTGAGGGATTAGTGCCTTCTGTTTTGATTTTAATAAAGATTAGAGAGGTAGAACAAAGACATGGATCTATACAACCCCATATAATGGAGCACATGGCTATTCTTTACCGAAACAAAGGAACAGATATATTAAACATACAGTACAGATTTAACAAACCATCATTTGTGTTCTTTGTAAACTTTCTAAAAGGGATTTGGAAATTCATCTCATTCCAGAAGGCATGTTTTACCTGCAAATTAAAAGTGACTTCTAAATTACCTTTGATGGATTTTGCCTGCATCAGCTTGCAAAGGAGAAACTCTACATATCAGTCAATCAAACTGCCCTTTCAGCCTGTAGATTGCTTGGGTTTTTCTGGTGATTGTTCAGGGAATCAGCAACTTCCTCCAAATCAAGGAAGCTCAAATTCCCTGAGTGTCAAAAACATCATTTAAAAAGCAATGATGGATGAATCCACAGTTTTGACACTGCAACAGGTCCCAGACATCTGGGTTCTACTGCTGGCTCTCCTGTAGTTTTCCTGGGAAACACCTGGGAAATGCCTGCGTAAACTTTTCACAAATACAGAGTTTTAAAGGCAAGGGGACACCACCTAATATTTCTGCATTTGGCCTCCATCACTCCATTAAAACATTGTTTTCAAAAAGATGGAAAATTCTGATCAAGAGTCAGTTTGTTCCGTAATGCATTAGTCTCTCTGTTAAAAACAACACACTTCATTCTTCACTAACAGGGAAGAATTCAAGTAAAAGCAATTGTAACCGTAAGAAAGGGTACAGAGAATACCAAACAAACCCTGAAGGAATTCAAGACAAACATCAGTAAACTCAGAGGGACCGTGGGTGACAAACCTACAGGATAACAGGAGAACAGTACTAACAACAAGAGAACAACTTATCCCAAAAATGAGGACGGAAAGAAACTGCAGGAAAGACTAATCTGTTTGCACTACAACGACTGTACTTTCCTGAAGAATACTAAGGAAAAAAAAAAAAAAAGTGAAAAGTAAGTCCAGTTGCAAAGTCAAACACAAAAGAATATCACAAGTTCATAAAACTGAAAACAGTGATGCCAATGCAACAAAAGAATAACAAATATGCCAAAGCATCTCATTAAAAAAAAAAAAAAAAAAGCCTGCTGCTCAATGGGGAGGGAAAGACACTGACAGAAGTATTTGATGTCCTTTTGCTTCACTCTTCAGTAAAGAGGTCAACTGCAACCAGGTGGCTAATCCAATGAATGGCAGCAACAAAGAGGTAATGTCAGGCCCAAAAAGGAAAAGAATGTGCTGGAGAAAACTCCGATAAGTTAATGTTATCAAATCAGCTCCACCTGATGAACTTGATCCTGTAGTACTTAAAAGAACAGACTGAAGCAATTTCAGAGCTGTTAGTGGTTTTCTCTGAGAAGCCAGGAGAAAGGGTTATGTCCTAGAAAACTGGGAAAGAGCAAATACCACATGTAGCTTCTAAAAATGAGAAGAGGGAGCTGGAGCTGTAAGCCAACCAGTTTAACTTCCATTTCTGCTAGATGCTGTGCTAGTATTTTGACCACTTGTCTCAGATACTTGAGCACTGAGAGGAAAACAGAAGATGAGCTGCAGTCAACCTGGGGCTGTGGAGAGCAAATCATGTCAAAGTAACCTAATTTCTTTCTCTGACAGAGAAACAGACCTTGTGTGGATGGAGATAGTAGGTATCATCTATCTTGACTTTCTAAGGCTTCTGACTTTGTTTCAGAAGACGTTCTCAGAAACAAGCTAATAATATCTAAATAAAAGTGAAATAATATGGGAATAAAGTGGTTGTAAATCATGATTGGGTAATAATAATGAATGGTTTGCTGTCAAAATCTAAGGATGTTTCAAAGGAGATGCTGCAGGGTTCTGTCTCCAGAGGAGTACTATTCACCCTTTTCATTAATGACTTAGATGATAAGTGGAAATACAGGTAGATCTGGAGATAGTGCTGAGGTGAAAAGGGTTGCAAATGTGCTAATGAGCAGAAAAGTTATGTTGGCAGCTTATAGAACCGATAGAAAATTGGCAGGACACAATTCACAAGGACTGGGCTGGGGATAACCAACCATACAGATACATGATGGAGGAACACCTAGCTCAGCAGCGATTGTGTAGAAAAGCATCTGTGGATGATTGTCAGTTGCAAGCCGAAGATGAGTCAACAATGTCACACAACCGAAAAAAGGCTGACATCACTCTCACATGCATGAACAGGAGTGTCATCTAGCAGGCACATGAAGTAATTCTCTGTGAACCCCTCAGCCAGAACACAGCGTCTGGCTTTGGACACTACACCTGAGAAGAGACATGGACCCCTGGTGAAATTCCAGATGACAAAATGATCGAAATCTAAAAAAAACATGACTTAGAAGGAAAGACCAAATGAGGTAGGATTGCTCTGAAAAGAGAAAACTGTGGTGAGTCACGAAGGTAATCCTTACATAAAGCTGAGCTGCTGCAGACAGACAAGATACAAATGCTTCTCCCCACCCAAAGGCTTAAAATGCAGCAAAGAAGATTTAAATCAGGCAGTCATCAGCTTTCTGATGGTAAGAAGAGGACTGAGGAGGATTGTCCATGGAGGTTGTGGAATCTCCATCTTGCCAGCTTGTAAAAGAATAGGTTAATGCAAATAAATGTAGATACAATGATAAAAGATTGCTTTTAAAATGTGTCCTTTTGTCTTTCTTATTGCCATGATTCACATGCAAAGTGAGAGTGATATTGCTTACCAACCTCATGGGGGTTTTCCAAGGACCATTAATGAGTGTTTACAAGACACTGAGTGCTGCACAGATATGTACTCCAATGTAATAGATAAATCACAATCCTCATGTCCAACGGGAAGAGAAAAAAAAAATCAATGCTGTATTCTTTTTTATCTTATTGTCATGGATAATTGATTTGAAAGTGTTATATTAGATGTGGAAACTGAGGCAGGGGACTCAGCATGCCCAAAGCCACACAGCAAATCATCAGCAGAGCTCAGAGCTGACCCCATGTGTTTTGTGGTCACTGAACTCCAGCAGCAAATGCTGGGAGCATCAGAGGCCCATAACGTGTGTGGTGGCACACAGACAAGAAATGGGTAGCTACATAAAATCCTGTTGTCCTTTCTGGTATCTGAAAAACATACTGCCAATCGCCATCTAAGTCTTATAATGGTGATTGTTGTGCTTTAATATCTGTAAAATTATAGGCATATTGTTCAAAAATCGCACTTTCACGAGGTAGCCAGATAGGCAGTCAGATTGATACAACTTTATTATCATTTTTCACCGGGTGTCAGTGCATTTCCTCCAAAGAAATGACTAATGACATCAGTTTCCATTTCCCCAGATTTCAGCCAAATCACAAGGACTTGGAGCAACATACATTCAACAGAGCAGTAATTAGAAGGACCTTTGGTTATCCTGGAAATGAGATTCAGATGGCAGAGATAAAACTGGTAGATGCTAAAACACAGACCCCCTCTCTAAAGTTCTGGGAGACGAAATGGCCCTGCTGTATATCACATCGCACTGCAGTAAATTGTGGCTGATGAAGTAACGGACATGGGAACTCTGAACTACTGAGGTGCCTCTAAATGAGCTCCGGACTCCAGAGCAGCGAGCCCCCTCTTGCACAAGGGGTAAGCAGGAAAATGCACACAAGCCTTCATTCTACCTCCTGGTACACAAAAAACACTCTCTCCACAGTCAGAAAGCCTGTCGAGAGCATGGCT
This sequence comes from Anser brachyrhynchus, assembly GCF_964034855.1. Taxonomy (NCBI): domain Eukaryota; kingdom Metazoa; phylum Chordata; class Aves; order Anseriformes; family Anatidae; genus Anser; species Anser brachyrhynchus. The sequence goes on from NC_137697.1 coordinate 46,452,674, forward strand.
CCATCCTGCAGGGTGCCAAAGAAGGCTCCCAAGAGCTCTGCTCCTTTCCCCCACAGACGGATTTTGTTAGGAGGGCAGGACTCCCTGGCGCCTGGAGAGCTAGCAGCACAGCTCTGCTTTTCAGGCATGGTAAGTGCATGCAATGAGATGGCCCCCTGAGGAGAAGGGACATTTCCAGTACAGCAGCTAAAGTTTTCCTCATGACAGCAGGAGATGCTGTCGAGTCCTTATTTGCTGGATTTACTAGCTTCCATGCAGGCACGCTGCCGGCAGACCGCTTGCTGTTTGATGGGGGCCTGAAGTTTAAAGCTGTTTCCAGAGTTTTGTTGAGACAGACAGGATTCTGTCAACAGCACACCAGACAGAGAATCGTTAATATGAGCACACTTTGGGATGCTGCTGTGTGCATGCTCTCTTCCTGGTGGTTGCAGTTCTAAACTAATTAATTTCTGTGATCTGAACCGTTCTCTTTTATTAGTAGTACCAGCATGTGCAGTGCTGCATAGTTATAGATGATGTGCTCTCTCTGGGGATCCTATCAGCATGCCATTGTAGGTCTTCACAACATGGAGAGAAACGTCTCCTACGTTTCCTTGGTAGTGTTAAAATTTTTCATATTGTTATTTATTTCCCTTGAATTCTCCCTTCTCCCTTCTTGTGAGCTCTGTGTTTTCTCCTTATGGGTTTCAGTGGCTGTTCAGCTCTGTCCTTGACTCTGACTGCTCAGAATGACCTTTCTGATAATTCTTCTTCAATCCCCGGGGCTGAGGTTTGTGGGTAAGGCAAACTCACAGTTTCTTTGGATAATCTGACTTCATTATTTTCATTGTCAGGGGAGCGTGAGGTTCTTTTGCTCCTTGGTGCACAGCCTTCAGGATGAGTGATACATGGGTTTCTCCTGTCTCATGACGGATAATCTTGACAAGGCTCCTCTTTTCTGTTGCTTGTCCCACTAGATACAGCACATAAATATAAATAGACACACACATGATCCTTCCCTGTTCATGGACCCATATCAGCTGCACTGCAAGGCCTTCTGAGATTCTCAGCACTTTCTTGCAGCTCTCTTAGGAATATATTGGCCAAGGTTCTCAAAAGCACTTGCTGAATTTGGATGGCCTCTCAAGGAATCTTTTAAAGGGTCCTGATCTGCACAAGATGAAGGGCAATTCAGTCACTAATCACCGGCCTCTTTTGGAAACCTAATACGTGGCACAGTGGCTTCTTGCAGCGAGTGTTCCACTAGCAGGTCTTTTCACCTTATTTTTGGTTCATAACATTCCTAGTTCATGATTTTCTTTCCTTTTTTTTTTTTTTCAGAAAAATTCCACAAAATTCTATTTTCCACCTGCCCTTGGGTAGAAGCTGGAGTCTGTTTTTCACTGAAACAGAGCAGTTGCTTGGCTGTAGGAGACAAACTATGTGACAAACTGTTGTGCATTAGGATTTGTGAATACGGGTAACACTAGGGTCCTCTTGCTTTCAAGAAAAGAAGAAGGTCCCTCTGTATTGCACTTGCAGTCTATTTCTACTTTGCTTAAGATTGGTACACAAGCACTTCGATCAGAGCTGGAGTGAAAGCTTATCTCACTATTAGTCATTTCTCCCCCCATATCTGAAGCTCTTCTACATAGTGTATCTGCTACCCCTCATACTGGCTTCAATTGGCACTTGCAGTTTTGTCTGTGTTTTACTTGTGCTTTTCAACAACATTCATCTTTGTCACAACAGACTGCTATATTCTGAGTATGGATTTATCTGTGCAGATCCCATTCCAAATAACTATCTAAATAAAACGTAATATTTCTTCTCCACAGCCATGCCGTTTGTTTTGCGCCTGGAAGCCTGAACATTTATTGATGAATCCATATTTGTACTTACAGCAGCCTCTCCAATCATTTCTTCAGTCATGTTCTGTGTGGTTTGTAATAGTGCGTGAAAGTGGAAAGGGAAGGTATGCAAATATCAATAATAATTATGTTCTCTGTATGCAGATTTCCTGAATATTTCTTGAAATTCATCTCCTAAATTACTTTTGCACAATTTAGGCAAATGTAAACATGCATTTTAATAATTGTGGAATAGTTTAGAGTGCAATCTCTATTCAGTTAAGCTGCTCAATTAAGGGACTACTGTAAATAAAGATAATGTATATACCTAGAAATACAGTTGCCTTAATATTTACATGTTTTACAATTTAATGTGCTGCTCTTCTAATTCAAGGTGACAGTTTCATTGTTGGGGTAGATTTAATCATTTTAATCAAGTGAAGTAATGCCATAGTTGATTTAAAAGAATTTTCTAGAACTGAGGTCTACACTCTTGAATATGCAGATCTCTACAGCTAGTGATGTTTGCCAACTGCAATAATCTATTTTATAGTTGGCATTGTCTAATTCGGTCCTGGACTTCCACCATTAGAACCAATATGCTAACACAGACTCCCTATTTGAGATATGAAAGTATTATGCAAGCTACTTCCTCAGTTCATTATTGGTTTTACTAAGGCTTCTGATAGCATTTGTTGCTCCAAACCTGGCTGATATGTCTTCCACTACTTTGCAGTCAATACCATGAACAACAAGTATTTTAAATCTTAAAAGTGTTCTGAAGTTAAAATTCTGAATGTCCACACAGCCACCATTCCCAGTCACCCTACCTTTTGTGCCAGCATTGGCCCACCAGCTCACAGGCTCTTTTCTGTTCTACCTTCCACAGCATTTTGAAGGACCACAGCTCCCAGAGAGCATCTGAGACACATCACACCCCTTGCAGTAGTATGAGGGCTCTACTGGGGCTCACTTACTCTGAAATGTTGGAGCTTGTGATTCACAGCAGCTGCAGGCATCTTCTGCTCTGCATATGACGTCTTTGGAATCAAATGAAACAACAGGCCGAAGACAAGCCTCATAAAAGCTGTTGACACATCGTCTGTTTCACTAAGGTTCAAATACTACGCAGCAGGATGTAACAGCAAAACTCACTCCGCCAAACCAAGATGCTTTCATATATGGGTTGATGCACAAGCCAGGAGAGAAAAGATGGATCTCACCCACTCTGGCCTCATCCCAAAGCAGTTTTATTGGGGATTTATCTATAAATCAACCACACAGCCATCTCTAGAAAGGGTCAATCCTTATTATAAAACATCACTTACACAGAACTGTAAATTTAAAATGCTTTTTACACAAATAGACTGGCAAGTACTTTCCCCCAAAAGAGCTGACAGCTGTCTGTACCCCATTGAGCTACAGGGACCCTTTTAAAAGCAGTTCCTTATTCAGAAACAAGAAGCTGCCTGTAGCTAGCATTCAATAAATCACCACTTTCAACTTTGGTTGCTCATTCTCAGATGTGTAATCAGAACATAGATTCATAGATTTCAAGGCCAGAAGGGACTGCTCTGATCATCCAGTCTGACTTACTGCATAACACAGGTCAGAGAATATCACCCAGTGACTCCTGCCGCAGAGGGAATTATTCTGGCCCTCTGTTTCAGATTCTGCCGTTGCAATTGCTGTTGACCAGTAAAACATGCTTATCCCATAAAACACTGTGCACATCACCTTATTCTGGAAAACTTCCAAGGCAGCAAGCCAGGCTCTTAGATTATATTTGTCTATAAGGAAAAAAAACAAAAAGTGATCCCCCCAGAGAAAATTCAGTGTTGCCTACCACCTTGTGGGGAATACAGTGCTGTTGATGAGGCTGAGAATAACAAAAAGCACATGGCTGGTTTGGTATATCACCGGTGGTTCCCGTGCTCAAGGCAGCAAGGCACTGCACTGAAACAAGTGGAGTGTAAAACCTCCCTTGCAGAACACAGGGATACACACCCTAACTTCACCCAGGGGACAAGAGATTTTGTATGCCCCATTTTATAGAGAGAGGAAAGGTTTTCAGGAAGAGGCAATAATTTTTATTAGACCACCTGATAGATTTCGGGGATAAAAAAGGCAAGGTATCAGTCATGCAAGCCCTTCTTCACATCTGAGATATAATTTTGTTGATACTGGCCTTAGGATATCTCAAAGGGCCGTGGAGTTTTTTGCCTAGTTTCCTGAAGAAGAACACTTGCGTGTTGTCTGTCTGTCAGTCAGCCCCACCTAATTGCTTTTGAATCAGTCAATCGATTTCAATCATATTGTCAGGGGGAGGGGTAAAGGTTTCACAGATATTACATTCTCTCACGTTTAAAGAAAATAGGTCACAAGGTAAAAGATGTGTGCCCCTACAAATGTGTGCACCTACAAGGAAAAACTGTGGGTTGATCATAAAACAATCCACATGGGTGAGACATAGAGGAAAGCAGATTTCATCAGTTTTACAGAGCAAGGTAAAACTCTTTGTTTTCAAAACATGATTCCCTTCAAAGGGTCTCAAAAATTAACCCAGCTGTTAAAACCAGCTTCTCTGAGCCTGTCTTAATCACCTTTCCCATTTCATTGTCCAAGCTGGGCAAGCTTGCCATTTTCCTTACAGTAATTGCAAGTACTTTTTCCTTAATCTGTGATTGCAATGGTGATAGCTCATGCCTGTGGTTACTGAGAGCCCCAGACAAATTCCCTTCTCCAAACATCTAGCTGCTGACGGGTGAGCTTTGCACTGAAGTACAGATAGGAGCTATGCATCAACATCTGTGCTGTTGCATAAGATGTGGCAATGGCAATCTCTATCTCACGAGACCCTTGCTGTTTACTGAGGAATGGGTTGAGATCTAGGTCTGGAGTTCCCTAGGGTAACAATCTGCAACTAGGGAAGATCCTCAGGCTGTGATTTGCTCTGAAAACCTTTTTTTTTCACCCTGTCAACCAAACCCTGATGAGAAGGGAAAAACAGCACAAAAGGTGTTGAAGAGACAGAAGGTGTCAGAAAACAGTGATTTGACAGCTCTTGCCTTGTGGGCAACTGTGCTGACAAAGGGCTTTCTTCTCTTATCAAGGTGTTTTGTAGTCTTGTCTCATTCTGTGCGTCCAGTAGCCTTCCCTACTAACCTCCCCTAAAGGCTGATTAAAAATGCAATCTTGTTCAGCTTCTCTGTCTCCTCCTTTTCTGACTTCCATCCTTCTCTCCACACACAGAACTCCAGGATTTCTTCCTGCTCATAACAGTCTGCACTACAGGTCCATCCCCAGATTTGACATTGTTCCTGGTGAAAAGGGTGACCTTATGCTCCTAGCTCCAGACTGGGCATCACCTGAGCTAATTTTCAGCCCCAGCTTCCTATGTGATACCAGGTAGATGACATCCTTACTTACAGACCCCCGCTTTAATCTGAGGTTACTTACCTTTTAGAATCATAGAAGCACGTAATATCCTGAATTGGAAGGGACCCATGAGGATCATCAGGTCCAACTCCTGGATCTACACAGGACCACCCCCAAATCAGACCATATGTCTGAGAGCATTGTCTGAACACTTCTTGAACCCTGGCAGGCTCGGTGCCATGACCACTGCCCAGGGCAGCCTGTCCCAGTGTCCGACCACCCTCTGGGTGCAGAACCTTTTCCCTATCACCCAGCCTGACCTTCCCCTGTCCCAGCCCCATGCCGTTCCCTCGGGTCCTGTCGCTGTCCCCAGAGGGCAGAGCTCAGCGCCTGCCCCTCCGCTCCCCTCGTGAGGGAGCTGCAGGCCGCCATGAAGCCTACCCTCAGCCTGCTCTGGGCTGAACACACCAAGGGACCTCAGCTGCTCCTCATGTGTCTTGCCCTCTACACCCTTCACCATCTTTGTTGTCCTCCTTTGGACACTCTCTAATAGTTTTATGTCCTTCTTACACTGTGTGTACACAAAGGAATAACGTATTAGCTCACTCTTGTTTTTGAAACACCTAGGTGTGCTTGGAAGGAAACTGCAATGAATGTACCAAGCATACGATCTTTATCTGGTTCTCTCCATAAAAGCTGCCATGGTGGTGTTAATTCGTCACTAAGTGGAGACTGCCGCTATGATACTCACCACCAAGTAAGTAACAAATGGATTTCTGGAAGAGAGGAAAGGCTGAGGTGAACTCTGACACCTCGCACTTCCCCTATGTTCTCAGAGAGTTTCAGTAGTCCCCTGCTAACCACTTCCTCTCCAGGAGAAAAGACAATCTTGTGGCACAGACACCTGGCCAAGTCCCAGGGCTGCCAGAGTTCAGTCCCAAAAAAGCAGAGCCCTTGCCAGAGCACTGTACTCAGGCAGGAGCGGGGCCTCCTGGTGTTACCACAAATACCACGGCTTCACAGGCACAAGAGTAACATCTGATGTCTGGGTTGCTGGTGGGATGTGTTGTGAGGAGCTCCAGGGAGGAGGACAGAACCATGCCAAGGTGGTGCATGTGATGGGTAAAGAGCCAGAGAGGAGAAATAGCTTAGGTACGCTTTTTGCAGAACTGCTGTTGCACGCTTCTCCTCTGTAGTCATTGAAACTGGAGCTCCCCCACCCCCACCCACCCCCCGCAGTTTAACTTCCTCTATATTTAGCTACTCTACCTACTTACTTAACCAGGAACAATAATTTCTCATTTATTAAAATTCAGGTATGTTAGACACAAAGAAACTCATAGTGTAATTAGTCCTAGTAAAGTTAACACTGTCCTCCAGTGTTCATTTACAAAAGTTTCTTGTAACCAAATTCTTCCCTTCAGAGAACTCCCTAAAGGTGTTGCAGGTGCAAACATCAGAGTTCAACCCATCAGAAGACAAGCGAATGAAGAGATAATCCAGATCATCATCTCCATAAAAAGACAAATTAATGCATGTAACCAATATCCAAGTACGAATACACAGCACCGTGCAGATCTTTCAGAAATAGATGTTAAAACAATTGGTTAGTTAAGAATATGGATTTTCTGCCACATGCACAATCTCAGGCAGCTTCAAAGTATATTAATAAAATGCTAGCAACTGAAGAACCTGCAAGACTCATTTCAGCAAGCCTTTTTTAAAGCAGAACCCATATTATAATCAAAAAGAGTGATACATTTATTTGATCTATTTTGAGAATGAAGTCAGCTCAAGGTCAATTGCTGATCAAGAACAATGGAGGAAAACTAGGTGAGATAATTTTAAAGCTGTTTGAATTAAGACACAGATCCAACCTGTTTGAATGGTAATTTATAAGAAATTATCCCAATTTACATAATTCAAGTGTTTTTACCCTGGTACCATGAAGAGGTTGATCTACATATGAATTAGAAGATATTGTTACAGATAATTTTCTCCCCAAAACTCTCCAAATTGGAACTCACACATGGAAAACATGTGCTATGGGAGAATGATCTAGCAGATATGAAACTTCTGTTTCCAAGGGAGAAGCTTAGTGTTTCAGGCAATACACAGTGCAGCCTCCAAAAAGGCACAGTTTATCCCAAGCAGCAACTGAGATTCCTTTATAGGGGAATTAGGCAGCCCAGCACATTCTGGACTAGCTGAGCTCCTCTGGTTAATAACCAAAAGCCACCTGCAGAACTTCAGTAAGCACCCTTTTGTCCTCCTCTAACAAGCACACTCTCTCACGTATAGAATAGCAAGTTTCGCTGAAGACAGCCACAGCTGTCTTCCCTTTCCCTGCAAATGAAAGGGTCTGCACTCCTGCTACAAAATGGTTATCAAATGCAGTGTCAAAGCAAGTGTTTCCCCTCCATTGTAAGAGGCAAGCTGAATACTTTCGGCACAGCTTTCAGTGTCTTCAGACCCAACTGCAGCTGCACACACTCCAAACATTCTGCTCGCGGCTTCCTGTTTGCATTCCTGGGCTGGGGAGAAGGAGGACATTTCTTTCCAAGTCTGCTGTCTGCTCCTGGTTTTCCAGCTCTCTCTGTCTTTCTGCCTCTTTCTTTGTTCTTCCTTTAGGAAATCTTTGAGATTCATGAGCATAACAAGAGACCCTTCCCTCTTTTAAATTGGCTGGTTGTTTCAGAAAGGGGGGTGGGGAAAGCAAATAAATAAATAAATAAAATAAAAAGAAGAAGAAGAAGAAGAAGGAGGAGGAGAAGAAGAAGGAAAAAAAAATAAAATAGAACAGCCACTCTGGTCATGAGGGTGTTCACTTACACTAGCAGCATTCTGGTGCTAGCCTGAACTGTCTGTGCATGTGTGTCTGTGTGTGTGTGCATGTGCATGTGCACGTGTGTGGCTTGCACTGAGATCAGTAAGCCAAGTACTGTCCAAAGATACAATGCCATTGCTTCCTGCCGATACCAATGAGACAGGTTTTGCATTCAGAACTGTGTCAAGCACACTCCTTCTGGGGCTTTATACTCTCATCCACTGTATTCAGCAGGCCACACTCTGCCCTCCAGGAGGGCTCACTGGGAGTCAGACATGCACATCTGAGGTCCAAATTAATGTCTGAATCAGTGTGTGTGAGTCAAGGATGTGGTATTGGGACTGACAGGCCCTGACCATCATTTCAGCTTTCACTGCAGCTATCAATACTGATGCTTCTCACTTGTGGTAATTTTCCTTGCCCATTTCTTCAACCACAAGGGATCACCTCCTCTTCTCCCATCTCCTCTTCTTTCCTACTCAGGAAATCCTTTCTTTGCTGTACCTCCACTACCATTGTTGTTAAGTATTTAAACTTTGTGTCTGAAACATCCATAAGATGTTTAAATGTGAGAAAAGAACTTCAATCATTTTGTGAAAATCTTGAGTATCATGCTTGCCAATGATGCTGCAGGCAGATCTCAACCAGTGGGTTAATGTTTCCTTTATAAAGTGAAGACACCTGATTTCTGTCAGTCCTTGACTTAAAAACATACTATCAGCCACGGCTTCCTAAATAACCATATCAAATAGACAGAGAAAAGCAACTAAACTGGTAATCAGATGCCACTGAAGGGACACCAGCACAACACCTGCTGTCCCTGTACTGCTTTCAGGAAAAGGACTTCTGCTGTGCAAAGAAGTCTCTGGAGTATGCAGGGCAGATAAAGTTACAGCAACTTAGAGGATTTTGTTTCAGCTGATGCTTGGGAATAGAGTTGATCCAGAAAAGCTCTTTGAGGAGGTATAGAGACCAGGGGTGAGGACTGACTCATGTGACTCTGGCACTTACTTCAGTAAGTATTGCAGAATTATGCTTCAACAAGGGAAGTGGTAGGAGTCTGAATACAACAAAAATGGCACTCCCGCATACAAGCAGGAGCAGAGGGACTGTGGAGCATGACTGTGCAGACTCTGACAGCTCCAAACACTCTTTGTTGCTGCTCTGTTACAGAGATTGTTGTGTCCTCTGCACCTTGGGAAAATGAGGGGAAAATAACATATTTGTGTAACTGCTGGCAGGCTTTGCCAAAGCAGCTGCCATAGGCTCCATGTCAAAGCACCAGGGGAGCGCCTAATCCCCTTAGAAATTCAAAGGCATGTGAAACATTCTGTCATTACACTGTCTCTCTTCTACTCATCTCTCGGTCTTTGACTCTTCTGCATCCAGTTCCAGCTTCAGACAAGGGAAGCAGCGTTCAGTGTCAGCGTGATAAAATCACATTGTCTCAAAAAAAAAAAAGAAGAGAAAGGCTACTGTCAACAACTGGCATTAATTGGATGGATGGGTCAAAGAGACACTCTTTTCCCACTGCAGAAGGCTGGGGACATAGCAAGGGAATACAAGGCGAGTCAGGCAGTCCCTACCTCTACCGTGATCAAGCAATGTTCTGCATGTCCCCTGTGTTACACAGGAGATCAGCTGAGAGAATTGCAGCAAGATCTTCTGACTTTGAAAATCAGTGAGCTAAACCACTGGATCTTCATGCAGTTGTCCAAGGATGTTAGCCTCAGCAGACACACACTGATTTATGTCAGCTGATGCCCCACCATGGAGAATTTTATGAGATATCACTGAATTTGAAACAACAGAACCCAAGTAAACAACTACAATACACATGAGGGAAAAAAAAAAAAAAAAAAGCCAAACCAGTTTCCTCTGTGAGAATAGGCTTCAATTTAGGGGTGCTCTGTTAATGCAGAAGCTACATCGAACCCTATTTTCTCATACTCAGCATTGCACCTGGGCAGTTTTTGATATGACAGAAGAAAGCTAAATACAATTGAGTAAATTGGAAGTAAGGTGCACACTGATCTGCTTCTGCAATCATGGCTCAGAGACAGCAATCTGAGTTCCTGATGCTTTAGCATTTTGGAGGCAGTGAAGTGAGGCCCTCTGACAAAAATATCACCCAGTGTGTTTTTATTACCACATAATCCAAGCCTTTGCCACTTGTCCACATACCACTCTTTAATGCAAACCTCATGTCATCCTGCTCTTTTCAGGTCCCGATTAACTCTAAAATGCCCAGATTTTCAAAGCTACTGGAGAAACAGATCCTTTCAGTCAAGAATGTAGAAAGGGAAGGGAGGAAAGGAAGAGATGGGGGAGAGAGAGACCTTGAATTGCTTACCACTTCGAACCGATAAAGAAAATTAAAAGTAAAAATATGGAAACATTCATTTGATGTCTTCTATGCTTACAGATGAAACATCACTTGATATTATATAGTATGCCATATGAAAAGACATGGAGTACAGAATCAATATGACAGTTCCCTATTGTTCTGGGCAGTCAAAGGTGTCAGCAGCAAGGTTTTAAATCTATTTTTCCTCTACCTGGTGGATGGAGAACAAAGGTTTCTGCTGCCCCTTGAGTTTGCTGGGTGAACACTGACAAATGCAGTTGACATATATTAATTTTAAATCATCGCTCAGTCAGGTACCCTCCTAGGAAACAGCGTGCTTTTTTGTTTGTTGGGTTGTTTTTTTTTGTTTGTTTCATTTCATTGTTTTCTTCCCAGAAATAGAGTAACCAGACAAATCTTATTCCAGCTTGCTTCCAAAGCCAGATAAGACTAAGCCTCTTCTTAAACAGAAGACCACAAAACTGAGAATTGAGAAAGTTCATTTCATGGGACACAGTAAGATTATTTTCAGGAAAGTAATCAAATGTTCTTCTTCAGTATCAGACAGACTACTTGGCTACTTGACCTTTCTGGGACGTGACCTATTATCTGTGTGATCATCTAACACATGTGGAAGTTCTGGAGTATATCACAAAACTTATAGGATTCTGCACTGAGTTTTTTGTTCTTCATGATCATGGTGTATGTTGAGAGTTCTCAGAATTCTCTATAAGAGAGCATCAGGAACAATCATCTATGTACCTACTTTCTACAAGGATATGCAATTTTTTTGGAACTAATTCCACACTACACTAAAGATGCACCATAATATACTGCTTGACACAAAAATGGCAGAAAGCGTTGTCAGCCACCTAAGTTTAGCCACTGTGGGCTTTTCTTGAGTCCCATAAAGGAAAACATGGAGGATAGACTTGCTCATGCTACAGCCACTATTATGCATAATGAGTTCAATTTCTACTGTCTTATAGCACTGAGCTTAACTCAGAAAATTTTTCCCCAAAATTTGTGCAGTCCTATTATAAGATGCTTGGCATGACAAAAAGTTGGAAATTTGCCATTAAGTTACAATAAGTTCAGCAAGAAATGCTGATAGGATTTGAGCATTAACCCACCAATGGAGAATGCCAGTGCATTTGTAGGATCATCAGTGTAATGGATTCTGGCATTCCCCTCTTACCATCTTTACAAATGTCACTTTCATTCTATTGTAAATTAACCCCAATTTCTTCCAAAGCTTCAAAATAAGGCTTGCTTGCAAGCAACCAGCCCTATCCACTTTGCTGCAGAATGTATTACAGCAGGAAGTATGTACGAATAACATATAGACAAATCGTTAAAGATATATACTGGACATACCTTAATAAATGCACAAGTTTGATCAAGAATTAGCTTAGACTATTTTCTGTGACTGAGAAGGAGCAAGCAGAGGCAGAAATTGTCCCAAGTAGAAGGCAGCAGAGATCTTCAGTTAAGTGAACTGGTTAACATCCTGATGGATCCGGATTTTATGTAAATTAGCAAAGGGCCCTTATAGTGAAAGATGCGTCACCAATGCACACTACTGATGGATCTGCCCTTAACCCTGCCCATTTAATATTGGAGGATTTTATTGCTTACTAGAGTGTAGTCTCCCATACCTTTATCAATTATTCATTCTGGAGAGAAGCCTTCTCTATGCAGTAGCAGAAGAATCTGTAGGTTAGATCTAATTTACTCTTTTAACCAGTTTACTCCAGTATCAAGTATTTAAATTGGCCTCACTGTGCTTTCATACGTTACAGCCATATATCAAAGCAATTTGTGCAAATGCCAGCTGAGCAGCCAGCTATATGTATCATGTATTCTGAGATTACACAGTTCCAAATGCCTTTGTAAGGCAAACCTTTCATGAATAAATCAGGAAATACCCTGATGCATGCTTTATGTAGAGCAAGGTATTCTATTTAGGTCACAGGAAGGTTCTGCCAGGTTTGCTAAAATGAACAAATCCCCAGTGTGTACTCTCACTCCACCACATTTCATAACACAAGCAAACATCTCCCACTCAGTCACCACTGTGCATTTGTGACTGCTGATGACCCTGCACTTGCTAAGCATTGGTTTGATAACTTGAAGCTCAAATAGCTTGCAAACCAGAAGGCAAGCTGTTCTGTTGTTTATGGCTGTTCTGCCCCACACAAGGAGTAACAGTGGTTAAAAAATAATAATGATAATAATACACAGATCCAAATCAAAACTCTGTCTCTTTCTTGCTGGAAGGAACCTAGAGCACGTACCTTTTCCACAGGGCTAAAAATGACTGGACAGCAGACAGATCTGATAACATAACACATGATGAGAAGTTCTCAGTGCAGTTTGTAGTTCTTGTCCAGGCAGCTGACAGACAGATGAGAATCAACCCATTAGGTGCAGAATATCTAAACAGCAAAACCAGGCCATGCAGTCATCTATTTCCTCTGCCTTCATTTTAATATGTTTTTTGTTGTTCTGATCACTCTTTCTGCAGCAAAAAATGTCTATGATAATGTTCCAGGAGAAGGAGAAGGAGAAGGAGAAGGAGAAGGAGAAGGAGAAGGAGAAGGAGAAGGAGAAGGAGAAGGAGAAGGAGAAGGAGAAGGAGAAGGAGAAGGAGAAGGAGAAGGAGAAGGAGAAGGAGAAGGAGAAGGAGAAGGAGAAGGAGAAGGAGAAGGAGAAGCAGAAGCAGAAGCAGAAGCGGAAGGCGAAGAAACAAGAGAAATGCTAGCAGAGTTAAGGGAAATAAATCACATCCTACCAAAAATACCAAACATAGGTATTTTTTTTTTCTTCAAAGACATGGCTTTCAGAGTAGAGAAATGGAGCTCCAAGTCAAAGTATTAGAGGATTACCATTCAATATTCACATTAGTGCTTGCAAAAACTTCCCCAAAGATCACTGGAACTTGCATGAGTGGCTGAGGATAAAGACTGGCCTTCTGCATGACACTGGCCATACTCCTCCTGCCTCAGCTACTGCCCACCTGGCCCATGAAGATGCCTAGCCACACCTCCCACATGTGCAACATGGCTCCTCATCTCCTGGATATTATTCATGATCATTATCCTTCCTTTCTTCTCCTTTCCCTCCCTGCCGTCTCTCCTCTGCCATATCCCTGGTGGCACAACACATTCCCTGCTCACACTACAGTTTCCCCACCCCTCCATCTGCTCTCAGGCACTGTGGTCAGGTAGAGAAGAGCAGCAGAGCAGGGTTGCAGTGACCTTGAACAAAGCAAGATACTTTTCTTTACCTCAGTTTCCTCCATGTAAAATGCAAGGTATATTCACTTCTGTAAAGCATTCCAAAGTCTTTTGACATAAGAGACCATGTAACACCCACACATTATGGTGATCAAACTTCCAGCCCTCTTAGAAAGCCTTGCCTGCTTCCAGACCCCATTGACGCTCCTCTTTCCCCCCAGAAAATATTTTGCTCTTTGACAAACAGCTGTATTGTCTTGACCAACGTCACTGCAGCAGCCAGTTGACCTGATTATCAAAGTCCAGCCCTGAAAGAAGGTATTGGAGTAATGCAGACTGCTTTGTGTAAGTCCAGTACTCTGCTTTCAACATTATCTGCCAAAGCTTTCTGATTGTTTGGAAATTTGTTGGCCTGTCTACATAAGAAGTATTGAAATAGATTAGTTACTAAAACAGCACGGTGGCCTGTGGAACATCTCCCTTCAACAAATGGGAAATCTTCAACCAGTGATACTTTCAACAGAGTGTAAATAAGTCCAGGACATTTTCTTAACTATTCCAGGCTCTTTTTAGATCACAGCGGAGAACAGTAAAAGAAAACTGCTCTCTGTACCATTTATGTCTGTTTCATGCCTTTCATGCTTTTCCTTGATGTAAATTCAGCCTGGATCAAGTCTGAGGACATCATCAACATTGAAGAAAAAAAATAAACCAAGAAAGGGCAGGAACAAAGTGAAGAAAAAGTAAACCCCAAGGATATTAAGGAAGAGAACTACAAGGGGAAAAATATGAAATTTGAGGCTGTTAAAAATAAACCTTGAAGAAAAAATGAACAAAATGGATACAATTAGAGGGACAGTACCAACCTTACCATAGCTATATTAAAATCTTTTTACTTTTATCTTTTTTTTCCCTCAGAACCACTGGGGGGTTCTTATCACACTCCAAGATATATATTTTTGCATGGTTAAGGCAATGCAAGCCATACAAATCACGGAAGGAAAAGAAAAAAAAAAAAGGTTTCTTGCAGAATCCTTGTTTTTCTTTTTAATTAACACATTTTAAGGTCTTTTTCTTTGCCTTTCTGAGTCTCCAGAGCATACTTGGGAAATGTTTTCCAGCCTCACTGTTACAGTAGGCGCTAAAATGTTGCCTGTTTCAAAATGCAAGCCAAGATGCTCGGGTTTCCAGGAAGTGGATCTTGACAAGAAACACCAAATACCAGGAGACTCATGATAAAATCACTAGTGCCAGCAGTGCTGCATGTTAAGATTTTTTAAAATTAATATTACCTCAGGGATTAGCAACTGGTCCCAAACTATACACACTGTGACTCAAAAACACTCTTAGCACATTAATCTTCTCACTAATGATTAGCAATTTGTATTCTAATAGGGCCTGTAGGACCCAGACAACATTGAGGTCCCATTGTTTTAGGGCAGCGCATGCACACAGTGGGACATTGAGCAGGCTCACTAATAAACAAGGCAGACTACAGGGAAAGGAAGGCACAGATAGTTGAACTGTCTTGCCAGAGATCACACAGCAGGTCTGTCTTTCTATCTTATGGAGGTTAGAAACAAATACATACAGCTCTTCAGTCTTAGGAGTTATTTTAATTATTGTCAAACCAAACTAAGATGAAAAGAATACAGGCAGAGTGTGTATACTTTCACAGATGAGTTGAACACCAGCTGAGATGAGGAACAGAATTCTCTAGGGAGTAATTTCTTGTTAATTGCTCAACTTCAGACATTTTCTTGGAAGACCGTATAAATTGCAGGCATGAATTGTTACAGGAGGGTCACAGCTTCTTCTGAAGAATCAAGTGCTATTCACTGACAGAGAGCACAATGGGGGCAGAGAGGGTGGGGGGGCGTTGTCTGCCTATTGGCACCTCTTAGAGATGTCAATATGCCTGTGAGAACCATGCAATGCGACTGCAAGAGCTCTCTCTTGCAGCAAGATGCAAGTTGCATTTGGGTAACAGGCCAAGAATTTATTAGTATTTCACACAGACGTAATCCCACCTTTGTAATCCTACCTGCAACCTACATGATAATACTATGAAGAGTCTGCTAATCAAGGAACAGTTAAATAATGTATCAACAGATGATCCTACATACATTTTAAATAAATATACCACTAAATGTTTAAAAGTAGTAAACAGTCTTACATACACAGACACATACACAGAGTGCTACATTTTTAGCAAGGCTGATAACACATTCCCTTTTTTTAAGAAAGAACATCCACTTCAGTTCATTTAAAAACACTGTTTTACACTTCTTCCTCATTAATATTCTTCCTGCTCAGTCTTTTGGAAAAGTATACAGGACCAGTCATTCCTATGTACTTCAGAGAGATTTTTAAGGAATTACTGAGAATTGGCTCTTTCAACTTTTTCAACATCTTTGCAAAGATAACTTGTCTAGAGCTTACCTGTCTTGGGTCAGCTGCTTACTTAGTGCATGCATCACCAGCTGTGCTCTCCCCACTTCAACAGTGGAAGTGAACATCTCTCCATGTTCCCAAGTACTCTCAGCTTGAGCAAGTCAGCAAGAAAAGACATGCTCCCTTGCCTAATTTGGACAGAAATATGTGAGGCATACCTCAGCCAGGAGTCACTAGGTGCTGGCACAGGAGCATCTAACCGATAGCTTCAGTTCTTGAAGGACATAAACCATCTCCCTCTCCCTCCAGCTTTCCTGAAGTCAACGTTACGCCAATTAAAGCTGGTTGAGACCCTTGCCCATTTTCCAGTGCGCTGTCTGTTGTATAAGCTGTACTGCTATGGACTAGGCTGTTATGGAAGGTAAGATGCCAGAGGACTGTCATCTGCTTGGTCTTCACATAAGCATGATGGGCAAGCTGCCATGACACATCAAAAGGTCCAGAAGTGCCAAAGCCCCCTGTGCCATGCTGCCCCTGCTGCCTCTTGTGGCATGTAGACAAGCCAGAATAACTTTCCCAGATACCATCCTGGTAGCTCAGTCAGGATGATTTTTCTTCCCCTGAGAGCTGATTGTCTTCTCCCACATGGACACCAGCTTCAGAGGCTATTATGCCACATGCACTGTCCCAGCTGTTCTGAGCAATTTGGGATGTGAATGCCCAAATGAAGAATCGGTGCTTGCAGCTGTAATCCTATCCATACTGCCATATTGCAAGAGGAGGACTGTTTTGGCCTTTGAGAAAGAGTAGGTGGGGTACTTTTTCCATGTACAGCAGTGGTGTACAGAAAACACCATAATGAAACTAAAAATTTAAAGTTTTAAAAAAAATAAAAAATATAACACTACTCAGGAGCCTCAGGAACCAGCAGGTATGTGTGTACTTGACCCAAAGCAAGGCCAAAGTGAACACCAATGCAAATCAGACAAGAAACTGCTAGCTTGCATGGTCATATCTTACGCAGATATAAAAAAAAGCTCTGTCAACTTCTGTGGAGCTATTCTGATTTACATCGGCTGAGGCCATGAGCCATAAAGTCTCTCTTATTAGGCATATCTGATTTTGTTACTACCAGTACAAATTCACATTAAACCAGGATCTTTTGTGGTCTAAATTCATAATAGTACTTCTGAAATAAGTGTTCATTCCCTAGTCCTTCTGGAAGAAGTGGTAAGTCCCATGTAAACGAAAAGTATCTTGACTCGCAGTGGTTTAATTTTCAGAGCCAGGAGCAAAATGCTTGGAACTCATGTGCCCTACAGAAAGAAGAGGGACAGAGCATGTAAAATACCTCACTGGAGAGTACAAACAAACAACACTGATTTAAAGCCTTTAAAAAGCCACTTGTCCTGAAACATTAGTCCCTCCTTTATTAATGCACACACAATCTACTTATTTTCACAAACCAAATGAGTGCCCAGAAGGTGCAAAAGCTTCAACTTTGCCTTTTGTGCTTGTCTTATAAAAACTGGAGTGAGGCACAGAGGCTGGAGCTGCAGTCCCTTACACCTGCTCTGTCTTATCAGGGCTGTTGGGTGGCACCTTACTTATTGATGGGATGATATTCAATAATTGCAGACGATGTTAGATTAAAAACGAGGATGGCATAGGAATGGCAAACAAGCAGCTTTCTCAGTGTCCTTAAGAGCTTTCTAAAATAGAAGCGGTGCGTGAAGCACCTTGCCTGTCAAAGCTTCCTTCACTTTGATGTCTAGAGCTTAGCAGGGAGTTACTTATTTTGATCGTGACTTCTTGAAAATGGGAGCTTCAGATCTGCTTGCAACTCTGTTCATTTCTGACAGAGGGTGAACCAGTTTCTCTTTACCAGGGCAGGAGAACAGAAAGGGTGTGGGGAAAATGGCAGAGGACTTGAATGCCATGGGGGAGTGCAGGGGACAGTAGGGCAGGAGGCACCAAGGAAGCAGAGACCCAGACACCCATACAGGGCTCCAGCTGTGCGCAAACGTTTGCTTTCAGGCAGAGGATCTAGATGTTTTGGGCAGATTGTTTCACTTTAGGTAGGACACTGTTCAGCAATGGGGCTTACCGTGAAAAAAAAATAAATCAAGAAACAAAAAACAAAACAACTTTGGCTCATTCTAACCAGTTCTCAAATTTTACTTTTTTCTTCAGCTGAAAGTAGCTGCAGTGGAAAGTGTCAAGTACCCCTAACAAGCGATTAAGATGGGCAATACAGAACTTCACAAACAGGCTGCCTGACAAGTCTTCCCCATCAACACAGACTACAGAATCAGCATTCAAATGACCAGGGAAGCTGACTCTATTGACATCTGGCTCCTCTTTCAGCACATTAATTATCCTCTTGGGTTCTCCCATCTTCAGCTGCTTCCACACAGATGCCATCTCATCATTTATCTGCTCCAACATTTTCTCCCCATCCTGAACAACTGCACTCTTTTCTTCTTGCTAGGTATTCCTGCTTCAGCAGATGCATTTAGCCCGCAAAATGAGCTTACCCCATCAGTGTTTGCCTCAGCAGTGTCTTCAGAGCACAAGCTAATAAAGAAGAATACACTATTTTGTTAACACATGGATTTCAGGACATAGCTGCACCACAGTAGGCTCTATCCAAAACCAGGATCACTAAGAAAGAAAACTCAGCAGCAGCAACTTCAAAAGAATAATGGGACACAGCTTATTCTGTCATGCAGAAAGCTCGTTTTTTTTTTTTTTTTTTTTTTTTGGGGGGGGGGGGGGGGGGGGACAGCCAGAGGCTGAAGAGGCAAGAAGACTTGCAAACACAACATGTCCCAGGAGGGATTCAAACCAAGCAGAGCTTAGTAGAGGGTCTGACATTTGTAGCAATACACATTATGAAGGAAAAAAAATATATATATTTGAAAATAATCTTAGAAATTCCAAGTAAGTAGCTACAGCAGCATGGGTCATTACAAGTGGGAGTGAAATATAAAACACGATCCCTAGTTTCTTGTTCTCTGCCTGGCCTGGGCTGGCGTGGCTCTCTCATTAAGAGCAGGGAGCAGCAGCTTAGTCCAACAAGCAGGATGCTATGCATTCTAAAGTGTTCTTGCTGTGACTGTGGAAACTGAAGTGGTGTCTTCTCCAAGACCCTGACAGCAGGCTTGTTTGGATTCTGACAGAGCAAGGATAATGGAGTCTTTTCTGGAGCTCAGACATTCAGGTTAGTTGCTTGTGCCAATAGCTCTCTACACCTCAGGATCGATAAGCTCAGTAAGATTTCTGGGCTCAGTAACTGCTCCATTACAATTGCAAAAACAACCCTTTTCATCAATAAATCAACCTAACAAGTAACCTATCTAGGACATCCTATCAGGGGTGTTTCTGATGATGCAGCAAGTTGTTTCCTTCACTGCACTGTTGCTGAGTGCATAACACAATACTACTGCTACATTGCATTAGCCATGTCCAACTCTTTTGGACACTCTGGAGTATGCAGAACAAGTTACAAGTGCCTCAGCACTTACTGAAGTGCTTCAGCAAATCACAAGTGGTAAATTATTTCTCTTTATAATACCCACAATACCATATTTTATCACATTAACACCCTGTGACAGCTTTGCAAGGAAAAATTGTTAGACATATACTTCTTACTTCTTAAAGTGGCTAACAACTGTTGAGATGGTGACATACTTCTCTCAGATGCAGGACCAGAATTAGGATGAATTCAGGAAAACCTTTTGCAAAAGAACCCATAAATAAGAAGCTTACCAAACATTAGCCCAGATCAGCATTATCAAGGGAACACAGCACCAGTATCCTGCATCACTGCTATGTACTGCATGCATTCACTAATGCTTCAGTCCTGTATCTTAGCATACAGATTTCATAATCATAAAATTACCTCTTGTTTTATTCCTTTGTTCCATAGCTTAGATATGAAATATTTAGCTGGTTACTTCATGCAATATTTGCCTAATGTTAATTCATAGCTTGGGAAAAAAAAAAAAAAAAAAACAGGAATTAACATTAGGTTTCTTGGATTATAGGTGGAAGGCTATACAGTTAGCTAGATTTTCAGGAATCCTGTCAGTCAGTAGCTATCAAAGCCTGTTAAAATTCCTTGTTTAAATATTACTGTTTTGAGGAACTATTTTTCAGTCCTAATGATACCAAAACTGTGATGATAACACATATTCATTGCAACCTTTTTGACATTTTCTTCCTTGTAAAGTTTGAAGAGCTTTAAACCACTAGGCAAGTGTGTTAATCTTGGGGGACATCTTTCAATTCCTATGGGAAAAGTATGTACCTACTCCATCCTTTCTCCTGTAATGTCTTTGCTGAAGGAATCTCATTTTAACTACCTTATCTGACTTTTCCAGTGAGAAACTCTGAAGAAATGAGCTCTTATCCTTAAGGGAGGAGGATCGGGTTGGAAAACATTTACACAGATAAGATGTACACAAATCCATATGATTTGATGCGATGCCCTCACAAGAGACGAGTGAATTCACCAAAGTCATTGTGAGGCCACCCATGATAATCTCAGAAATGTCATGGAGATCAGGAGAAGTTCCCAAGGACTGTAAGAAACCAAATGTTACTCCTGCCTTCAAGACAGACAAGAAGAAAGATCCTGGGAACAGCAGGCCAGTCATTTTCAGCTCAATCCATGCGAGGGCAATGGAGCAAAACCTCTTGGAAACTGTTTCCAAGCATATTAAGGACAAGAAGGGGATTAGGAGTAGGCAGCAAGGATTTGTGAAGGGGAAGTCATGCCTGACCAGTGGACAATGATATGAGTGGCTCAGCAGTTGAGGGCAGAGTGGCAGATGTTGTTTATATTGACTTTTACAAGGTTTCCACTGCTGCCTTCCATAACATCATCATAGACAAACTGACAAAGTGCAGGCTAGATAAGTAGACAGTGAGGTGGACTGAACGCTGGATGAGCTGCCAGGCTGAGAGGGCTATGATCAGAGGCATGAAGTCCATCTGGAGACCAGCCACCAGCTGTGTGAGTAGGTGACACACCAGAGGTGTGCTGCCATTCAGAGAAACCTCAATAGGCTGGAGCAATGGGCTAACAGGAACTTCATAATGTTCAACAAACGGAAGAATGAAGTCCTGTACCGGGACAAGAATGCACCCTTGCATGACAGGGACCAGCCTACTTAAAAGCAGCTAGGCTGAGAAGGACCTGGAGGTCTTCGTGGGCCACATCCCAAGATGTGGTTTTGTGGCAAACGTCGTCAAGATCCTGTGCCGCTTTCAGAGGACATTGCCAGAAGGTCAAAGCAGGTGATCCAAGCAGCCCAAAACTCCCTCACCAACATTATGATTCTATGATCTTCCCCTCTACTCAGCCCTGTGAAGGCACATCTGAAGTGCTGTGTCCAGCACTGGGCTCCACAGGACAACAGATACATGCACATACAGGGGAGAGTCCAGCAAACGGTAACAAAGATGGAGAAAAACTGGAGAACCTGTTGTATGGGGGAAGCTGAGAGGGCTGGGAATGTTCAGCGTGAAGAAGACGAGGCTCAGGGGGATCTCATCAATGCACATAAACAACTGACCAGGGGGCATAAAGAAGACAGAGCTAGCTTCTCACAGCACCTCATAAAAGGACAAGATGCAATGGACACCAATTGAAACACGGGATATTCAACTGAAATGTCATTAAACAAAACAAAACGAACAAACAAAAAGACCTTTTTTTTACAGGGTGGGTGGTAAAAATCTGGAACAGGTTGCCCAGAGAGCTTGTGGAGGTTTTTTTTGTTTTGTTTTGTTTTTGAGAAATTCAAAACCATACTGAAAAAGGTTCTAAGAAATCTGTTCTAACGGCCATTGTTCGAGTAGGGGATTGCTCAGGCAATGTCCAGAGATGCCTTCATCTTCCACCATGCTGTGATTCTGTGATTCTGGCTGTTAGCTAGTCTATACTTCTTACCTAGTTTTACAGCTGGGTAGCTGCCAGCATGAAGGGTTTCACAGCTGCTGCCAAAGATTGATTTCACCCCTTCCAGAGCTTGTTATGTAACAAAAGGAAATCAGACATATCATGAACTGGCAAAGTCCTCAAAGACTCAGTGTGAATATGGGGGAATGAGAAGGAAGGGAGAAGCACCCTTTCAACATATATCATTTCACGCATTTTACCACACAATGAACTATGACTGTAAACATGATGAATGCTGAATACAAGCAGTTGTGCACTGGGTAAAACACACAGTACAGGGAATCCACCCCAGTCCATTTTAAGTTTGAGTCTGTCCTTTCAGGAGACCATCAAAGTTTCTGTAGCATGCCAACTTCAAATCATCATCTGCAGTCATCACCACAGGTTCAGAATCTATTCCAGCGTGTATTGTAGCCAGCATTCTACATTTCGGATGTCTTCAGGAGGGCCAAATACTTGCCTACTCTGCAGCTGAGTTAACAGAAAAAGACATTCGTGCATTTGGGTCTTCGTGGAGCTAGCTTCCCTCACAGCCCTAAGGAGACTTCTGACACTGGCACTTTATGCCCCAGCTCACCTGAGACAGGAGAAAGGGACTTCTTGAGATCTGCGAGTCAAACAACTTCAGATGAACATGGGTGTTCACTGTATTCAACTCTGTCAGAAAAATTCTTCCAGTGTTAGCAATGATGGTAACGTTTGAAAGATCTGGGGCTGTATTTTTGAAGTTATGATGCCTAATTCTTGGTTATTCTGACAAGTCGATCCCTCTCCCAGTGTGTGTGTTTACATGGGACTTACTAACCTCAGCAATATCTTGAGGGTGTTCACAGTGGTGAATGCACAATGACCTTTTTATCTAACCAGTGAAATAAAATGTAACATTGGCCATGGTACTGCTGCCTGAAAGCCTCTATGTGACTTTAGATTGCAATGTCAGTGATTGCTCTTCTCTTGTGTTTGTTTAGGTTCTATTTACATGTATATTCTGCCTTCATGTAAGGCCATTCATATGCTGAAGATTTATTGAGCTCATCTACCATTATTCTTTCAACTACAGCACTTTTTTTTTGCAGTATATCTGAAGTTTCCTTCCATATATTGATTAGATATGAGGCGATGTAGCACATACAGATATACACATACATAAAAATAATAATAATAAAAAACCACACTTGTCTTTAGGCAGTTTATGTTCTCTTTTGGATTTAGAGGCAACCAAAGAAGTCCGAGCCTAAAATAATGACTTGTGAATTATCTAGGCACCCTCGAACTACTCCTTACAATTGTAGCAGTGATGTGTCCAGATTCACTTCCCTGTGGGCGCTATAACTGCAGCTGACTTAGCATGACTCTTTGACATGTTATAATCATGTTGAAGTCACAGTATTTTGCAAAAGGAGTTCACTTTGCAGTATCTACAGTCTATTTTTCAACTATATTAAGTATTCAATGGCACAGTTCATCAGTGCCTTCCTGCCCTGGATAGCTACAAAGTGCTATATAGAAAACACACTTTACACAAAAGTGGAGCACCCATATTACCTATTGCAAACTCTGAAGTGCTAGTACAAGAAATATACTACTGTGAGGGGGATTTGTTTGTTTGTTTTTTTTTTAGCCAGTTGTTGCTAGCATTGTACTCCTGAGGTTGAGGAATCAGCCTAGAACTTCCAAGCATTTTTCTTCAGAAGACCAGTAACCTCTATTCGATGCTTTTGAACGTCACTCTGGAACAGGCTGGATGGAAAATCAGTTATTCTACCTATATATGTTTGTACATGTATTTACTTATTTGGAGTTGGAACAAACAAAAAAGCACAGGTAACATTCCAGGTTAGAACATCCAATACTGGAATGCTTTCAGACCTCTGGACCTCCAGAGTACAATTATTCCTGTGAAGTTTCTTCTTGGCTGAAGTGCTGTCTAACAAAATAGAGGAACCATTTTATCTGTACAATTGTTATACAAGTAAGAAGTCTCTCTATTGCTGTATCTGAGGTGGTTGCTCAGACAGTGAGGTCTCTCAGCAGACGTCAGGACCAAACGACCCTGAAGTATTGTAATGAAACTTGATCCCTTTTGAGCAAAGCTGTGTATATGAGCTGATACTACTATGTTCTGGACAAAGAAATAGCTTGAACTACACTGTTTCTGAGGTCAGCTAGGAAAAAAAAAAGGCTGGAAACTTCTCCATGAACCTAGACATTCAAGTTGGTAGAGGTTAGAGACCCTTGCACATCCTTGGAAAGTTAATGTAAGCCAAGCTATAGCCCTCCTTTCTACACCTTCAAATCTCTTTAATTTCTTCTTTGCTTCCTTCCTTCTCTTTGTGCATTCCATTGCCACCTGTCCACAATGCTTCAGATTTTTTTCATCAAGTTTCTACTAAAGCTGTGCAAAGACCTCTTTAGAAACACGGGAAGTCCAAACGGGACAAATATGCTCTTCAAGACAATGAATCTATTTTTTCTCACCTGTACATCTATCCAAGCTGATTTCCTTTACATGCCATTCATTGTCTTCTGAGACTCTGCTGTGGATACGGGGAAAGTAGCTGGTGCTCTCTACAAGTATTTTCTTATTTCAGATAACACTATAGTTATGTTTCTTTGGTTCCCACAATCAGATGAGTCTTATTTCTTTTGTTTATTTGCCTTTCTGGACAATCTTTGGATCTGTCGTAATATCAGATAAAACAGACCCTTGTAAAAATATTTATGCTTAATTGTTTTTAAGGTTCTGAGCAACAGAGAAGCATTATCTTACGGTTCAAGGTGCCCCACACTACTGCCAAATATCCAATTAATTGAAATTAAAGAAAAAATAGCAAACAACAAAAAGTATGAGGAAATAGATAAAATGTGCTTTTCAATCAAGCCATTCACTCCACCTAATTTCCTCTCTTTTGTAAAAATAATACTTTCAGATATATTTGCAGTCTCTAAAGAGAAAGTCTATGTGTTGTTTTTCCAGCTGCCGCATGTTTCAGTGGCATGTTGTTGCATTGCATGTCCTTTATCAGAATCCTTTGGGATGTGTAATGCACATCACAATAAGAAGCTGAGGATGATACAAATAATTATAATGTGTGATGCAAACCCACTGTTATAAAGTCAATCTCTCAGCAAATTCATCAACTCGACACATGATGTACTGTACCAATTTTATGTAAATGAGTTGTCTAATCCTGCTGGGCAAAATTACTCTCTGATGTAAACTCTGTTAAATTCAATGGAGTTACACCAGGAATTCATTGTTTTGCTCATAAGATCTGAAGCCATACTTTGCATGTCTCATTCATTTGGAAACCATGGTAATAAGAACAAGAGTGAAATCACTTTATTCTGAGTATCAAAGGTATTATATTTTCTTTTGTTTAAAACAAAAGGCTACCTTAAATATTAGAAATTATTATCATTTTACAAACACAAAATATTAACTTAGAAAATCATATTGATTTATAAAGCTCTAAAAGAGCAAAGAAGCCCAATAAACACAATGAATAAGTTTTTGCTGAATCTTTCAACCTTTGGGTCAAGAATTAACTAAAGTTTAATGCCTAGAATACAAAAAGCATTAACACTATAAACTGTCTAAAAGAACAACACAAACAAAAACAAACAAACAAACAATGAGACTGAAACAGGCATGAAAAGCAGTTAGCTGGTTTGGTTAGCATTATTTTGTACAGAGCTGTAAAAACAAATGAACAAACAAACAAAAAACCCGCAAAGACAAATCCCCAGACTAACAACTGGATTACTCTAATGTAGTTAAAATGTGCCAGTTACCCTGAAGTTTAAAAACATACATAAATGGTGATATCCAACTTTTGTTTTTAAAATCTCCTTATTATTAATGAACCATAGCACTAGTACTTATGGAGTCTAAATTAAAATTGGATTAAAACTATTTTCTGGATATATCCAAATTTTATGGCACAGTCTCAGCCAGGATATTAAATCTGAACAACACAGGCTTTGGAGGTAGTACAGCTTTAGAAGACAGAACCTTTAGACGTTAGCAGCAATGAGTTCTAAATGGAAGTCCTACACATTTCAGGTTTGATTTTGTGTAGTCAGATCGAAGCCTGTCACCACCAGTTTTCTTTTTACACTATATGCCAAACTGAATGAGGATTTACATTTTACTTCGCTTCAGAAATTTTATAAAGGGCTTATTCTATGAAGAATCTCACCTTTCTTGATGTTAGATTACTGTCCAGAGAGCAGGAGTAAAAAAAATCATATAATTTTGAGCATTTAGATTCAAACTTTGTTATCCAACACGTAATAAGAATCATTAAAGATATTACAAACTTCTTACTGTGAAATAGATGTCATTGCTTTGCTTCAGATCACACAGTGAAGTGGGATGATCAGAATATTTTCCACAACTTTCTCACTCCACTTCTGCTTATCAAAGTTAAATACATGTGGTGGGTGATGTTCCACAATGTCTCTTCAATATGACTAGCAAATGGTCAACTGTTGCTTTATGTGTAACAGCTAGTTTTGTGACATCCTGCTATTAGATTCAGTCCACTTCCAAGAGTAACAGAATGAGTATAAAGCAATGAACCTTACTCCAATCTTGTTTGCATTTTTCAGTACCATTATTGGAGAGATATTATGAAATTTGAGGTAGCCCACTGATAAATAAAAGCAGAATCAGGTCCAATAAAAACTTCTGTAAAACCATTTTTCAGGTTAGGTAATATCTTAATCAATAAGGTACTTGCATGAAGAACAAAAAAAATAAAAAAGATAAAAAAGAAAACAAAAAGGCAACCGTTAGATGCCAGGACTTACTTGGAAAAGTCATCCAAAATCTTTGTGTATTGTAAATATACTTTTCTTTCTTTCTTTCTTTCTTTCTTTTTTTTTTCTTTTTTTTTTTTTAATATCTTCTGCCCTCCAGATGGTCTACTGTGATGACATACACCTGTTCAGCGTCAGCTATTACCCATAGCGACATATGGCAATTCACATATTGCCTGGGCTGAGGGGATCTGGGATTCAGGTCACCTGGGGTCTGTTTTCAAGTGGTGTGATGGCAGCTGTGGGAAACATGATGACTGACAGAAAATTGCTGTTCCTCTCACCAGCAGAAAAATTTAGATGTCTTTAAAAACCCAGCAGCTGTACCTTAACTTCACCATGTAGGTGTAGACAATGCTGTGAGTGGCTTCTTCAGCAAATGTAGTATGATGGTGGTGCAATGCTATCATATTACATATTTTCAGTGGGAGGAATTGTTCAACATGGACAACATGAGCTGTTATGGTAACAACTCTTGAAGTGTGCTGGCTAGGGAGGGCTGAATTGGCTCAGAGCATAATGAATCTGTGGACCTCTGCCCATTCCTAGAACAATGTCTAAAACAAAGTCTCTGTAGGTACTGAAATGTGCAAGTGATTTCTTTGTTCCTCTGCTAAATCTAATTTGTGTGGGCTGCTACAATATTATTGCAATAGGATACAACAGAAGGTAGCTTAAGATAGAAAGCATTTGGAGCCTTCTAGAAGAGAGACTGTTAGAAAATGGAAGATACAGGAACCAAAAAAAAAAAAACCAAAACAAAAAAACACCCTAATATTCATTGCACAACCCTGTGATGTGGGTTTTTCTTTCTTGTTGTTGTTGAAATAATTTGTCTAGCTCTGGAAAAGAGACTGTTTTCATGATCCTTCCAGGAGAAACAAAGGAAGAAACTCATTGGTGATGCTGTGGTTTTGAGATGTTCTGCTACATGTTGTTGAGTTAGAGATTTAGATAGATTTCTGGTGAGTAACTGAATTTCTTGGAATTTCTCCAAAGCAAACACAAAATGGGAACTCTTTAGAGGTCCAGCATACCTCCCATAATTCTTGGTAACATGTCTTTTTCCTCCCTGCTGGTGTTTTATTCTATGTCTGCAACTAAGCAGGGCAACTGCTTTGCAGTTGAAGACAAACCTGAAACAGAATATGACTTTTGAAAAAAAAAAAAACACACCACTATTCTGGGCACCCCTAGCTCTAATTCCAGCCAGTCTACGTCTAATGAACTCTACAGGAAATGCTTTGAAGCTTAAATAGAGAAGGTCTGATTTTTCTGTATCTTCTAATTTTCAGTGTATCTTAAGTGATCCAAGCTGAGTTTCACCCTCATGCAACAGGATTAATGTGGCTGTTGAGCACACTCTTGTGTTTTATTTATGGTGGTCAAGATCTTTCTCTAACAGGAACACACTCTGGTAAATCCCAAAGAAGACCTTCTCTGCACTTCTGATTTAATAAAACATTTCCACATGTACCACACTTTAAAAATAGAAGTTATTGTAATGAAAGCAATGATATTATTTAAACAAAATTACTGTTTTACATCAGGGCACTCTCATTTTTTGGAGCTCTCCATGTCACACATTCTAAGTCTTTTGTGTTGCTGCTTCTACTTCCTACCTACGGAAAATCATTTAACAGCCTGCTCAGCAGGCAAATCTTGTAGACCTTATTCAGGTGATAATTCAATTGTGTGATGGCTTCAGACAATAAGACAGAACTAATCAAAGTTTTCAATCAAATATATTTTCCAAATGTCAAATGATCTGTCTTTTTCAGTGATCAATTTCAATTTTTTGTAGCTTTAAATGAAAAAAATCACCTTGCTGGTCCCAACAGTATAATGGTTTCACCCACATGTTCCCATGTGCTCTCAATTCCGTTGTTTTTATTTGTGCGAGTTAATGGTACTGAAAGGAGGAAAACAATGGGGAAAGCAAGGGGAAAAATACTCTGAAAAATGTCATTTTAATCCCTTAGAAAGCATGAAGTGCATATACTTAAACAATGCTCCCACAGTGTCATAGGCAAAATCCTTTTCCCATCAGTTTCAAGAAAGATTGTAAGTTTTGGTTATAACCAAACTGAATCCACCAAAATTCATGGAATTACTGACTTTTACCTGCAGCATGGATAACAAAATGTAGTCCTAAAGCTGAGAAAAATGAAGGTTGTTTTCTATTACAAAATGAACTGATTCATTTAATCGTGCTATTTTCTAACAACCCATATATTTCACCTTTTCATGCTACTGAATGAATAAAAATCAAAATGAGAGAAGAAAACGAGTGGAACATTTTCTTAGCATCAGGCAACTGAATAATTTCAATTCTGGGTCATCCATTCAGGACTTCGAGGAGTACAGATGTTTTATTTTCCAGTGCTGGACGATAACCATGTGGAGAACGTCAATCGCTCCGTGTTTATGAAACAGTATCTGGGTTTAATTTCTGCTGTCTGTCAATT
This sequence comes from Anser brachyrhynchus, assembly GCF_964034855.1. Taxonomy (NCBI): domain Eukaryota; kingdom Metazoa; phylum Chordata; class Aves; order Anseriformes; family Anatidae; genus Anser; species Anser brachyrhynchus. The sequence goes on from NC_137697.1 coordinate 46,481,948, forward strand.
GGAGCCTTTGATCTTGGCCTGGATTTTTTTTTTCCACTTCACTCTAAGTGACTAGAGGCTACTGCTGTCACTGACTCTTCAATTTCTGATTTCACTTTGTAAAAGATTTATTTACAGGAATTCTCCCAAATATGATCCTTAACTGCATTATTTTTTTTCCTTTGACCCTCAAGGTATTTTGTAGTGGGTTGTTGTAGGATTAACCTGAAGTAAAATAACCCGTGCAAGGCAGAATGGAACAGAGTCTATGTGAATAAACACATGTATTTAAGAAAAAAGTTCAGTTTTAATAACTAATTGCAGCTGGGACTTTAATATGCTCTTCTTTTTTGAATCAAACTGAAATTCTTGGTGATATGTGTTAAAAAATATGGTTTAAATTTCTGATGATCAAGTTACATAGATTAAAGTAATGGATACCAGACTCTGCATCAATGCAGTTATAAATATGGATGAAATGAATGTACATTACACAGTTATAAATCTGTGTGTTCAAGGAAAAGCATAAATCTCCATCACCTTTTCCGCCTTGGGATATGAAGGATATGGCTATTTTTACAGTGTTTTCGACGAAATTACGAGTTGGAGTAATTTGCTTGTTCTGAAAGACTTCTGGGTTTTTACAAGCATTCGAGTAGCATTTTATTTACAATGGCGTATCATTAAAACACACAAAGCAATGTGTGCTGCAAAGAACCATGTGACTTTCCAGACATGAACGCAAACAGGATCACGGTGCATTCAGTTTATAAGTACATACAGCGTTCATAGAGATTTCTGTCTCTGCAGACATTTGTCAGGTGTGGCATAACCACATCTCTTTTCACTATTTCCTTTCAATGCCTGTCAATGCACAGCCAAACAGTGGCAAATAAGAGGATGTGGTGAAGCCTTATGGTTAGAAGGAGAGGTCTGATTCTAATCTGTGATAAACCACTCGCACACTGTGTGCTACTGGGGAAAGTCCCTGAGCTTTTTTTGGTTTGGTGCAGCCAAGGAGACTGCAATAAATGTTAGGATGCAATTCATTATCTGTGATCTTCAGCTGATTTTGGATGTATTAGGAGATAGAGGCCTGGGAGATCTGGGCTGCTTGTGCAAATCATTCTTCTCCCTCACCCAGAAGCAGTATGCCACCCTCCCTGCTGGCTTTGAAGTGGGACTTGTGCTCTCCTGTGAAGCATTCAGAGGGTCAACAGTCTGCCACTTCTTTTTTGGGAATGGCACTCCTCCTCCTCCTCCTCCTAGACTGTTGCCAGTTTCCTACGAAGGGAGGAGATGGCCTCTAGAGTGATAGGGGTAGCATTTCTCTGCTATGTGTACAGTGAGCCCTTGGCATGATCTGCTCTTCAGCCCTCATATGTGGAGTCTGAATTCCTTGCGACACTCCAGGGAAGGGGCTAACAGGCTATTTCCATAATATGTCCTAGCTTTTGGATGACCTACTGTCAATGAGAGAGACAACAATCCAGGATAATTGGAAACATCATGGGGAAAAGGGGAGAGGAGCTGGTTTTGTTTTCTTTGTGTGTGATTTTGATCCTTCAACACAAACACGACTGCTTAAAGATAACAAGGGCTCTCTCTAGTCAGCAGATTCTGTGGAGAGCAATTAAGGAGCTTTTCTGGTGCCTGGCAGCTAGCACGAAACTCTCTTTCTCAACAGAGATATATAAAATCCTGCTCCAGCTATGCAAGCAGTAACTGGCTGAAAACTGACCATGAGTTTCAGCCAAATTCTCTAACATCCTATGATGCAGTGAGATCCATGTGGCAGGCCAAGTGAGATCTGTTGCCAGAAAGACACCTGTGGATTTCATCACCTATGGCATAAATCTTCATGGTGAACCTCACCCAAAGCTACATTGCAGAGTTCATTTGCTTTATATGTTCAGTAAGTTTTTTTATGTTGTAATATCTGTATTTCACATATTTCAGGATGCTTTCCTCACTAAAACTGATGCTAATTAAATGTGATTTTGCCTAAACTTGAATTTTTCTCTCATAAACCTTCATTCTGCTATTTGGTGCTTCAGAAAAATGAGGCTGCTGCATGGACAGACACCACATTTTCAAGTATATGACAATGCAAGATTTGGAGCTTAGTGATTCTCTCCATTCAAATTGCACTGAGTGAAGCTTTTACAAGAATAGTCCAGCCTTCCCAGGTGTTTGGGTTGCCATAGCAGAGGTCTGAGCTATGCTCAAAGCTATTGAAAATCAGCAACACTCGATGAAGTCAATGGTAAGGTGAAATCAAACAAATATCTAGTCTTTGAACACTTTCCTGTAGCTATAGGAATTAATGAAATGCCATGACTTCAGTAGATTTATTGCAAAATGCATGAGTAGAAATGGAGACTTTGTTAGGACCACATGAAGTCATTTTCAAATTTATATATATAAATGATTTGGCCACTGCTTCATCTCCTAGGCTCTGTCTTCCTGCTAGGCTCAAGGAAGGCACACAACCAGTGGTCAGACCAAGTCTCAGAACAAGAGAAGTCAATAAAAATGAAGACAAAGAAAATAAAAATGAAAGCAAAGCCCTAAGTCTTACACCAGCATCCTGCCCCAGTGGCTTGTACTGGAACTGGGCAAACCGAAAGTAGCAAGATATTCCCGACAGTTCATGTATGCAGGACTGGCCCAGACAGCTTGCCTTGGTGCCAGAACCTGCGCACATCCTGCTGAGGACAGGGGTCCATCCAGCAGCAGGTCACTACATCCCACCCCTCCCAGCAGCCTCTACTTGCTGACCATGGCAGGCTCCTACAAAATTTGTGCTCTTTGTTCATGTCCTTCCCCTTCCCAAAGAGATCTGCACTTCCCCACATCTGTTCTGTGTCTGTGGGAGTGGGATGGAGCTGCATGGACTTGGACACCAAGGTCCAGCCCGTCTGTCATTCCTCTTTTTTAGTTCAATAGCATTTTATACAAATCATTGTCCTCTTCCATTCATTCTTAAACCCCCAGTCTCTCTCTCATATCTCTGTCCTAATTAATACTTCGTTTGTCTCAGGCTCTTCCCCTACCCAGTGCTCACTAAATGCATGGGCACTCTTGCATTCATTCCAGGAGCACTGGATTGGCCCTAAGGCAGTGGGCTGAGCCACCTGCTGTGACAAAACATTCATATGGATGCCTTTCTTGGTCTCCAACCATCACAGACTTGCCTCTGGGACTTGTGTTGCTTTTGGAGACTGCCAACCTTCAGTGGCCAGCCACCACAGAAACTGCCTTCTTTGAGGACCAGAGACTTCTGCCTGAAGTTCAGCTTACAGATTCAACCTAAGATATCCAAGAAGATCAATGGAAAATATGAATGTATACCCAGCTGACAGTAGACTGTATGTCTTTAAGAGGTACCAGCAGCACAGGCAACATCTGTGCCACTTCTCCATGGGATGACTTGCATGGCTGAAATATGAAGGAGCAGCTGTCCATGACATTGATGTCAGAGTCTGACTGGGTATCTGGCTAATCTCTGGACATGTGAAAAAAATGTTTCAAGTTAGTACAGTCAGTCACCAGCCATAAAGAGAAATTTCATCTCTGATTATTTATTGTTTTCTGACCAGTTCCTCATTGCAAGTAATCAGCTTTCCACTCCCTGAGAATTACTACCAAACACTACAGCTACACTGAAATAAATAAATAAATAAATAAATAAATAAATAAATTGTATGTTTTGAATTTTCTTCTGAGGAAACATGATGAACTTCTTCAGTGGAAGGCCTGTGATCTGATGTTGTTGACAAACTCTGCTGGGTCTCCAATAAATAAAAAAGGAGGGTATGCATAACTTTTGGTATTCACACAGGTTGAGTACACAGCAGGAAGAGGAGATGTGGCCTAATGGGTGGTAACACACTCTGTGACCTTGCCAGTCCTCTGGGATAGTTTTCAATGCCTCAATACTTCCTATTGCACCTCAAGTCTATTTCCACAGCACGAGAGGCATTCAGATGGCAGCCAGTAGATTGTATGCTGTGCCAGCAGGGCATTTTAATTCCTCCATCTCTTAGAAGTGCTTTCATCAAGCAAACAAAATTTTCATCAAACCCTGAGGTCTCTTGTTCTTTGCAGAGACTGCCTCAGCTGTGACAGTCTTCTCTCAGACTTTTGCCACAAACCTGCTGGGCAGCAGGAGACATTGCTGCCCCCTCTGGAGGTACTAGCTAGTAAGATCCACGAAACAGGAGATGAACTGCTGTCTGTCACTGCCCCTCCAGCAGTCCTGTCCTTTCCCTTAATGGAGAGTAGTCCCCTCCAAACAAGAACTTACACTGGCACACTGCAGATGCAGCTTTGAAATTTCTGTTTCTGGTTTATAGCTTCTATTCACTTCATTTTCACTGCATGGTATTGCAGTGATGTCTGTCATTCTTCATGCCCCATGCCCTTCCTGACACAAACACACCTCTCTAGAGTGTAGATTTATCTAAAATCTCCGGATAGCTGTATGCCGCAAAGCAGGGCATGTCTGAGTCAACCCTAGAAGTCTATCACTGCTAGGAAACTCTGAGTAGCAAGTAGCGCACCAGGAGTTGGGGCATGGCATGTTATCCATCCCAGCTATTTGCTTGGAGGAATTCAGCTCCATGGAGTCACAATCTAGTTCATTGTCTGCTGTTGGAGCAAGGAGGAATTCTGGCAAGCCACCATGGAGACAGAAGGTTTTAACGTCTGATGGCCCAGAAAAAGTTCAATCCTCCCTTATTCTGCACATATTATAATTTTCTATTCCTGTTTTCTTATTAAATACAAACTACTCTGTGTGATTGCTCATGTATTAATGGAGAGTATAAAATATGCCTGAGTTAAGGGCTGTGGGAGAAATCTTGTAACAACATTGCACAAGTGATAATTTTTTTCTTCACTAAAAATAGTGAATCTAAATTCTTTATGTCAAGGGATATTTAAGTTGGCTCCCTGGAAGGATTTATTTATTTTTATTGGTATCCCAGAACATTTTGCACTAGAGGGACCCTTGTGGTCAGCATATTGGTGTTGCCCAACAGTGTTTTTATTTCTGCTTTATCTGCTGTCAGGCTGCTTTGCCGACAGTCTACTGGCTAGATGCTTTCAGAATTGCTGCAATAGGTGCTTATTGATTGAAGTTCATTTAAAAATCAGTTGGTAATTCTATTACTGCAGTATTTTATCTGTGAAGTCAGAGTGTCACCAAGCAGCCATCAACTCACTGCTGAGGAGGTTTGACTTGGACCATCCTACTCCATGTTATCAGGTGAAAACATAACGGGAATAAAGCTGCCTTGGAGCTTCTTGTCATCCTCTTTCCTAGGGTTGTGTTGCCTGGTCTGGCTAAGGTCAGTAAAGTTGTTTTAGTGAATACAGATTAGGATTTTGGGTGAAAATATGTGAAGGGATGGCACAAGTACTGTCCCTTTACTTCATATGTGTCTCTCTATCCCATGCATACAGTGCAATGGAGCAATACATTTATCCTTTGCAAATCAGAGAGCCAAATACCCTGGATGAGCAACACTGTAAATTGCCATACATGACCTATAGTCACCACCCAATCTCAGAATGCAAACTCTGCTGAATGTTTGGTACCCTATTGGCATCCAAACTTGATCAGCAAGCATATTGAGGGTGTTCCTTCAATGTCAGGATAGACATATGGCAAATTAACTATTAGCAGCTAACTTAGAAGTCTTAATATTTTGAGTCTTTTAAGGTTAAAGAAAGTTTTCAGGACCTCAGGAGAAAATGCTCACAGTCAGAAACTGGGGATAAGTCAGCCAGGCCACATCCCCTATTAGAATTAGCCCTGTCCAGTCTTGCACAGTCAAATATATAAGTACATGTCACAAATATTTCAGCAACAAATGTACTGCAAAACCAGGTACCTAGATTCAACTTCCACCCCTTTTATTGTGTGTTGTGCCTGTTTCAAGACGTGCTAGAAAAAGTGCTATGGAGCAGCTCTCTATCAACTCTTCACTCAAAATTTACTCCTCAACATGGAGAAAATCTAGTTTCTAATCTTTCTATGAATTAGTTTCTCACCTCTAAATTGAAAATGTCTATGGTTACTAGTTTTCCATTGCAGTTTGATGTTTATACAGAGAAAGCTGTGTACAATTCCCAGGTAGTTGATGTGGATATTAGATAAATGTGCACACAATATTACAAATGTATACACACACAAACACATAAACTCAAACACACAGAAGGGGAGATCTGTTGACAGGGAAAAAAAAAAAAGTCACTTCAAAACCACTTCAAAACCACCTTTTTGTTTCAATCAGAGATAACCTGAGTGTATTCTGTTCCATAGCAATAATGAAACATCTTTTCAGCATGCCCAACAGGGCATACATTTTTGGACATGAAGTCACAATGAGCTGTGCCAGCAGCAAGGCAGTCCATTGAAGCAATCACAATGTAAAAGCATTGGTGGTGACCCTGAAAAGAAGAGAACTTACCACTGTAAGCAAGCCAACAAAAATATTCTGCCCAATAACATATACAATAAGTAAAACTGTACCAAGCAGAATGAACGTTTAAACCACTCAAAGCTGCATTCTGTGGACTAGTATCAAAGGTATTAACCAAAGCATACGTGTATAAACGTGAACCCAGCATGATGATCACAATGAATACAAGGGAACCATGCATATACAATGGAAAGGCTGTCATAAACGTAATAGATAGTGTTGTTATATATATAGTATGTTATTGTTTATGCTTTTTTGTTTGTTTGTTTGTTTGTTTTATTGCATCCTTGCAAGTCCTTTACAGGAACCTCTTTCTGCAAAGAATTTATCTTTCCCATGTATCTGAAAATATAATCTATTCTGGGAGTCTGAAGCTGGATTCCAGAGAACAGTCAATTTCCTCCTTTTTGAAAGCAAAGTCTGCAGCTCGTTGTCCAAAACATATTCCTCACTACCAGTGGGAGCTAGGTGAGAAACTATAGTATCCTCTGCCAAGTTAATCAGTTCAGACCTTCCTAGAGAAAGATCTATCAGCTACTTTGAAAGTTACAAGAAAACAAACACCACTTAAAAGGCATTTCCATAAGCCGACCTCCCATTGTTTTGCTACTAGTGTCATAAACACAAGTTCATTTCCTCTTTTGGATGCCAGACACTCAGAACAAGATGTTTTTCATCTTCTACGCAGGAGCTCTCAGGTAACTCCCAAATGGCCAGCTTACCACTTCTTCTTAGTAACTGAAGGGGTATGGGATGCTGCTGTAGGCTCTGCTGTTCCTCACATAAATGTCAAAGGCAGCAGTTCTTCTCCCTAATTGACCTGTTGACTTCATTTGTTGAACATACATGATTGAAGAGTGTTTTGCATCACCTGGTTGCCTACAAGGTAAAGTGAGTCAGGCAAGAAGGAAGAAAATGTGCTTGAATGCTGGATACTGCCAAATAGCAAGTTAAAGTTTTCACTGGTGAAAGTATGTCACAGCTGTCATTTTAAGGGGTCTGACAGAGGTCAGAACTGAGCTGTGACCTGGGCAGTAGCACTGAGGAGGATCTGGCAGAACATACTTTGTAAATGTTTCCTTCCCTTGTTCCATCAGCTACTGACAAAGTCACCAACTCTTGAGGATGGCATTTGGCTTATACTAAAGATTTAGGATCTGCAGTCTCCTAAGTACAAGCTATGTCCACAGCACCAGTGCTTGACACTAGCTGATATTTTGAGTGTGAAGCTTTATTTTGCATTCAGATACGACTTTCAGCGCTCACAACTAATGCATGGCCTAGAAAGTTAAACCACTTTTTAAAATTCTATTAGTAAGGAGAGAAATAGCTCAAGAGTAGTTTGGGGGTTAGCAAGTCCATGCTCTTTTGAACTAAGAAAATGGAAGAATCTCCTCCATTCTGCCTTTTACCAAGAGAGTCTTCTCAAAGACCCTACAAGGCATTTTAGTGGCTTCTAATGAATGCTGACTGTTGAAGTCCAGCATCAATAACAGGAAATAGCAGGAAACAGAAGCAACAAGTCAGCAGTACCAGCTAACCACATTTTGATAGCACATGCAGGAATAAAGGCCCCATCCTTAATTAGATCACGGAGAGCTAAATCGTTACCTTCACCTGATTTTTTTCGTGTTTACCATCATAAGTCTCACACTTGGATTCATTTAGACACACTGATTCATTAGGCGGCCCATGACCTTAATAAATTTACATTACCAGGAAGGGGTAGTTTATACCAGTCTCTTAGTCATAGAAATGACTCATGATATCCACCCACACTAACCTTTGTTCGGTCTCTACAAGTATGCCAGGGCTTGTCAGCCTTTCACAAATGGAGTTCTTTGATTCCCTCAGTAAGAGAAGGACATCAAGGAAGTCTGGTTGCAAGAACAAGCTGCCTATGGAAGACACAAAACAATAACAGTGACCTTGAGAAGCTGAGGACTTGTTTTCTCCAAGTGCATGATGTACTGCTGGAGGGAAATGTCTCACATGACCTGAAGTGAGGTAAGAGTGCAGGATGGGGGAGCAGGGCTTGTTCTCTGCTCACAGGCTGCCAGACAGCCTCTTTGGGAAAATACTCCTAGAGCAGTTTCAACACACAGCAAGCAGCAGGGAGAATATAGGGATTTTGTTCTAGATATGAGCATTTGGCCACATTCAAAGTGGAACAAAGGTGTTGAAGCAAATATAAAAAGAAGATGAATCCTAAATGCAACCCCCTACATGTTTGCTTTCCTGCCTACCCTAGGGACTCTTAGTATGGTTTCAAGGCCATGGCAAGAGTTATTTCAAACTTCTTTGGTAACTATTTCTGGAGAAAAATATTTAAGAAAGACATAAAAAGCTGTTCTAATAGCACATTGCTTTGGGCAGAAGAACAAAAAACACCTAGACCAACCATAACTCGAATCTCACAGAGCCTTGAAAACTGTAGCTTGACAGCCTTTCCAGATGACCATGAAAGTCCCTGAAGGACTTCCCAAATTCTGGTGCAGACCACAGGACACGCTGGAGCCCTTCAGTATTACTATGGAGAATGAGGTCATCACAAGTAAGGTGCTCAAAGCTCCATTCACAATAGTTAGTTTCATAAAGGAACTCTCTTCCTCTGCTTTTTGTATGTTCGTATGTCCTGCCTCAGAAAATTTGTTAAATCCACTTCTAGCATCTCTGAATGCAACCTTGGCAAAGAGTTTGCCTGTTAGAAGAGTTTGTCTCAGCATATTACTCATTGTCATGCTTTATCATATATATCCCAACCCACCAAGCAGCCAAGCCATCACGACAAGTTTAATTTTCAGGTAGGTCACAAGAGATTATGGGACTGGCCAGCTTGCATAACTTCACAAAATCTACAGTAAGAAAATGAAGGGTGGGAGTGCTTGCTATTGTTCTGGGGCAAGCTGCTCCTGTATCTCAGGACTTCATTGTTTTGTAGTGATTTGAGCAAATGCTTTATCCCCTGGCAGTTAAAGAACCTTTTCAAATCAATTTGTGGGACACTTATTTTGTGCAGATTTGAGTGTTACAGGAAGACTTTAGACTCTGATTTAGAATATTTGATGATGGAGTTGGTCACTGTTGCAGTTGAACCCCCCAAACCCTTCCATATTTCTGGAAACATTGGAGAAGTTAGAATCTGAGCAAGACAGCTGAAAGATATTCACTGGCAAAATCTGCATATGAAAATATGCAAATATATTAATATTTTAATGTAATTTTTTTTTCAATTAAATGATTCATGCTAAAAAGTATTTCTCATCAATTGGAAACAATATTCACTTCCTTTCAAATCAGAAGAAATTAAAATAAATATCATTCAGTTTTCCTGTTTATCTCCTCATCCAGGGAAGGGGGAGAGGAATGGAAAAAGTGAGAAAAAATACACAAAAATTAACTATTTTCTTTTTGCAGCTCTTTTGTTTTGAATCAAGAAATATTTTTTACTTCAAATCATTTCATTAAATGTATCAGAAAATTACACAAACTATTCTCAGAAAAATGAAAAGCTGCCAGTTTGATCAAAAAATTTGACAGGCAAAATTTTCTGTTATTTATATGTCTTCTGATCTTAATTTTGGAGAATTAACATACCTCAAATTAAGATCTTTCTTGGAAGATTGTCCAGTTATTCACTTGCACCTGAATCATCGTATCACAAACTTCAAACTCTTTCATGGACCCTGGAAGAAGAGCTTTTTCATTTCCAAAATAGGGCCCTTTTGCCCTAGTTGTCATGTAGCTCATGCTATGCTTGTACTTTTTAAAGATCACTTTGCTCAAGACAAAATTACATGCTCGGGACGGCAACACTCATTCTGCCACAGCAGACATTTCATCTCTTAGAAATGATAGTCTGTTTCACTGCCCTGAATATCACACACCTTGACGCATACAGCAGAGACACAAGGCAGAATAACCCAGAATTCAGGAAAGCATCTCCTGAGAGGTGGACTGTGTATCAGATCGAGCTCTTTAGGAATATTACAATATCTCTGCAACCTTAGTTAGCTATGCAGGCTTTGTTAACTTGTTAATGTGCCTTTCCACAAATAGACTGTTGTCAACTCAAAAAATTTATTGTTGCTCTGGACATATATAGTGTTCTTCTGAAAGCTGTGAATTCTGACATAACAAGACCACTTGCAAATCTCAACTGGAGAATGAAGAGGGGAAGGGAAGGGAAGGGAAGGGAAGGGAAGGGAAGGGAAGGGAAGGGAAGGGAAGGGAAGGGAAGGGAAGGGAAGGGAAGGGAAGGGAAGGGAAGGGAAGGGAAGGGAAGGGAAGGGAAGGGAAGGAAAGGGAAGGGAAGGGAAAGGGAAGGGAAGGGAAGGGAAGGGAAGGGAAGGGAAGGGAAGGGAAGGGAAGGGAAGGGAAGGGAAGGGAAGGGAAGGGAAGGGAAGGGAAGGGAAGGGAAGGGAAGGGAAGGGAAGGGAAGGGAAGGGAAGGGAAGGGAAGGGAAGGGAAGGGAAGGGAAGGGAAGGGAAGGGAAGGGAAGGGAAGGGAAGGGAAGGGAAGGGAAGGGAAGGGAAGGGAAGGGAAGGGAAGGGAAGGGAAGGGAAGGGAAGGGAAGGGAAGGGAAGGAAGGGAAGGGAAGGGAAGGGAAGGGAAGGGAAGGGAAGGGAAGGGAAGGGAAGGGAAGGGAAGGGAAGGGAAGGGAAGGGAAGGGAAGGGAAGGGAAGGGAAGGGAAGGGAAGGGAAGGGAAGGGAAGGGAAGGGAAGGGAAGGGAAGGGAAGGGAAGGGAAGGGAAGGGAAGGGAAGGGAAGGGAAGGGAAGGGAAGGGAAGGGAAGGGAAGGAAGGGAAGGGAAGGGAAGGGAAGGGAAGGGAAGGGAAGGGAAGGGAAGGGAAGGGAAGGGAAGGGAAGGGAAGGGAAGGGAAGGGAAGGGAAGGGAAGGGAAGGGAAGGGAAGGGAAGGGAAGGGAAGGGAAGGGAAGGGAAGGGAAGGGAAGGGAAGGGAAGGGAAGGGAAGGGAAGGGAAGGGAAGGGAAGGGAAGGGAAGGAGCACTTTGCACCAAGCTACAGTTCCACCTACATGCAGGTCCCTAGGCAGCCTTTCCTTAGACCTTCTGAATCACTTTTCAGAAGCATTTAGCTCTCTCTGTCAGTAGGGGCTGAAAAACACAGAAGGGAATTCAGGGCACATAGAAATGGCCCCATGTTTCAGGCTTACATGCTAAACTGCTCTAGAGGCACCATCCTAACTTTTTCCACACATGCATGCACACACACATTCACACACCCACAAACACAGTGCAAATGATGTTGAAGGCAGTCACAGAATGGGGATTTTTTTTTTTTAAGAGAAGATGGAGCTTGAAGAAAGGTTTTCTGAAGAATTGGAGCTAGCAAAATTCATGCTTTCCCAAAAGCTTGCAAACTACCTTGTCTAACATATATTTGAATGTTGCCTTGACATTTGACTTAGACTAGATCCTAAAGATGGTCTTAAAAGAACAAGGACATTATATATGAAAGGGAAGTGATAATGTGATGCCCTCTTAGGGATCAAAACTGATAAACTAAGCACAAGTTGGACATTAGCAGAAAACAATATTTAAAGCAGATCTTCCACAGAATTTAAACTTCTGGTTTAAAAGGACAGTGCAGTAGAAAATAAAATAATTAAAAAAAAAAAAAAGTAAAGAAAACACATTTGAACTGGAGATGAGAGATAAGGTACAGCAAGATCTCATGAAATTATTAAGTAACAGACAAGGAACAAAGAGACAAAAACAAACTAGTCAGAGACAGACCCATAGTAATTACCAAATCAAGCATGTGGCCTTTAGAATGAGTGGGATCATTCATGTGTTACACAAGATTAAATGAATCTAAGGGTGCTATAAAACCATGCACTGCAAGTGAAAGAATTCAGAGCAAGACAAAATTCAAATTCACAAACAGATGCTCAGTGAAATTTATTGTGAGTTCAGAGAGTGGCTCTGCTAAATCATTAAATAAAGACTTGGAATTCCTCAGTGCATAATTTAAAGCAATGCAGAAGGAAGAGATACAATAAACCAAAATAAATTGGAAGAGAATACACAAAACTCAGCTTGGTTCTGGGGCTAGGCAGAGGTACCAGTTTGAATCTTCTCAGAGTCCCTGGATGTTTGCATGTATTTGCAGAATAATAGGAAATCCAAGGAACAAAGAGCAAGGGTAGGAGGGGGAAGGAACATAGTGCCACAAAAAGCGGAAAGAAGCAGGATGAAGAAGGAAGAAGAATATCAGAAGGGGACAATGAAGAAAACAAGAAAGAGACTGATATTTGGTAGGAGCAGGCAACCATCACCATAGCAAGCACGAGTGACATCTCCTCCTGTTGGCACATCACCTCCCCATGATCCATTCATGCTCCCCGCAGACCTTTGTCTCCATCATGACAAGTGACTGCTGTGACCAGTAATGTATCACTTCAGCCCCTGGTTCCCAAAACCAACCCTCTCATTGAACTCTCAGGTTAAACAGTGTCTCCAACTATTTGCATACGTGTGCAGTGTCAGAAGGGCTGTTATGATTTGCACGTTAGTGTGTGTGCAGGAATGCATGTATCAGGCTGTCATGCTGCAATTTTCCACCTCCTTACATTCTGCTGATTCCCTGCAAAACCTGCCGACCTCCTGGGACTCTGCACACACCTTCAGTAGTTCTTCATCAGTTTAAGTTTCAAAAAAGATGTATATTTCACTGGGGAGAGCACAGCCAACAGAAATTTGCTTCAGAGCACAACCATGTGCATAAACTGGATGCAGACAATTCTTCCCAATAAAATGAAAGCATTTCATGTTCTGATGACAGAGGAGTAAACAGCATGTCAGTGAGATATTGTCACTCTTCTGCCACCGTCTAATCAAGGTCATGGAGACAAATACTTTAGTTTATTAATGCTCTTCTCAGCGTACCACATTAGATCCAGCCAGTGATTCCTGGATAATGTTACACAGCACACAGGACTCCTCTGTGCCTTGTGCCTTAAAGTAGCAGCATTTAGTACATGGCTGGCATGCATAGCTGCAGGAAGAATGCTGATCCAAATCCCTTGTGTTCACCCCAAGTTTACTTTATTCCACATACCCTGAATTGTCAGATCTTGCCAACTGTACATAAAAAAAAAACAAAAACAAACATGGCCGATTTTTAAATCCCAATTTTCCTTTCACCAACCAATATTTCCACAAAACTTAATTTTATGTTGGGATGAATAAAAAGATACCTACTATTTGGACATTTCAGTGAAGAATCAAATTTTGTAGGGCAGAACCTAATTTCAGGTGACCTGAAATTAAGTCTTTTTAACCTGTGAAATTCTATGACCCTTCATGTCTGCTTGTTGATGCTTATCTTCTTTCCTTGTTGAGGTAACAAAAACAATGTGTTATTTGTGTCCACACCTGAAAAACAAATTTCTGGTTGTATACCTGTCTTGCAAGATTAATTATGAAAAAAAAAAAAAAAAGTGAAACTAAACACTTTGATTTATCTAAGTCTGAAAAAAATGTTGAAAAGATTTAATTTACTCACACGCCACCATCGCACTACTTGTATCAGGAAATATTATTATTGTGATGAAAACATTCAGCTTTTAGATCTATTATCTTCCATGTGCTTATTTAACAAATACACCAATGTATAGCATAGAGAAATTAAAAGATGCTAATCTCAACAGTTCTTTCTCCTGTTATAGTATTTCAAGACCTTCCCTGAAAACTTCTAATTTTAAACTTAATTCATCCTACAGGGTTAATAACTAGTTAAACAGTTAACTGTCTATATAAATACTGCACAGCTTAAGTTCAGATGCCTACAAAGGGAAGGTAGAGACGTTCTCAGTGTCAATAGGCCATGACTTCCACAAAGCCAGTGCACTGTGGCTGAGAGAGTGACCACCCACAGTGACACATTTTTATACCAAAGATGCAAGGAGGCCTACGCCAGTGACCTTTCCTGGAGACCAGGAGAATAAGTCTCAGTAATTCAGGATTTAGCCATTCAGAGAAGTTTTTCGGTCCCAGTTAATAAAGGGCCTCACTAATCCAAAAGCTACAAACCTAACAAGATTCCTGATCCAGCAGCCGCTGTGGTTCAGGGAGGAGTTGGGATTTTGCTTCATTTGATTAGGAATTTATGCTGTTTTCAGCACTGTTTGCAAAAGCCCTTGGATACAGATGCTGTGCTCCTGCAGCCTCCAGCACAGCACACCCTGAAGACACAGCCCACTCTGGGGGTGCACAGAAGTCACACAGTCTCCCAGCAGCTCATCCATGTTAAGAACAATGGCCAAGAGAAAAAGAAAAAAAACACAAATCATAAAAATTTTCACCTGGTCAACACGCTTATTCTCCATTTGTGACTGAAGCATACGCGTATGCTATAGCCTACTGGCAGCAGCTAGCACATTTTCATACACATCCCTTCTGCAGGAAGAATTATTGCCAAAAATATAACACGTTATGCAAACAACTTAGTCACCCAAAGAGCTTTGTAAATGCGTAATAAGAAGATAACACTGAGCAATAAAATATACTTTACTGAAGTAACATGAAAACATATGGCCTTCCATTCTGCCTTTAGTACAGCAACATAACAAGCCTAGTGAACCAGGTCACCCAGCCCTACAGCCCTTCACATTTTTGCATAAGAATTTCACACAAGTATACTATCTAAACCATTTCCTAAGGACGTCTTCTATTACTGAAGTCACCCAGCCAGAAAGCACAATAATGCACACAGTTTCTTTTGGAAGGGGGGCAGTGGGGGAGAACAGTGTAAAGCAGAGGAGGTTTTCAAATATTTTGTGGAAATGGGAAAACACTCAGTAAGTACGTAGCTTGGAGAAATAATAGCATTGCAATTCTGGGCTTTTGGGAGAGCCTTCAAGCCAAGTGCTTCGTAATCTACTGAAGAACTGCACTGGTTGCCAAAAGGTTCAGTGTATATGTATACGTATGTGCATACGTATGTAATGCATCTGTGTGTGTGTGTGTGTGCGTGTATACACGTATAAAAATCAAATCAAATCAAATCAAATCCTGCTCTTTATATGAGGAGTTAGCCTGTCTAGACTGTGGAACAGGCCTATATTACTTCAAGGCTTAATTCAAGATAGTATCCACAGTTATAAAGCAATAAGGAGACCCAAGTACCAGGATTATTTGAGCAATCAGATATGACACAGTCACGGTTATTTAGAAGTAATCACACTCCTAGCAATTTACAGATATTACCCCCTCCTCTTTCCAGTGGTATAGGCATAATAGTGATCTGTGTCTTCTGAGTGAGTGAGGGAGCAGGCACATGTCTTTTTCTGCATCTCTCGCCTGCTCACCCTCGGTTGAAAAGAGGATGAGAGAGTGGGTGCTGACCTGCAATTTCAGAGCAACAATGTTCCTTTACACCCTTACACCATCTAAATTTTTCAATGGACCATTAAAATGTCTCTCATTTTAGCAATTTAATGAAATAACAAATAGAATATCTGAGAGGAAAATAGGGAGAAAATCAGCTTCAGCTGAAGAAAGTGAGGACAGAACCAAAAACCTTCAGAAGACACAATTACAGTTAAATAGGACAAAATGAAATACAGTGATGTCAAATTAAGCTCCCAGACTTTGCATGAATCACTTATGTAATCAGGAAGGAACCAAGAGAGGAACCGGTGGCCTTGCAGACAATGCCACCACTGAATGTGGGAGAAAGTCCATGAGTGTGAGGGCATGCATGTGTGTGTTTGTGTGCCTGTGTTTGTGTGCTTGAGCACAAAAATGAAAAACTAGAGTGACAGCTAAAAATGCCAAAGGCAATCCAGGAAGACAAAAGGGGAATAAGGAGAATGGAATACAAATAACAGAAAACTCAATAAGCAGTGATGTGGTGAGAAACAGAAACAACTGGAGAGTTTTCAACTGGATGAAACGGAAGAGGAAGCAGGATGAGAACTGAAAGTGCAGAAGCTAGGAAACAGAAAATAAGTATTATTCAGAAGAGCATTACCAGCCGTCTACAATTTATGTTCTTCAAATGGCCACCACCCTTCCAGAGATAAACCCAGCTATAATGACTCTTGTTTACAAAATACTTATTTCCTTCTTCCTGATTCCCAAGATTACTCCCTTGCTCTCTCACAAATATGCATGCAAAGGAAGCTTCCTGGAGTAGTTTTCCTGATTCAGGGGAACATCTTATAACCAGAAACAGACTGAAGACAGGGAAAAATTTGAACTGGGAGAAGAACATCATCTTACATAATCATAATGTAAGTAGGTCTAAATTGAAATTACATTTGACCTGAATCACAAGTATAATCTGCACAGACAGTCATTGCCTCCTATGCGAAGGAGGTGAGGAAGACCAGACTGATTTATTTAAGCCCATCCTTAGAAAGCACACTAAAATCTTCTTTTCAGGCTGTGACTGGATAATCCCTTCCCAACTGAAACGCCACCAGCAACAGAAAACAAATAAACTAAAATATTCAAAAAAATAAACAGTAAGAAAATTCAAAAGAAACCCATCCTCTGAGCAGATAAAACACTTTGGCTGGCTGTGACTTTTTCCAACTTTTGATTTCAAAACCATGAGTTTTTGGTGTTTATCATGTCATCCAAAATGGATAATGACATTGAAGACTTCATCTTAGCGCAAATGTAGAAGTTGAGTGAGATAATCTCTTAATAAAAGGAGCCATATGATAAATACACCAGTGTAGAAGGCTTATAACAGCATTGAACAATTTACAGAAACTTGGCTTGATACCTTCAGGAAAGGCTACTTCTTTTAGAAAGGTAATACCCCACTAAAGGGTGATCAGAGATCTGAACAGAGATCCAAATGAACAGCATGATGGCTGCCTCTCCAGTTTCTCTGAAGAACAGCTGGTGAATATGAAATGCTAGTTACTTCTGATAGACATCAGTGTGAAAAGAAGGTTATCCTGGGCAGTGAGCTGGTGTTCAACCATTCTTAATTCTTTTTCTTTTTCCTATTTCTTCTCTCAAGCACTCAAAAACAAATGATAATATTTGGGAATCTGACTGGGTATCTGAAAGGGTTAAAAGGGCTGTTGGCAGCAGCAGGGTGATGCATAACCACATCTGTTGAAAGCAGATGAATCCCATTCCCAGCCATCAGTGCAAACTCCGACTTTCGTCCTGCAGATGGAAGTGCTCTGGTTTGTTAGAAGAAAATTTAGAAGTAGGGAAAAGAGGCACT
Source organism: Anser brachyrhynchus (assembly GCF_964034855.1). NCBI lineage: Eukaryota > Metazoa > Chordata > Aves > Anseriformes > Anatidae > Anser > Anser brachyrhynchus. The sequence goes on from NC_137697.1 coordinate 46,499,634, forward strand.
TAAGTAGCCAGAACGAGTGCTCTATT
>NC_137697.1:46504659-46605879 GCF_964034855.1 Anser brachyrhynchus
ATGTGAAGATTGGTAAGCAGCATGCTTTTTATTTATTCATTTATCTATTAATTTATTTTTATTTCTGTGGCCTGCTGCAGGGCTCTGTAGGCTACAGAGCTTCTTAGGCATCAGCCTCGAAAGTGGAACAAGTACTTCAGACTTTTGTGCAGCTCTGAAAACATGGTCTGCCACTTTTATTTAGGTTGAGTAGTACCTTACTGTTCATATAATCACAGTGAAATCCAGGATAACAGAGGCAAGTCTCCAGGGCCCTCCTGTACCCTTACAACTTGTCCTCACTTAGCTGTTCACACTTCTGTCCATAATGGAAATCAGTAATAGGAGCACTAAAGAACAGCACTAGTGTGCCACATCTGAATCCTTAGGTTAAATAGTAATCCTTAGGTTAGATAGCAAAATTATGTGATTGTCTCCTATCAACAAGTGCCTGAGATGTTCTTTGCGATGTCACTCAGTGCCACCATTTTATAAAGTACAGATGTTTGTTATGTTTATGTATCTGACCAACTTTCTCTGCTCCACTGGCACAGCAACGTGCCCCCAAAGGAAACAGTGCTCACACTAAGAAGACACGTGGTACCAGTACTTGCTGGTACCAGTCCTACTGGCTGAGACCAAACTGTATAGAAACAGACCCAGCCAGACCCCTTCTGGCTCAGCTGGCATAAATCCATTGCAAGTAACAGAGAAATAGGAATTTCCACCTCTGTTAGACTAGACTGAGGAACAGAGAAAGGAAAATAATTTTCAGTTTACCTAGGAAGCTTCTATTCTTAGTTCATTTGGAAGCAAGGCAGCTGCAGTAACACTGAACCAAAAAAAGGGCTAAACTTAATGGTTTGAAACCAGTGAAATCTCTATAAACATTACAGTGTGCAAAGTGGATTACTCTCACTTAGCTTCAACTGAACATGGTATTATACCAGTACATACCTTTGACTGACAATGCAAAGTGAGTGTAAACATTGGTTTACACAACAGTATATCAGATGTAACCACTGAAAATGCATGACAGTGTCTCTGGTCCTGGGGGTGGTGATAATCATCTAAAGGAACATCTGCTCTTTCGTCTTGGGAAATAAAATAGATTACTAAGCCCAGGGACTGCACTAAAATGTACATGTTTGTTTCAAAAAACTGATTTACTGACTGAGCCAAATCTTCAGATGGTGTACACTGGCAGACTTCTGCCAAAGTCAACAGAGTCATACCGATTTATACTCACAAAGCACATAATCTGTTGTAGACAAATATGGACAGAAGCCTCCTTCCCCTATATCTCCTACACACTGTTTATTGTATGACAAATCATTTGGGGATGTTCAGCCTACTAGAATGCCATTTCAGCTAATGCATGCAAAGATCTCCAGTTTGGCAGAGACTTGCTGACAACCTACAGCACACTCTGCCTTTAAATGATAGGTCTGTGAGGAAGGCTGCAATCCCAGAAATATATTCTCTTAAATCAGATAGAATGAAGTCCTGAGCTCATGAATAGTCTCAGTATAACACTCCAGCAAACCACAGGCATTTCAAGGCATTTCTGCAGTGCGACCACAATCCCTTGAATATCTCAAGGAAAAGCTGACACAGGTGAGCTGCTGAATCTTCTGAGGCTGAGAAAGTACCTTCTTCTCAGTCACACACAGAAAACAAACCCCAGCTCTAACTCCAGTCTTGGATAAATTATAAAATGGCTTCTTATTATAATTACCAAGGTCCCAGGGGGTACATATAATTGAATTAAGGGGTGTCTCTACTTGCATACTTAGTGGCTGTAGAGCTGTCTTCAGCTTCAGTCTGTGGTCCTGTAATCAGTGTCCAGAACATGCACAAGACGCCCTTTAATTCAGTTATAAGTAGCCCTTGGGGAACCGTAGAATTAAACAGTATCATAAGGTTCTAAACATGGTCCGTACAAGGGCTAATTCCATGCTCCCGTTCAATAGGGGATTTCTCAGCCTCATCAAAGTTTTATGCTAAAATTTTGGCTAATATTTTGAAAGCATGTTACTTTATTTGACCTAAATGACTTTTGCACATGTTCATTTCCATTTTACTCTATCAGCCTGTTTAACATAATAGCATATTAACAGTACATTTGAAAGAAGAGTCAGTGGTTTGGAGTCAGTCCAAAGCAGTCACAGCAGCAGGAGAGAGCAATAAGAGTTTTGAAGAAGGAAAATCAGAGTTGAGTCCCCATTACTGCTTTACAAAATGCAAATATCCTTGTGCACAGGGGATGTTTTGGCATAAGAACATAATGTTATTTGTACCAGATTACCAGATTATTTCCAGAAAGATGGTCCCTGAGAAGACTAGACTACTACAAATGACTCTTTATAACTGTAAAATGCTGATGAAGCAAATACTTGAAATTATTATGTCTTTTAACATATGTGTAAGTAGTGTATTTTTATATAATACCATTATATACCATTCTATACATTCATGCAGTAGCATGTGTGGATAGACAATAGAGAAGATTAGTAGAACCTTATACTATTAAATTCATATTATTAAAATCTTGTTGCTTATAGCTTTGCTAAATCAAAATTTATCCATAATTTTCTCTGATAATTATCTGCCTCAAGTTAATGTATTTAATTTTTAGTTTGTATTGAATGCAAAACAGCTCAGTCATTTCTAAAAGTGAGACTCCAGAAAACATGCTTTGTCAAGATAAAATAAAATTCTGATTATCTTTTAACTGAGACACTGTGGATAGAATGAGATTGTTGAAATTCACCAGAGAAGCAGAACATGTGGGCTTATGACAAAAAGAATGAGGGCTTCACCATTATGGTGGACATTTAAAACAAAGTATGCATTTACTTACGGGGGTGATAATTGTTCATAGAATTAAACTGACAACATTTATTTTTACGGTGTGTCAGATAACCCAAGCAACAGATCAATTTAAGCGAATTTGAGACATCTGTATGCATTTGAGATTTGCAGATGTTGACTAGCATCAGGTTATAAAGCAAAAGCAAAAAAGGGCTAGCGTGACTGAATGGAGCCTGCCAACAATAGCTGTTGTGAATGGAAGCCTCACTTCCAATAAAATGCCAAGCTAAGGAAGGGTTTTCTGCAAAAGATACCCAAAACTATTCACACACCAGTTAAGAAGTAACCATCTAGGAAGTTCCTGACTAGGAAAAGTTAATATATTTAGCTGGAGTTACAACAGGTTCCTCTCTGACCTCAGAGATTCATGTCAGTGCCAGATAATACAATGAAATTGTGCTTCAACAAAGTGACATCCTTCTACTGAGGGCTCCTCCATGTAGGACTTGTTTGACATGTGGGCAAATCAAGAGAAGCTGCCCAGTGCAGCACACCTCAAGCAAATGACATCAACAGGCTGCTGCACCCAGACAGAAATGCATGTGTACATCCAAGGGCACAGCTGATCTATAATTTTTCCCTCACACCAGCAGGACATGAAACTGGGAAGGCACCATGAAGCTCATGATGTTCAACCCCGACACTACTGTACTAAAGGACCTTATAAGACCAGCAGCTCCACAGCTCTCTATGAATCACAGAACAACCTGTGGCAGTCAAAATGCTGAAAGCCTCCAGAACCTCCAGGCAGGCACAGGGAGAGATGAGCAGAGAAACGGGGCATTGCCACTACGTGTAAATAGTCAATTTGTCAAACAAGAACCTCTGAGTGGTCCTAGGAAGCAATCCAAATTGCACTATGGAAGAATTAAAATCTTTTTGTGTCAAGACAATCTTAAAGAGTTAGATAGAATTAGCAAGCACAAATATGAATGAATAAAAGAACAAAGTATATATCAAAACTGTAACTATAGAGACAAAACTTTCACATATTTTTTACCATTTGCAAGAATATTAGCATGATCATATAATATATCATATAAAGTATAATGTTGTAGTGAAGTGGTTTGTGAGTAGAAAATATCTGTGCAGTAATTATCATGTTCTGCAGAGTTACGGGCGTACTTGCTACATTAAAAGAACTAATGCAGGTTGTTATTCTGGCTTAAATGTGCACACTTGGTAGTCATACCTATATGAATGAGAACCAGAGTATGTATGTTTGTCCTTGGCATACCCTACTCACAAGGTCTTGTTACTCTGGAATGGCAATCAGGACTGTATCAGTTTAATGTTCTGTAAAGCACTTCTTACAAGGTTTCTAACCCGTTCCTTTGTATAGGAATCAGCAAGGTTCACAGGAACATTACAGAAGGTCTCTCCCAAGGGAATAATTAATTGCAAAAAGGGAGTTATTTTCCCATCAGGTTTATGACTTCAAATATATGGGCAAACACACCAAACATCCTCCTCTAGTTGCTAAGAGATCCTAAGTTCAATGCACTTGAATGGCATAGTGAGGTGCATACCTCTGTGGTGGGATGTTAGTGGTCCCACCTGTTCTCGTGTTTTACAGACTAAGATCTAGAGCTGGTCAGACATTTTCTGTTGACAAAGCAATTGTTCCCCAGGAAATTCCAAATCACTGGCACAGAATCTGCTCAGGGGTTATACTGACATTGGCACAAAATATTCAAGATACTGCTTTGCTTACAACCTCCTAACAAACTTTTGTGAAGGAAACAAAACCTACATTAATCCTGCATATCCCTCTTTCTCCTGTAACTGCCATGTTCATATGCCAACAGCGAAACATGGTTTGTTTTAAAATGCTAACAATGCCTTGTCCCAGCCACTAAGAACCAACACACTAGGACCTATTTTTTTGTGCATCACTCTGTCCAGCCCAGCACTCAGCATCAGAGATAAAGAGGGAGCCAAAGTTACACTTTCCAAAGAAAAAGCAAAGGTTCCTCTTGTTTCTGTCCCATGCCATGGTAAATTGTACAGGCAAGTGCAACACATTTCCTCACCTCCACGCAAGCTGATTGCCCAGCAGCAGACACAGCAACGAGCATCAAAATAGGAAGGCTGGCTGCCACCTCAAGGCCAACATCTGCTTTCCTCTCCTTGGTGTGAGCAAGTTTCCACCTGGTTAGGCCTGCAGAAAATGTGGCAAGCAGATCACCAGACATGTGAAGGGAGTGACAAAGTCAAATGTAAGTGTATGTGACAGTTGAAATTGTTTGTGACTTAAAGATAGTCAACAGCAGCCAGCAGCAGTCAGGAAGTGCAAAGGTCACAGAGAATACACATTGCCAGTTGATGGCATTATATTTCAAGGCCTGAGAAGCAGAAAGAGTGAAAAATAAGGAGCATTTGGACCTAATTAAGCAACAAAAGGAATCATAGGTCTGGGAAAATACGAAGATACATCTCCAGAATAAGGTACATCTCTCAGTGAAATTCCCTTCACTTGGATAGCGTCACTTTCCAAGACCTTTGAAACAACTGAATGCTGACCTCAAAACAACCATGCATAATGCCCATTCCCATCATGATCCCTGTCATAGTTCAATTCTACCTACCCAAAACTAGGAAGGAAGGAAGGAAGGAAGGAAGGAAGGAAGGAAGGAAGGAAGGAAGGAAGGAAGGAAGGAAGGAAGGAAGGAAGGAAGGAAGGAAGGAAGGAAGGAAGGAAGGAAGGAAGGGGGGGAGGAAGGGAGGGAGGGAGGGAGGGAGGGAGGGAGGGAGGGAGGGAGGGAGGAAGGAAGGAAGGAAGGAAGGAAGGAAGGAAGGAAGGAAGGAAGGAAGGAAGGAAGGAAGGAAGGAAGGAAGGAAGGAAGGAAGGAAGGAAGGAAGGAAGGAAGGAAGGAAGGAAGGAAGGAGAAGGCTTTCTAGAGAAGGCTTTCTGCCTGGTAGAACTATGCCTTCATCTTTATTTCTCACTCTTGTATCAGCAAGCCTAATAAAATAATATGATCGGTTTATGACTTGATTGACACCTGTTTTGTGAAACAAACTGCCTAGCTACAGCTGGCTACAACTTTTCTCTGGTTTTCAACAAATTCATTATTGGAATTGCAACACACACACAAAAATCCTTCACTCCCTTACACCCATGCAACAACACAAAAGTCACAGGTTGCCAGGACTGAATTGAGACCAGAATTTGTCCAAAAGACTGGCAAAATAAATTGGCTGATTGCTACATATTGCACAAATGCTGGATCATTCTCAAACAAGAACAGACTTATGCACTGAGGCTCTGTCTGGGGGATATGTGAGGCACAGTTTGGCTTGCACGTGCTTCTGAGTGTTGCAAGGCAGGTTGCATTACGCACATCTGCATCCTAAAAGTACAGCACAGCACTTGGCTTTCTAGCCTAGTCGCCTGTAACCTTGCCCAGTTTGCATGACATCATGAGTCTATTGTCATGAATTAATATAAAACTATGGTTTGGATCTTTCACTCAAGCTGCTGTTATATTTGCCACTGTTTCTCCAATATAGCAGCAAAGCCTCCGCAGGGTCTGGAATTTCTTGCATGTGTGTACCATATGAAAACCATTGTGAAGTTAGTTTCCTAACTCCGAAGAAACTGAGATGAGAGCTTAGAAGAATAGCCCAGTGTTTTCAGTGAAAGCTTTTGAAATCATCATTTGAGATCTCCTTCAGATCTTTTCAATGAAAAGACTTCTTTCTGCAGTGACTTCAGGTTGTATTTCATATCCAAGCTGAAGATGTGCAAATAACTACTCTAACAGAGATTGGCGCTGTACAATTTGCCATAATATACTTGTAAAAATGCAGTCAGCTGGTGACATTTCAGCAGACAGATGTTGACCATTATACACAGAACACAACGGGATTGTGCACTTACATTCACATGCATATTTCCTACACTTGCACAAAGACCCTGTCCTCATAGGCACACAATCACAGAAACCTCAGTCCTCAGCGTTAGCATATGCCGCAGGATTATAAATGATAATTCCTTGAAGAATGCTCTGAAAAACTACAGTAGACAAACTTCTCATTTGATAATACATGACTCTTCATCTTGCTCTGTCAGTGGTACCATTCTTCTCAGCAACCACAACTTCTCATTCTTAGCAAAATGGATTTGTTGAAAATTATTACCCCAGATTTACATTTAGAAAAAAATTAATTAAATTTGTCTGTCCCCTAAGATTCATTGGCAGAACCTATGAGAAATGTATGAAACAGGGCATCTGACATTTCATAAGTAATAATAATAATAAAAAAAAAAGTAAAAAAGAATCTTCTTTACCAAAGAATCTTTAGTGAGAATTGAGTAATCCAGTTCACGCTGGGTAGCACCGACCATAAGATAAGGAAGAGAGACCTCCAACAGCATTTTTAACATCAAAAAGGGAAAACTCTTCAAGTCACAAAATGTTCTTATGTATCTTTGATTTTCACTTGAATTGCAATCCAGGAATTAAAAGAAGTTTTTGAAAAATGCCCTTGATCTTAACCCTAGGCAGATATATAAATAGACTGACATGGACAGTAACAGCATAACCAAAAGATTATGCTATTTTATGGAGCTGCTAAGCCTTTCACATATCAAAAACTTTCAAAGTTTAAATGAACACCTTGAAAAATTAATTTCCTCACAGTTCCTTATGAAATGATATCTTCTTTTCTTTAACAGAACATTTTTTTCACTCCCAAAGAGAACATTTGTCATATATATCATCACCCAATAAACTCCTTTCAACCCTCTTTTGGTCCTTGACAGAAATGTAGGGTCTATATGCATATTTGTAACTAGAGAAACACTACTACAACTCAAATTCTAGAAATCACAGCTGAGGCTCAGCAGTTTCTTCCATCATTGCAACTCCAATCATGTCTGTTTGCCAATGGTAAAGGCAAAATCCTGTCTCTGCTGAAGCATGAGCTCCAAAAAAAACTTTCAAACTTACAAAAATCTGAACTTCATGACATGTGAGCATCCTGCACATGAATGCAGTCAGTCTAAGATCTGTTTCGCTTGCCCATTTGTATGCAAATACATCAATATTAAGACCATAATTCCTGAATCATACAAGAAAGAAAAAATAGGATCAGATCTACTTTTTTGATTCCATATTCCTTTAAATTTAAAGCCACTTAACTTCCTTTCTAAATGTAAGACTTGTCATCTTCCAGAAAAAAAAAAAAAAAAAAAAAAGAGGTTAAAATTTTGAGAATTTTTGAAACTAAGAAAGAAGTATGAGAAATTATAGTAGATTTGCAATCACTAGGTACCCAATACTAAGACAGAGTTGTTGTTACCCAATTTTACTTTATTTACCAGCATGATCACTTTATTAAGTATACTCAGCTGGTATATCCATGGTTTATATCTCTGGTGACCCAGCCCTAAAATCAGATTACCCCAAATTACAGGAAATGAGGAGAAAAACATAGTAGGCAGACCTGTCTTTATAATTTGATCTGCAGGCATTTGATCAAGAGTAAAAAGCATCTAAGGAGGGAATGGATCAAAGAGAGACCTAAGCAGGGATCTAAAGAGGGAACTGAATGTCATAACCATCCAAACCCAGGCTGGAAGACTGAATACCATGCTATCAAATATTTACTTAAAAATTAAGTCACAATGGACAAAATTGTGCAGTTGGTAATTTCTTGCACAAATGCCCAAAATCTGATTGTAAGAAGTGAATAGAACATTCCATGAACATCACTGAATTGAAACTGACTTCTGAATTTCAGTAAGTATTCACAGACCTTTTTTCCCATTTGCTCTGGTATGCACATACCACTCATTCTTGGCTCAGAACTGTAGAGCTGAACACATTAGACATGGTGACTACTAATCATGGTTGTTCTTTGAATCTTTCTAAATTATAACTCAGGCCATGAATAACCAAAAATAATTATGATTTCAGAAATGTTGAGTTGTACCTTCTGAAATGTTTATGCCTTTTCAACACATTTGTATAGAAATAAATACCTCTCATGCACATAGGAATTAATTCATGTGTGTTAGAATTTGACTTTTTATATTTATATATATTTTAAAATCATTAAGTCCATTCATTCCCAATTCAAAATACCCTTTCAGTGATTTCCAGTAGTCTGCTAAGACTAACAGTCTTCTTCACTAGTTAAGAGTAGTTCCACAGGTTTAAGGTCAGAACAAACTGCTTGATATTTTAGCTGAATTCTCCATAAAAAAGGCGATTATATTTCACCAAAACACCCCAATATCAGACTTAATGGTCTTAGTTATACCAATACACCTAATCCTATAAGCTGTCTAATAAGATATCTTTCTTAAGTAATATTACACAGTCATATACATGTACATCTGGACTTCAGAAGCCTTTCTCCTGTATGCAGGCTGTAGAGTAATTTTCACCCTACACCAGCAGCCAATGAAGAAGTTTGTATTAACTTACTATTATTTATTTATTTATTTGGTTTGGGACTATAAGCATGTTACTATATTGTGTTTAAGCTTTATTGGAAATGGAGAAATTTTTACTTTACATACATACTTACATTATTCTGTCCAGAACACTACTTTAAGCTTTTACTGTAAACTTTCAATAATCTAAGGAAAAAAAATAAAATAAATAAACCCAAGAAGGAACAGAGCAGCATATCAACAACAGATAATGATAAATTGCCTAACAATTTCTATTTGAAAGGCTAAAATCACTCAGTGGAATTGACTGTGACAAACATCAGGTTTCAGTGTCTTGTGGGAAAGCTGACCCTATTGCTTCTACTTCAGTATTAAAAATAAATAAATAAGTAAATAGATAAATAAACAGCTTGTTAGCTGGAGGAGTGCAGTGTAGTCTGTCTTTGGCTAAGATTTGATTAAAATTAATTTTGCAGTTTAATTTCAAGATCATGTCAAAGCTGTCAATATTTTCCATTTTTTCTAAATCACTCCTTTGTGATGCCTAAAAAATCCCAAATTACTATATTTTACCTCTCCAATAAATTGCTTTACAATTGAAACATAAACTAAACCCAGCCTGGCTACTAACAAATGTATTATGAAGACAACAGGAGACAACACAGGAGACTCACCACAAGGACAAATCTTTCTTTTGGTAAGATATGTGCCCCAAAGAGCAAAGTTTCTGCCCATGGAAATGAAAACTGCAAAGCTGTTATTCAGATGTCAGTTGGTTCCATTTTTTTCTGTTCAGGAAGTTTATGCATGCTGAAGTTACTAAGCTTTGCAAAGATGACTTAGAGAAGCAAGGCAGTACCACCTCCTGCACGGCAGCCCTGTCAGCGCAGAAGACAAAGGAATGGCCTCACTGAGTCCTCATCTGCTAGTTTGTTTCTGTATTAAGCTATTGCACATTGACTTCATATCTCCTCTTTGTGCAGAATAACTTCTGGCAGAGAAGCCAGTATGCTCTCAGGTAATCCAGGAAACAAGAAGCTCTTCAAAGTTACCAGCTAGAAAACTGATAGCTACACATACCAGAGCAGCCTCAATGTCAGTATGAGTTAGATTTCTAAGTACTTAGCCAGAATGCTCCATGCGTTTTGCAACCTCTACTGAGCTTTAGGAGTTTTGTAGCTCCTGAATTATTGGAGTCTACTGAGTTTTACAAATGATCAGTAAGTCCTTCCTTTTTGAAAACAGAGTTGTCAGGGATACTAAGCCATTATCCATCCTACTGCACTACCCTAAAACTGTGTCAGGAAAACCAAAACCACTCCTTCTAGAGGTTCACTATATCTTTTTTCTTTTTCTTTTCTTTTTTTTTTTTTAATGCCTTCCTGTGATGGAAACTCTCCAAGAGTTATAATCTATTCTTAACTGTCTTCAGCAGCATTAAGAGGATGTCTTCTAAGACTCTGCAGGCATACAAGTAAATTACTGAAACTGTTAGAAAAAAAATAAAATTAGTGTGTTGCAATATGACTTTACTTTACCCTGGTTCCATAACTTATGTATCTGCATATGCTGATCTGTGTATTCATGTCCACTGGGGCTGGTTAAAAACCTACAAAAGGTTTTAAAGCTGTTTTCAGAAAATTTTAGAATGATGGCTTTAAAACAAACAAACAATGAAACATTTTTTCTCTGTACATTTTATCATTGAAAATCACTGAAGTATACCAAAATAGGTTTTAAAAACATCAATACAACTTCATTACACAGGAAAATTCCTATGTTTTGGTAAACTGAAATTGTGAGCAATTTTTTGTTGGTGGTAAAAGAAGAAAATTGAGAGATGCAAACTTTTTCAATCAAAATTGTCAATATTTTTCCTAGTCCATTAAAACCACATTTACTAACAAAAAAGGATACTACAATAGCTCTTTTCATTTACAGCAGGCACCATCTGTTTTGTGTATTGAAAGGGGATGGCTTAAAAGAAGAAGCAACTGGTCACAGCAGCCATTCAACAGGTTTTAAGCAAAACTAAGAAATATGTGGGTAGGATCCAAAAAGCAGCAAGGAAGAAACTGGCCTTGGTTTCTACCTCATCTATCCATGTGTAAGAAGTATTTTCACCAGTATGACTTCCTATATCAGTGGTCTGCTGTGTAACTTCATTATGGATTTACTGAAAAAAAAAAAAAAATACAGTCTTCCTCTGTATTTCAGTAGCCTTTGCAATCTCCTTGAAAAGGATGGTTCATGTGATCTGCAGGACTTGCCATGAAGATGCTTGAAAGGCTCCATTCCCTTTAGTTCCAGTGTGAACACCAGAAATGGATTTTGGACAAAGTTTCTGCTGCAAGGTCAATTTTTATTTGCTTCTTTTTACTTTAAGGAAGTGCTTTCATTTACATTGTATATATATATTTTTTTTCTTCCACAAATTACTTGCTGATCTTCATGCTCAATAGAAATGGGCACAGCAGACCCAGAATGCACCTCTGAACCAAGCCATCCACTGTTCCTGCACAGGCCTTCTGTTCTGGGGGAAACCCATCTAACATTTTTAACTTTATGCTGCTACATCCATAGATATGCATTACTTCAGACAGACCTCTTCCTACTACCTCTCTGAGGACATCATTTGCCTGATTCAGAAGTAATGTAGTAATGTAGAACCTTTCTCAAAAACAAATCTGGTTGATTTTTTTTTCTTCTTCTCCAGATTCTCAGTACTCATGGCTCCATCTACTCTTTGTTCAGCTACTACATTGACAGAGAAATCCAGGAGAATCCTGAGCTTCTGCCATCCACCTAAGCTTGTGTACTTCTCCATACGGAGGAAAGGAAACGAGGAAAGGAGATATTCACACAGGTCATATAGTCTCACACTTTAGTGATAGGTGTCAGGTCTCATAGGCTTCTACAGAGGAAGAATAGCACCACACTTATCACCTATTTACTACATGTCTTGATTTGCAACATAACATGACCAAAATGGAGGGCTCCAGTCATGTGAGAAGGACAAACCTAGCAGCAGGACAAGGATATAGATGGATTGGAGGTCCTGTGACTGGATGTGAGTGAACAGCTATCATCACACACCATCTGGAAGGCCCTTATCACATGATGAACTAGCAGAGATAGGACAACAGTCACACAGAGGGACGTACATTCATGATACCATATAGAATGTTTTAGGTGACCTTCAGAGTAAAGTAGTAGGAAATCTACTAAAACCAGGTTACACAGAAAAGAGTACTGATGAGAAAATGTTTTGTAAAGGAATTCAGTGAGAGAGAGAAAAGAAAAAAAAAAAAAAAGAAAAAAAGTGATTTAACCCAGCTTCCTCTGCTTCTCTTCAGTAAAATAATAGGGATTTTCTTTTCCTTCTTCACCTGAAGCTATGGAAAATTATTATTTGTACACACATTTTGATCTTGTTCAAATACAGAATCATTTATGATTCTAATTACTTTGCATTACTTACATGCCATGCAGTCTTTATGTTTAAGTTAAACTGCCAATGAACCTGCAAGAACTGGAGTATTAGGTTCCATATTACTAAGATTATAGCACAAGATTGTTGGGAGTCTGCTGGAATTTTTGTGAGGTTACCAGTTTGCTGACTTGTCTTAAGACCTGTCAGGTTAAGCTGATTAATCAGCTCCTTATGGCTGCAAGAAGCATTATAGACCACTATTGGGAAAAGAACAGAGCTCATAGCCTAGAAGAATAGCTTTGGAAAATGTAAGGAGTTGTCTCAATGGAAAAATTGACAGAATGCTTAAAAGATAAATTATATGCAGAAATAAATGCTGTACACAATTGGTCTTTTTCAACTACACTAAAAGTACTTTTTCAACCACATCACTAAGAATGTTGCCTGTTTTCCAAAGCCAAGAGTTTCATAGCTGAAGTTACACTCCAGTTCACCATTACTGGAAGCAGCATATGGAATGGAAATAAAAAGCAACAAGGTAACTGTACTTCTGTGGTATTCTGTTGTCTACCATGACCATGGGTAAGGATTCATCAGGCCCATAATTTATGGCTGAAATGATACTCTGAGACCTGTCTGCATGATTTTTATTGATTTCCTCAAAATGGCTGAAGTTTTAGAGTATTTGTGGCTTAGGAACAAATTGTGCTTTTTAAAAAGATGCAGACAATAAGGTTCCTGATACTATAGTTTGATAGACTCAATAGCAGAATTCAAAGCTCATTTGCTCATATTACCAAATTTTCATTGATTCATTCTAAAGTAGGGTTGGTTTCTCTTTGAAAAAGCACAATAAAAATTTTAGTAATTCATACAAGAAAGAACATTCTGTACTTCCCATCAGATTTGTTTTCTCCTCTACCATTCATTTTGCAGGGAAAGCCTGATTTCTTTCCATGGGCAACTGCAAATTTGGTGGTAGTGGTGGGAGCAGGCAAAGGGCAGTAACCTCCCGATCTCTTGTGCAGGCTTCCCTGCAGTTGACTGCTAGAACAAAGCACACTTCAGAGTACTGAAAGGTTTGAACCTGTCCTTAGTTAGGTCAGTGAAAATGTTTCCATGGGTCTGAATTGCCAAGGTAAAGCCACAGTTCTGAAAACCTTGACTGGCTTGCTGCTTTGCATATAGGCAGCTCACCAAGGTCCAATGAATAATGAAGTGAAAATCTAACCAGGTAATGATTTCAAGAAAAGAGAAACGTTTAAATAAGAAGAGACTCACTTCCTCTCACTACAGTTTTGCATTGCCAGCCAAGAGCAAATATTTCTTTTACAACAAAGATACTTTAAGAGTGCTCAATTAAAGGCAGGATTACCAGATATGTATAAGTCTATGCAGCTGTACCATTTACATCAGCAGGACATGTGGTCCATTAGTGATAAAGTTTAGGGAACATGGTCCAAGTTTCCATCATGGGCTGAAGGAGGAAGGACATTGGGCCAGCACTCTTTTTCAAGGCCTAGTAACATTGTCAAAGCAGAATGACTGAGCCATACAGTATGGCAGAACTAGAATTCATATAACAAATACTGGGTGTGAATGACATCCATTACTGGACTATTATTTTCAAAACTGGTGCCTAGGAACAAGTATGGAAAATGCTGTAAGGACAGCTAGGTAAATATCACTGAGTCAAATTCAGGGACATATGCCAAAAGCAAGTGAACAAATTCAGTCCTTGCAGCAATACTGCAAAGTAGCTGTTTTCCTGAAGTATCTGTTGCTTCTCTTCACACTTTCCTAGCACACTTCATATTCCAGGTTAGCAGTTTTGGTGTGCCTTTGATCTCTGTAGCAACAGGGGAATTGCCGGTTAAACTGTCACTTTCTCAGACTCCCTGTCAAAGGCACATCTTCTCTCACATGCAAAATCAGCACCGCTTAGTCAGATTAAGTGTAGGATTAGTAAAGGGATATAGATGTTTGTATCCATTTATTTTCTTTCTTCTTATTACAAAATAAAAAACAAAACAAATATATAAAAAAAAACTTTCCATAACCATGACTATTAGACTAAGCATGTCTTCATCTCATGAAGAAGAGCAACCTGAATTATTAAGGACACCTCAATATAAGCATCTACATTTTTACAAGTATCCGAGGCCTACTTTTCCATAATGTTCCTTCCTTCCCATCTGAAAAAAAACTGAAAATCAGAGAAAGTGTTTTAATATGGACAGGCAGAGGAACTGATGCTCAATTCCCAAGTGATTATCCATAACAATTAATTTTTAAGAGATTATAAAGCTTGAGTTATATTCTATTGTCATATACATACCCTGTGAAGTTGCTTCCACGTGATGTCACAGAAAAGGAAGAGGACATATACAAAAGGTTCAATGGAATTTAACTTGAGGGCTGTAATTGTCTCTATTTCTCTTCTTAGGATTGAATTGTCCTGTCAGGGCACTACTACAACTTACTGTCTGCGATCATGAATGCAATGATTTTGTTGGGCAATTTATGTTTGCTTATCCCTATGCTGATAAGGATTGTTACCTAAAAGTGAGAATGGAAACTTACAAAGAAGAGCAGGTACCATCATGCTGAGCAGTCTCCTACTGTGATAGAATCTTCACTGAAATCAAATGGGCTGTCTTCAATGTAAGCTACAGTTCAACTCTGTACGTCCACCAGGTCTCAAGCCCATATTTTTATAGATGGTAGCCACAACCAGCAACATGCTGAAAAGCTAGGAGTCTCCACGACTATCGCAGTCCACAGAGCTCTATCCACTGAATGAAAAATGAGCATGAAAGACGTAAATAGGGGAGCAAACTAACATTTCTGAAAACACTCCACATCTTCAAGGGGATGCACTATGACGCAAAATTATTATCTCTACCACAAACCTCATGTTACAGACTTGCTTTCATTAGAAGTTTGGATGAAATGAAATTACGCCAGTGAAGTAAACAAATCAGGTCCATGCGGGGACTGAAAAAAAAAAAAAAAAAAAAAGTAATGTAGAGATATATTCCTGAGCAGACATGTGATGATTACAGTTAAGAATTGGTTGTGTAGCATAGTAGATGCCATGGCATTTCCTCATCTACCACCACCCCATTCACTGCAGGGTGGAACCTTCTTCTCTGACCCCGGTTTATAACTAGGTTAAATGTGCCAGAGGTGGGGAACTGTTTTCCATTCTTAGTCACTGTAGATCTGGCCCAGCATTGTCCAAGCAAAGTGGGGAGGTGAATACTTTCCAACTTTCCAAATGTCAGTGTCTTGGTTAATAGGCCAACACCATTCCATCCTCCAATGATACATAAATGAAACAGTCTTAATGACCCCCAAATAAATTAAGTCCTGAAATAAGAGTACAATCTTCTAGACCACACTTCAGAAGAAAAATACAAAATCTGGGGCCTAAAAGGAAGCAAGAACAACTTCCATCTCATTATCTGAACCAATAAGAAGCAGTTACAGTCAATAAGACACACGTAGCAAGAAACATTTTTGCATACATTTCTTGAAAATACTAATATTGATACAGAATACGTTTAAAAAAAAAAAAAAAAAAGACAACTTTATTCCACTACAGAAAAGAGATTTTAGAGGCCCATGTTCAGATACAGTATGTTAAAGGAGTGCATGTTAGTATGGGGCTGGATTATGCCTTTTCTTTAAGCAGAAAGTGTTCCAAACTCCAACTAAAAAATTTATTTCTGGTGACTCTTCCTTCCTGCCTATCACCTATCAGCATTTCTGACTCTGCTCTATTATTACTCTACTACAGGTGGAGAAAAACAGCAGACTTATTTTAGACTGCTGCAGTGCTGCACTTGTTCTTTCCTCACCAAACCAGAGATGAAAGTGTTGTGTATCGTGCCTACTTGCAAAGACATACACACACCTGAGGGATCACTCAGTGTGGCACACCTGGAGAATGACAGTTTTGAGTGAAGGTACAATAACAGTGCAAAACCTCTGGAGAGCGAAGGAAATAGCAACATTTTTCATGATGGCCTCCAGAACGATGGAGAAAAGAGCAGCAGTCTGTCTCCCACCCCATTAAAAGCTCACCCACTGGTACTCTTCTTTCTTCCTTGCTTCACATATCTCTGAAGCAGCTAAAAGCAGATTTAGTAGCACGCTGTCACACCGCTCAGCACTGGTGAGAGCAGACACACTTCTTTCAGCTTGACAAAGGAGACCCATGAATTCCCTCTAAGAGATTCAAAGACTTTTCCAGGTAGTTACCTGTTCAAAGTCTGTAGGGAGATAGCAGGGGAGGAGCGTTGCCTTCCCCCATTAACTCATCTCAGAGAGTGAACAAGGAAGACAAGCTCTCTTTCCTAATCCACTTTTGGGAAGGGAATCCATTGAAAGCTACAGCCCAGCACAAAGCACAAACAACCCAAGAGATCTATTGGCACTCATGTTAAGACAACCCAAATTTGCTCCCTTTTTGAATATGAGAGGCACTGAATGATGTTGATGTGACGATACATCAACTCCTGTAGGTGCTGGCCTTGTAAGTGGCGGTTGTTTTTAGTTCTGTACCATTAGACACTCTCCCAGTCCCAGCAGGAGTTTACTTGTATTTCAAATATTCAGTGAGCATCTGCTAGCGAGTTTTGGTTCCCATCTACCTCCACCAAGAGAAAACAAACTACACCAAGCTTTACAAGACAGACAGGAATTGAACCTAGAAAGTAAACACAGGCTTGCCTCTGGAGATCCCAAGCTGGGTGAACTGCAAGGGCTTCAGGCTCCGCAGTGGGTACCCTGAATGCCCTGGACAGCTATTTTCATGCTACTGTGTCTGTCTCCCAAAATCATCAACGACAGTTTGGAACCCAAGCTCCAAATTTTGAAACCACAGTCACTGAGCAGCCAAAGCTGCAGCCTGGAATCTGACTGCTGGGTCTAAGCCCTTGCGCAGGGAGGCATGGAGGTGCTGGGACTCAGCACCTGAATCCAGGCTGACAATCACAGTTGCTGAAAGACTTTTGGTCTGGGTGCTGACTAAGGGAGTAGGTAAGATCATGTCTCAGTGACAAGCCACGTGACATCTCACCTGGTCTTCTCCTACGGATATGTTCAAAAAGAGAGAGCTCTCCATTCACAAGGAATGTCTGTATCAGCCTGAGTCACCACTGCTGAAATACCTCCACCACACACTCTGTCCTGAGGAGATTCTGATATCCATGTCCATATTTGTCACCAGTTCATTTCATGAGTGGTTTCACCAAGTTCAGTCAGGTCATAAGTGGAATATTAACCAAAGTCAGTCAAACTATTGGTGGAATAAAGCTCTGAATATGCATAACACTAGCCTGCCTACCTACTACAATATGGTATTTACCCTGATAATAGATTTCTGGGAAAAAGTACTCAAGAAGAATGAAAATGATATACGAATCCTGTAGCGCCCTATTGTCTTTCAATATGTTACCTTTTCTCAGAATTCCTCAGTACAATTTCTATGTTTAAGCCTATGAGGTGTTTATGACTATACCCATTAAAACTGAATTCTCAAATACATTTTCCAGATGCTGTGTGGCACTGCTTGATTTTATTTCATATCATGGATGACACAAAACTGGGGGAGTGGCTGACTCACTAGAGGGCCATGCAGCCATCCAGAGGAACCCTGACAGACTGGTGAGGTGAGATGACAAAAATCTCTTGCAGTTCAACAAGGAGAAGTGCAGACCACACCTGGGTAGGAACAGCCCCAGGCACCAGGACGTGCTGGGAACCACCCAGCTGTAAAGCAGCTCTGCAGCTCTGGGGGGATCACAGGGGGATCCTGGTGGACACCAAGTTGAGTATGATTGCCACTAAGAAGGCTGAAGTTTGTTCTTGGCTGCACTAGTCAAAGTACAGCCAGCAAGTCAGAAGAGGTGATCCTTCCCCTCTACTCAGCATTGGTGAGGCCACACCTGGAGTACTTTGCCCACTTCTGGCCCCCCAGTAAAAAACAGACCTGGACACTGGAAAGAGTCCAATGCAGGGCTACCAAGACGATCAAGGGATTGGAGCAGGCACCTCTCCTATGAGAAGAGGCTGAGAGAGTTGGAACTCTTCCACTTGCGGAAGAGAAGGCTCAGATGGGATCTTATCAACCTGTATAAATATCTGCAAGGCGGGAGCAAAGATGTCCAGGCTCTTTTCAGTGAGGCACAGTGCCAGGACAAGAGGTAATGGGAACAAAATGGAATAGAAGAGGTTCTCTCTGAACATCAGGAAGCACTTCTGTGTTGTACAGAGGACTGAGCCCTGGAACAAGTTGTCCAGAGAGGTTGTGGAGTCTCCCTCCTTGGAGATCTTCAGAAGCTGTCTGGACATGGTCCTGGGCAACCTGATCAAAGTGTTCCTGCTTGAGATGGAGGGATTGGACCAGATGTCCTCCAGAGGTCCCTATGAACCTTAACCATACTGCGATTCTATGATTTATATGGTTACCCATAAACAAAGTCTATGTGAGCTGATAAAGTAAAAATCAAAATACACATACACTTTAAAAGAAGCACACAAGTAACCAGTTACTGTCTTTTTAGTGGTTCTTAATAATTTCCTAAAACTTCAGAAGTCTGAAGTTTAATCCACTGAAAATGACTGAAGAGTCTTTGAATGAGGAAAGTTGAGTATAGTTCCATATCTTTGTTTGTTCAGGAAAAGGAAGGATTACTTAGAACAGAAAAGAACCACATAATAATATTTTTTGTTCCTAAACCTCCTTGTATGAGGCATCCATATTTTAAAAATTGCCCCAAACACATCTGATATTGTGTTGTATATATTATAAAATATTACAAAATGCCATGAGAAAAGAAATAAAATGATAGTCTAATCAGTATCTATTTTAGATTCAGAAAAAAAATAATTGTGACCAAATACAAACTGTTGGTCTTGTCTCTTAAATGCCTATGCTCAACATGAAGATTGTACCATATTTCATTAGAATTGCTACCAGGTGGAATAGACACAGGTTTCACCATCTTTCATTAAGATGTAGAATTATTTAATGCAATTGTGTTGTATATATATTTTAAATAGTCCTTCTTTTTCTGGCTTTAAAGAGTTAAAAACTGAACTTTCTAAATCTGTATTTTACTGTGCTATTAAAAGCTTTTCATTTCAGTAAATCTTGTTGTTCAATACAACGATTTTTAGTTTAATTCTCAACATTTCTCTAAAACTTCAAGAAAAAAGATGTGTCAAATATCACCATATGTTAAATGTTGACTTTTTCCTAACAGCAATCAGTATATCTATGTTACTGATCTGGAGTTATGCTGATTTTGGTCATAATATAGTCTTGTACATTCTAGTGTGTAAATAGGTCCATTTTTATCTTGCAATTGTTTTAATCTGTCATGACTACTGTAATCCAGTATTTCTAATAAGATTTGTCTGTATCTTGCATAAACAGAGCTATAGCAAACTGGAATTCACAAATAAGAAGATTGTGTTAGTTAAGGGAAGATTTATTTTTGAATAAAATAAGTTTGGACCATCCTTTCAGAACATACAAATAATAAGTACAAATTATTGGGATTATTGGGATCTTGGACTTAATATACAACATTCTGTTTTCAGAGGTCATTTTGCTTGGGAATTGCTGGCAGTAGTACTCTACAGCATACTGTTATCCAGCTAACACTGAAGATGTCAGGTGGGAGTGACCTAATGAAGACCCTAGCCTTAAACCTGCCTGCTGTCCGATTGTTTCCTGCTCTCCCCTTGGGTGCAGGACAACCCGACCTTGTGGACTTCCTAGCTGTGCTGAAAGAGTGATTCATCTCATACACACCATATCTGAATTTTATTTTTATTTATTTATTTATTTTATTTTTGTTTTTAGTACTTTCATGGCCACAAAACTCTTCCAATAACTTCATTTGAATATCAGCTGTAAGAGAGTAGAGGGCTATTCGTACATTTAGGGCATTTGGACTGAGATTCGGTTCATATCATGGTTTTTATAATGGATTGATATCTAAGCAGAGAAAAGTCACCTTCATCTCCCAGTGACTTGGTTCTTTACCTGTAAATTGCATTTGACATTATATCCTTCTTGTATGACCTGCAACACATTTGGACCTCAGGCAGTTCTATAATAAAAGCAACAGCAGTCCCAGGACAGATCCCAAGACCAGTGCAGGCAGAATGATCATGTCATACATGTAGGAACTGGCTGATACAAGCTGTAGAAAAACAGCTAAAACCTGTTATACCTTCTGCCCTCCTTCTGTGGAAGTTTACAAGCAAATTAACAGTTCTAGAATTTCAAGAGAAACAGAGAGGAAAGCAAGGTACTCAGTAGTGTCAACCATATATTATCAATATCGTAAAAACTAGGACTGCTCTTAAGGGTTCTTTCTCTCTATGCTCTGCCTATGACTTGGTACTGTTTAGCTTTTGAATAGCTGGCGAGAAGTAGATGGGCAAAATAAATCCATTCCAATCCCAATATTACTTGCTCCATATAAATATATATTTATGTGTGTACAAACAGACACATAAATATATATGTGTGTTTTCCTCTTGTGCAGATGAAATTACATGGACTGAGGAAATTTTCCTGTCTTCCTTTTTTTTTCTTCTGCAGATAGCTTAAAACATTAAAGAAGCTCCACAGACCAAGCACTGAACTGAATTTATTTGTGCATTGCATATGCTGATTTCTGTGACCATTTCAAGAGCTGTGTTAAAAGAAGTGTTTAAGATTGTGATGTCAAACCCACGAGAGTAAGACAATATAAGAATAAGTCTTACAAACAACATCTCAGCATAGCACCCACTGAGAACCCTAATAAAAGTATGCCTACTTTAGCTTAATGATCAAATCCTATTTCTTTCCACACCCAATCCATCTGCATCCTGAACAAGGAGCCACAACCACTTCTCCCTGCAAAGTTGTCTCAAGTAAGGGCAGCTTTCTGCTTTTGTTTGTTTGTTTGTTTTTTTACTTCTGTTTTAGAAGCTTATGGTAATGATTGCCAAGAAAGCACAGTAGTGCTGGTTGGACCTTGGTCAGCCTCTCCCTGGCAATGGCTTGTATACACTCTTGTTGGCATCAGCCATCTTTCAGTGAAGTCAAAATAGACAGAAAAACCTGCTAATAAGTAAAGAAGTTTCTGTTGAGCACAAAGAAGCTGATTGCAGCCTGGCCTTTGGAGAAAGTCTTCATGCAGGTAGCAACAGGTTGCTACCACAGGAAAGGCCCCTGGCAAATGAGAAGAGTCTCTCCAAAACAAGGAAGCACAGGAATACCATGAAAGCATTTGTTAAAACATTTACTGTAGATGTAATCCCTCTGCTAATGTTCTCAGAAACTTTTGGAGCCTTACAAAAAGTTTAAATGGAAAAAAAAAAACACAACACTTCCTTTGAAACAAAAACAACAAGAAGGAAATACATAAAGCATCAAAAATTTCAAGACAAACAACTCATCTTTGACAAGGTTAGAAGCAACTAACAACAGAGTCTTAGGTAAGAATAATGTTAGGCAATCTTAACTAGACGTTGCTACCTGAATGACCTCTAATTTAAAGCAAGGTTCTGATAAACACCTACTCTACTGCACAAAAGTGAGTTTTACTTGTCTTGCAAACAGCACAAGAAGACTTGCAGAACTGTTTCACTTTGACATTTCATTTTCACTTTGGATAAAAAGATGTCACTTGGTGATGTGACAGCAGTGCTGTGTATTATATCTGCAGCATCACTGGCTTTGTCAAATCAACATGGATAATTCAAGGCTACTGACTTCCCCTTTTAAAAAACTGCTATACCTGGGTTTAATTTTATTTCTTGCTTACCAGAATAATTCTGTATAGGAAAAGGAATATTAGAGCATTTGCACTTCTCAGATTTCAGGAGATCCTCAGAGGAACTACTCCTCCAAAAACAAGAAAAATATTCAAGCTCAACTTTAATTTCTTGTTTGCAAAGGAGATATTGGTGAGATCCTGGAAAGACATTTTCTACCATCATCATCATTATGGGAATGGACATTAACTATCATAGATACCGTTACCTGTAACAAGCTTGTTTTCTCCACTGCATATCCAAATGATCAACAATTTTCCCTGCATTTTTATCTAAATAGTGGTATTGCTTGTATTACTGCAATACTCGATAACTTCAAACCGAGGCAAAGTATTACTGAATGCTGATCAGGAGGAGTTGAGAACAGCAAGCTTAAATGACTTTCTAGCGGTCATACAAGAGGGCTGTGGCAGCTAAAGCTGAGTACAGACCCTCTGACTTCCTGTTCAAAGTCTTTGTGACAGTATTATCGTTTCTAATTGCAAGATCTGAAAGTAACATATGGTTTCCCTCTAAATCCATATTCTTTGTTTGTACTCCAGTAGCTCACAGGAGCTCACAGAGTCTAGACTAAGAGTTCATTGTGGTAGGCTCTGTTCAAACTCAGCATAAAAATATATAAAAGCCTTAGAAAGCCAACACATGTAGACAGTCTCAGTGGGGGAGAGCAAAGAAAGACTGAAAATGTTTGATGGTGGAGAAGCAAACAACAGAGCAGAATCAGCAACTGTGAAGGGAAGATATCCCCACACACCCAACACTCAGCCCTCATACCAGAGAATGTAGGTACTGTGATAAAAAGGGGTTCTGAGCAAAGGTTTGTAGTGGAGATGAGGTAAATATTGATAGGGAACCCATTCCAAGTTTATGCAGGGAAAGCACAAAGGTTTCATTTGGAAGATTGAAAACACCAAAGGTGGAAGGTGGCAGATTGGGCTGATCAGAAGTGGGATATTATTTATTGATGATGCTTCCAGTGAATAAGAGAGGATAAGTAGAACATGTCTGAAGGGTCTTGCAAATCGAGGTAAGTAGCTTGTATTCCAAATGCGAAAGAAGTAAAAATAATTGGAGACACACTAACTGAAGACAGTTGCATTCAAAATAACAGGATGGAAAGATTTACAAGTGAGACAAAGTGGCCTTAGTCTCCGCTAAAGACCAGAACAATTGTGTTAAGGGACAAGGCATAAGGAGCCTGAACAGCCATTTAGGTGATACAGATAAAGCAGAAACAATCATGTAGTTTATGCTGTGGAAAGAATGAAGAAGATTAAGTCATAACCTGGTTTTAAGGTTCTGAAGAAATGAAGACACTGCCAAGCGTGACCAGTGCTTTTCTACTGCGATAACTAAGCAGGTGACTACAAAAGCTGAGTGGGTGTCAGGCTCATGAATTCTGAGTTAGGCAGGTAGACCTTGGCCTGAGGACTATTCACTTGCCATGGAATTTCAGAAACTTAGGTTCTAGATCAGAGGGAAGGAGACAGGCCTGTAGAGCAATGTTGATCTGCTTGCTGTCAGCATAGAAATGGTAACTGAGTTTGGTCTGCACAATAGAACAGCAAGGCAAAAAGGATAATGAAAGTCCCAGATCTTTATTCTATATGTGTCTATGTATATGTTCTAGTATAAGAACATTAAGTGGCCATGTGAGTCAGACTATCAACATGCTCTTTCCGTCAATAGCCAGAAACATACATAATTGGACATAAATAGGGTTCCTGGTCTACAGTTAAAAAGAACATTGAATTACAAGTCCAAAAGGGAGAACTTCCAACGTGATTTATGTTGATTTAATTCTACTCAGTGAATCTTTTGCTGATTTCAGCAGTAGAAGAGTTACAGCAGTTTCTGCATTGTAAGAATCATACCCAATGTGAAAGAGAATTGTGTGGAGGCAAAATGATAATGACATACCAATGGTTTGTACATCAGTGTAAATCAGGAGTATGAGCAAAGCCAGCAGAGTTATATAAATGAATATGAGAAGAATGCAATACACTACTAATTAATCTGTTAATCCCTGCACTCTGCGGAACCCGATTACCTACCTCTGAAAATGTAAGAAAAGGTTGTTTTGGTGTCACACTTAAAAACTCTTTTTCTCCCATAGATTTCAGCTACTTCTCTGAGGACTACAGTAAAGAAAATTTGATCCAAATTTACATGACCTCCCATGCCCACCAGCGTCCTTTTACTTCCCTTACCTACACGACCACATCTTTGAAATTTCATTCAGGGATACCTGGAAGTTGCTTGGACGTTTTGATTTAAAGCACATGGAGCTCTCTGTATATTACACATAGCAGTCTTGTGGATGGGGAGGGTGGAGCTACATTAAACAACAAAGGTCTGTGGAATATGGAATATTCCATATGGCAATAGCACCTTACTCTGATGGAAGTTGCAGGGATACCACAAGAATATGTGAGGAATCAGGTGTTACTCACGAAGACTAAGGGCTTGAGAAGTTGGCTCACTAAAAGTGACTTTTACATTATTCCACAAGCTTACAATGATGGTTCAGTCCAGTATGGAAGTCAGTAATTTCTGCAAAGAAAGATGACAGCAGGTTGGGGTTGCTTAACAACTGGACTGTGCCAGCTTGGAGTGTTCATGAGCTCTCCAATAAATTAAAGATCATGTTATTGTCTGTTTATTGTAGATAAAACATAAACCTCATATAACCATCAAAGAGATTCCAGCACCCACTGTATCAACATCAGAAAGAGCATTTATGATTGTTGTCACACAAATACACACAAAAAGAAAGTAAAAGAAGAAGCTCAGCCTGACTAACATTTAGAGATATAAAGCCTTCATATCCCTTGGTCTTCTTTCCTTTGTGAGTTCCACAGGATTTTCATTTCCAGAGATATTATGCACTTGCTTTCAAAGGAATTCAATATTTTCATTCAGAAAAGTAATTTCACAGCAAAGTAACAGAGAGCAATGTCCTGGGTATTCATTTTCTGAGCCAATCTTTCAAAGTCAGTTTGTGTTGTGAGAAGCAGAGAAGACACGAAGAGGTATAAATCCTGTATACTTGGTTTCCACAGCCCTCCTCCACTGCTCTTCTCCAGGCGCAGGCTGCAGTGATGCCTGTGCAGAGAGCAGATGAAAAGAAGTACGTGGTGTCAGAAGAGAAGAGCTCTGAGCTCGGGTACAATGCAGCTGAATGCAACCCACGGCACCGAGCCTGAGCCCAGCACCCGGTGATGGCCTCACCATTTCTGCCCTGCAGTGAGTGTGGTATCAACATACCCATCACAGTAATCCAATGTATTTTCTCCTCATTGCTCCAAAAATCAGAGGAGAAAGCTGGGAGTCTAAGGCAAAAGGAGACAAGGTGTCTTACTTTCTTGGATGCTTCCGTGCAGATAAAAAGCTAATCCTGATAAAACCAACACTGAAATCCTTCCATCCCATGTAAAGTCAAGGTCACATGTTATTAGACAACCAAGGTTAAAGCCACACAATTTTCTGAGCCAAAAAAGATGGCCGGGGGGGGAGGGGTGGGGGGCTGGGCAGAGAGGAGGGGCTACACTAAGCGGGGGGGGGAAGCATCTCCCTCCTCTACTCACGGTCTTTGATGTGTTTCAGGAAAAGAAAACATTAGAAACCCTCCTGGTTTTTCCTGAAAGGTCCAGGGTGCGCTGAGAACAAGGTGGAGAAACAAGGCCCTGCCTACCCCTTTGTTTTGTGAAGCAGACATGCTCCACGACCTTGAGGATGACAACAACATTTGTTCCTCACACAAAGACAAAGCTGGCCACTGACTGCGCTTCCCCCTCCCCTCGCCCAACCACAAGCAGAATAGGCAGGATGTCGAACAAAGAAACAGCAGAAGCAGCAACGAGCATTACGTTCAGATTAGAGGACATTCAGGGTCTGTAAAAGTTCCATTAGAATAAGCACAAATCCAGTTTCAATGAGGAAGGGGTCTTTTCTCTCTCCTCCTTTGGTTTGTATTGTTAATCTTTCTTCCTGGATGACTCCTCACAAACGCTTTTTGTTTTCTTCTGTGGTTCTACGTGCCAGGACTATAAGGAGGAAAGGACTGAGGCCCTTTCTTGGCAAGCTTTCAAATCACTTCCATAGGAGACATACACCCTGTTGCCATCTCTCTAAGAGTATAAATTAAAGTAGTGATGAGCAGTCCAGAGCAATTCAAATGCTGGTAAAGCTTAGGTCCTTCTCCAGTCCCTCATTACAGTGAACACTCTGGCATCTGCTGCACAGCCTCAGTTTGAGGAATAAACCTACATACAGGAAGAAGTGAACTAGCAGAAAGTCTGCATTTACATTGCATCATGCCATGATGAAACAGGAATCGCTAATTATAATACAGCACATAAGGGGAGAGCAATTGCTGACAATTCCCATAGCAACAAGGTTACCTTTGACATATATATGTATACAATCACACACATATATATTGAACACACTTTCCAGTAAAGTCATTATTTCAGAGAGGCAGCTATTTTTTTTGCAAACCTTTTGCCAGAGTGAACGTTACTGTGATGGCGTTTTTCTTTCAATTTATCTGTCTTCCTCCCTTATACATATTTAGGCAAATAAAAATGATTCTTTACAGACACAGCCCACATGCCAGCTTCATATTTTCTGCAGATAACCTATTTTCATTCAGCTTAAAGTGCATCCTATCATTTTTATTCAGGACTCCAACCATTTATCCCAAGTGAAAAAGTTTTCAAGATACCTTACACAACTGTTTTTTTCCTAGGATCCATATGGAAGGTTCCAAACATCTTAAGAAAACAAAACCAAGCAACAAAATAGGTGATAAAAAACAGCTTAATACAGAAAATGCAATTTTAAGTTTTCTCATTTCTCTGATATTTTCTACAACTCTTTCACCTCTTTTCCTCTCTTTTTTCTTCACAGGTTAAAAAACTGGCATATGTGTTGCAGCTAGACACCTCCTAAAACATGAAGATAAACTCCTCATCCAGATTATTCAATTTATATAGGGTGAGATTTAGATTCACAATTCTAGATGAGAACATTTTTGCTCCTGATGGATGCCCAAGAAGTACCTGCCACTTGAGTGTCAGACTGTGTTCAAGCCTGCACCATTCTGTGGAAGGGAATGAAGATGAAGGAAGTTTTTCTTCTCCCCCAGAGGTCTGAGCCACAGTAACAGTCAACCTGTTGACTTCCATGAGTTCTTGATGAAACTCCTTATGGTGGAGATTCTTTTGCACTGCCTAACTCTCCTCATGTCTCACTGTGCCTAGTCTCTCATCCACATTTGCACTGAGTCCAAGAGCAGTTTCATATAGTGCTTACCACAGACAGAGGACTAATATGGGTTTTAACAGTTACCTAAACTGTTTATACGGCCATCTTGAATAAAGCAAATTTGTTTGTCAACTAGTCTCCAGAATTAATCTCCACCCAGACTGTCAATCACACTGCAGCATTACTTTTTCAAGAAAATAGAGTGAATCAGACTTGAAAAAGCAAATCATTTTATCAAGATGAAATGAACAGGTTCCAGATATACTTTTTGCTCTTTGTAGCAACTGCATCCACACAAACACCTGCATGCATTCGTGATGAGTAACTGGTAAAGAGCTTCAGAAATCAGTAATGGTTTGGGGTAGCTAAATCAAAGCGCTGCTAAGTAGCCCTGCTTTTCTGAAAGGCAGTGGAAAAGAGGACTGACTACTTTCTGACAATCTGACTGCTAGAACTCATCTCAAATTGACCACCTAAATATTGAGGACCAGTTAAAACAAAGGGGTTTTCTTGCTTTTCTTTATTTTTAATCTTAATCATATGATTTCAGCTGTCATCAGTGTACTCTCAAAATCAGACATTAAATCCTTCTCATCATCATCAAAATCCACTTCCACATACTTAAATGCTACACCTATGCTTCCTTGAAAACATTTTGACTTCGTGTTTCTGAAACATTCCCTTCCCAACATTTTTATTTCTAGGTGGCTGTTGTTGTTTATCAGAGCTTTATGTGTGTTACAAAGCAGAAACAATTACATGAGGGAGGCCAGGAGCATGTTAACTACAAAAAAACAGTTGTCATAAACACTCTGCATCTTAATGCACAGCTTCAGTCTTTACGTAAGATTAATTAAAGAGCAGATGTTCTGTCATACTTTGCATTAGGTATGGTTATCTTTGAGATTCTAGCTCTTCCGTTTGCTGTGTTTTAATTTGCATTATTATGCATTTTGAGCCTGAGGCATGAGTACTCAAGTGGTAAACATTAGATATACAGAACTATATTTCCAAAATGCACCTTCACTATTAGGCTGGCTAATACAGTCCTATTCTATTTTAATCCCCCCCCCCCCCCTTTTTCATTTCCTTTTAACATTCTACATGGCAAGAAGGTGAACCAATAGGAAAAGACAGACAGACAGACAGATGTATTCTGTGTGAGTGCATGCATTTGTACACACAAGCAATAATAACGTGAGGGTCTTTGTGCAAAGCAAGCCATATGTAGAACATTAATTGTACATATCAGCCAGTGCTGCTGAAATTCTTTATCTTACATATGGAAGAAACTTCTACTGAATTCCCTGCATTTTTCTAGAGGTTTGCATACCAGCTACATGAAGACACTTCTGCTTTTGTTGTTTTCAATGTGAGGCTCCAAACTGAATTCTCATTTTCTAAATGCAACTGCTGGAAATTGATGTCTGAAAACTTTTCAAGCAGTGATCAAAGTCTGATGTGAATTAATTTGTCATCATAACAGAGCACTGCTTACAAGTCATTTCAGGCTGGATTTCAGCAAAGGCAATAGATATCTAGGTTGACAATTTCATTTAAAAGGATAGAAAGCCTTACACTTTTCTTTCATTGGTATCTTGATTTAATGAACATACAAACACATCATCACCATATGTTCTAAATATCAGCTTCAGTGCTTGTTCTTAAGAAACGTCTTGGAAAAATGCCAATGAGAGAAGCTTGGAAGAAGCTTGAAAAGGTTTTGAGACATATTGCTGCAACTTGGGAAAGCAAAACCACTGGTGACTAATTACTCAAGAATTTAATTTGAATAGCAATGTCAATAAATTGCCAATATATACTTAACAGGTACATAATGACAGAATTCATACAAGGGATAACAAAGCCAGTCTTCTTAGTGACTGGATTTCCAAATGTCTATGAAAAGTTAATTTCTACAGCAGGTCATAAATACATGACGAATATGTCATAAAAATCCTCATTATGAAATCCTTACATAAGGTATTATCATTAACAAGACAGCAAGCCACAAAGTTGTTGCAGACCTGTTCTTACCCCCAGAACAACATGCTTCAATCCGTTTTCCACCTTCCACCTGTTTTCTGATCACACACACATACACAAAAGTACACACACACACGCACACACGCAGATATATGCACGCAGCCCTCCCCATTTTCCCCATCCTTAGCATCTCCATGGCTTTCATTTTTCCTGCCTGTGAATGCCCCCTATAGTATTTCTCATTGATTAGTGTGGCACTTATGTGTGTGAAATGACTCATCAACCAAGGTCTCCACTGCTGGCTTTTGCTAACAGAGTGCTTTTAAGCTCTAGCAGTTTTCTTTTTTTAGCCAGTTTTTCTTCCACAGCAGGAAACTCACTGAGCCTGAAATAAGAAAACTGCTGACAATGATGTCAGAACTTCAACCAAGGCCCCTAGGACAAGGTAGTCAAATAGTCAAGCGAGATGTGGTTTCATTTCCAAAGAACTGTTCCTATTCTTCAGCTGAGACAATAATTATTGAGAAATCCTTCAGGTTCACCCACATTCTGTGCTCTCATGTTTCTTATTTGTTTTTCTCTCAGTTTGATGAGAGCCTGACTTTTCAGCTAATGATGTGATGGAGGTGGTGGTAGAGGATTAGCAATGGATTTCAGTGAAATGCTTTGTTCTGAACACTAAAATATATTTAGGTGTGCTTGGCAGCCCAAGGGATTGACAGTGTGATACAAAGCCTTATGCCTTTATGTGGTCAATTCACAGCCATCCCAGGTTAATAAGTAATGAAAGCCACAACTCCTGCATGGCTGCCTGTCAGACAACATGATGAAATGGTTTGGGGTTTTTGCACATTAGCCTGTGGTGGACGGGTTAGCAAAACAAATCAAGATAGCTAATGTAATCACTGGCTGCCATACCAGGGCAACCCATGTCTAAACTGACAAGGCATCCCTGCCTGTTCCTGCCCATTGATACTGGTTCTCACCATCATTATGTGAAGGTAATTACAAATTTTGGATATCTCATCTGGTGAAAGGCCATTCCAATTTCCATCACTAATTTCAATACTGAGCTCTCAGCCCAAGCTCTACAAAAATACGCTTCCTTTTGCTTTTTATCTACAGAAGCATCATAGTTTCATTAACAGATCTCACAGCATTTAGCTTATGCACAAAACTGTCAGTGGCGCCTAAGAATAAGAGAGTAAGACATTTCATCACTGGACTGAACCCTGGGTTCCCCAAATACACTTGTGATGCAGTCAGAGATCACAGGCACCAAAGAGCTTGTCCATGCCTCTGGAAGGCATCTCAAGAATTTCATTCTCCCCTCACCTTTCTTGATGAGAAATGCTCACCAAGATCACCCTTCCTTGCTATGCCCTGGAGATTAATTTACCAGAAGAGCAAATAACAAGCATCTCTCTGGGGCCAGAAGAGGCTTTGAGTCCTCTGCAGACAGAGGCTTTGTGTCTGTGCAGATATTTCTGGAGGAGAACAGTCTTTTGCTCTTTTAGGTTCCACTTTAAAAAAAATCAGTCATCAAGAGAAATAAAACTAGGCACATGCATAAAAAGAACCACCAGCTACTTTTGGGGCAGCTCTGAAAATGAAACTGGATACGGTAAAAAAGAGTGGAGGGAGCATTGCTGGAAAAAATTTGTTTATTTATTTGTTTACCTTCCATGGTCTAACTTTCAATCAGCTCATCATGATTAGGGTATTTCTTGTCCAGGCCATATCCAAAGCACCTCTTTTTTTTTCTGTTTTAATAATCACACCATAGTATTCCCAGAAGGTTAGAGCTCAAGCTCTAGAACTCAAGTTTTAAGCAAGCTGAGCCTTTCAAATGTAAAGGCAAAGAACATTACACTACTGTTTGCAGTCTGAGTACGAATTAAGCTCTCTGTCTAGACACTGCATGTACTTTGTTCAGACTTGTGCTAGGATCCTATGAGATCTCAAAAGCCAACGAGCCAGATTAGTACTTGCATGGGAGAACTACATGAAAGGCTGAGTAACACTGCTATGAGTACAAACAAATCAGCTGAAAATGAATTTAGTGCAGTCTTCCTTTCCTAGCTTAACAATGTGTTCTGCAGGTTCACTCTCAATGCCATTCTTTGGGTTTCTAAGAGAATTAAATGAAGTATCAAGAGAGAAAGAGAGAGAGGAAGAGAGAGAGAGGGAGGGAGAGAAAGAGAGAGAGAGATCAAACTGAAATCTAATCCAAAAGCAAATATCAGCCCTGCACTCAGACAGGTTTATCTCAAGGTACTTTTATAGCATGTCATAATCTCACTGTTATTTAGAGTTTGCAAAGTGACAGTGCAAGCAACAAAGTGACAACTGTTCATCCTTTCTAAGGGTATGTTTTATGGGGTAACAATAAGATAGAGAGTGGTTGCATAGGTAAATGATGGCAATGTTTCCCACTATCTAAAAGTCATATAAAAGATATTGGGAGAGGAGAATTGCTCATATTCTTCAGAGTTCAGTCACAGCAAAACTGCGTTAATTCAGCGTTGGAAGGAAAACATCCCTTCCTGTTACAGATTTGCCAAGGGAAAGGAGCATTTTGGTTTCCCTGATCCACTTGTGGAGCACTGAAAGGACTTGTTTTCCACAGTCACACATAAACATAGATCTCCTTTTAGCCAGTGGGGGGAAAAGAGCCACCACAACCCACTTTTGAGAAGGACAGTACCATGGTCTAATTGTACTATGCACAGATCCCAGTACATACTAGGTGGGGCTGCTGGCTATTTACTAGTTCAAATGCTCACCATACAAGCTAATTCATTTCAAAAGTTGTCGTCATTTCTTGGTTACGCAGTTCATGTTGGCTTTATATCATGGACTCTTTCCGTTCTCACAATCAGCTTTCAAAGTAAAAGTTGCATCAACTGGCAGGTATATATAAATACATGATTTTATTTTTATTTTCTTTTAAGTCAGAACATCTTGTTCATTCTCCATCATAATGAAAATGTTTTTGAGAGATGGTTGCAAACTGTGTTAACGTTGCACTGGCATTCAGAGGCAATGGCAGATGTCAGGACACCTCTATGTAAGACTTATTCAACTTACTCATCAACGACCTGCGAGTGCAGCCTCAGCAAGTTTGCTGATGGCACAATGCTGGGAGGAGTGGCTGATACCCCAGAGGGCTGTGCTGCCATTCAGAGGGACTTGGGCAGGCTGGAGGGTTGGGCCGAGAGGAACCTCATGAGGTTCAACAAAGGCAAGTGCAGGGTCATGCACCTAGGCAGGAACAACGCTAGCACCAGTACAGGCTGGGGCTGACCTGCTGGAGAGCAGCTCTGCAGAGAGGGACCTGGGAGTCCTGGTGGACAGCAGGCTGACCAGGAGCCAGCAGTGTGCCCTTGTGGCCAAGAAGGCCAACAGTGTCCTGGGGTGCATTTGGAAGAGTGCTGCCAGCAGGCCGAGGGAGGTGATCCTGCCCCTCTGCTCAGCCCTGGTGAGGCAACACCTGGAGTACTGGGTCCAGTTCTGGGCTCCCCAGTACAAGAGGGACATGGAGCTACTGGAGAGAGTCCAGAGGAGGGCTACAGAGATGATTAGAGGACTGGAGCACCTGTCGTACGAGGACAGGCTGAGAGAGTTGGGCCTGTTTAGCCTGAAAAAGAGAAGGCTGAGGGGAGACGTCATCAATGTGTATAAATTTCTGAAGGGAGGGTGTTGAAAGGATGGAGCCAGTCTCTTTTCAGTTGTGCCCAGAGAGAGGACAAGAGGCCATGGGCACAAACTGAAGCACAGGAGGTTCCGGCTGAATATGAGGGGACACTTCTTTGCTGTGAGGGTGACAGAGCACTGGGACAGGCTGCCCAGAGAGGTTGTGGAGTCTCCTTCTCTGGAGATATTCAAAACTCCCTGGATGCCATCCTGCGCAATGTGTGCTAGGTGATCCTGCTCGGCAGGGGGTTGGACTGGGTGATCTTCAGAGGCCCCTTCCCACCTCAGCCACTCTGGGATTCTCGAATTCTGTGAGACTGAAAAAAGGCAGGGGATGAAACAGCCTCAGGAAAAAAAAATAAATAATAATTAAAATAAGTAAGAGACAGAGGTTGGGAAAATGGTCATGCCACCATTATTATGTCTGGCTGGGGAAGAGATGTTTTCAGAGAGGAAGAGTGTAAACAGATGGCAGTACATCACACACATAGATAGCTCTGAACATGACAGAAATGTAGAGAAATGTGGCCATGCTAATGTGTGCTCACTTGAGGCAAATACGCTAACAGTTACTCATATTAAGCAAATTAGCCAAGTGGTATCCATCCCAAAATGATTAAACTCCACCAGAAGCAAAGGTGGTATACCTATCACCATTCATCTTGCATTCCTTTGCAAGGAAGATATAGATGAGTCACTGAGACAGACATTGCACACTGAGATTATAGTGGAGCTGAAAATGATACCAGCACCCTCAAGCTCCAGTGTAACTCTTCCACAGCAGCATAATTGCTCTTCTCAAACTATTCAAAAAGAGACAAAAAAAATAAAATGTGTATGGAAGTTTCATGTAGGCCCTATGTACAGAAAGTCAGAAGAAAAAGACATAATAGCAGACACAAATGCAAGTTTGTCTTTCTGAAATGTTAGCTACCCTATTACCTTTTCAAGACCTCTTAATGGAAACAGTTACCTATTATTATTCTCTGCAGCCATTAGTGTAAGCTTGAGTTGACTCATCTCTAATATTTCTCTAGTATATATGATGTGTGTGTAAGAAGCACTCTTAATGTGTAGGTAAAGAAAGGGAAGATGCATTAAATTTCCATTGGGAGGTTTTATCCTCAGTGATTGCATTAACTTGCGAGAAACACCAGCAAACTCTAGCACACCTGTTCCACTCCACAGCTCATCTCCACAGCTCTCACAGCTCATCCTAGCTCTCTTCTTGGAAGCTCAAGGGACCACTTGTAACTGATACAACATACAAGCCACAGGAAATCCCCAGGATGAAGCTACAACCCAAGACCTTTGCCTGAAAATGATGCTGAAGAAATAATTCCTGACTTCAGCAGCTGCCATACATAGGCTGGAAAGTGCTAGCACAGGCAGCAGTGCAGTCAGTCCACAGAGGAGGTGGCAGGCATTTATTATTGGTGAGGAGTCTCACTGAACGGGTTGGATCTCAGAAATCCCTAGAATTTTGGAGACACCAGAAGAGCCCACCTGCCTGGAGAGCACAAATAGCTTGCAAAGATGATTCAGCTTTCATAGACCCTCCTCCCAAACTACCCTTTTTTCTCTAGGAGCCCTCAGGAGTGAACTTACACCACATACACTGTTGTACCAGTGGCATCTGTTCCCAAACACAGCGTGCATGGATGTGTTGTGCGCCAAATCTGTCCCAGGCTGAATGTAGCAGGCAGATCAAAATTAACGTTCACATGCAGAAGACCTGAACGCATGAGAAGAGGAGAGATTCTGGCACTCACCAACTGTAGCTGTGCAGACCAAGCTATGCAAGGAAGCTAGCTAGAAAGGCTCAGTGCTGTTGCTACATGCCAGAAAAGGCCTAAGGCAAGGAAAGGTTTCAAGTCAGTTACAATATAAAGACTATAGATATAAATTATTGTGAAGCTCATTTCTACTTGGACCTGTCTAAAAACACCAAGCAGAGAAAAACATAGAAAGCATGGAACAAAAATGAATGCAAGACCAAAATGAGCAGAACTTTGGAGACAGACCTCATGCAAAAGGTCATGGGTGTATTCAGCAAGGTAGAAAGTCTGACTTAAAGCCAGGCTGTGGGCTTGTAAAGGACAGATTCAGAGTCAAAAGCAGAGTGGTGGGAAACAGCCATAGTATGTTTGGTACACCAACAGAGGTGTAGAAAGTAGGCAGCCATCCACAACCTTGTGTAAATCCATTACAAAATGGCTACTAAATGATATGAAGCATGGAAGAGTTTGACCAGGCGTATATACTGCAAGGCTTAGCCCAGCCAAATTCTTGGGAAGAATTTCACCACCTTGGCTGTTTCCAGGACCAATGCTTTGCCTCTGTACCAACTCTCATTTTCATAAGTACTGTGAACAGAAGTCTCTAATTTGTTGAGTTTTCTCCATCTTCTTCTGAGATCCAAAGCCAACTGGGAGCTGAGAACTGTCTGAATTTCACTGCAGTATTGCAGTTGCCTGTTACAACCTGAAGAGGCTGCAACATTTTGCAGTAAAAGGCTGCTATTGCTTTACAAAAGGGAAATTAAGGCAGAATGAGATAATGTGATATATGTCACATCATAGCAGCCATATACTTATATATCATAGCACTCAGTAGGTAGTCAGAGAGAGAATATAAATCTCCCCATAAGTAGTCTCATGATTTGTCTCCTTATTGTTACACATTGAGTCTGAAAACAAGCACATAAACACAAAAAGAAGGCATGAGCAAAACTATTTTGCAATTTACATTAAAGCAAGAATAAGTGACAAATTAATTTTATTAAATTTCAAATGTATTAAAACCACAAGATGGGAAACTTCTCCCTGCCTGGCCATTTTCTACCAGCTTAAAGGGTTCTAAATAACCCACGTGCATTCTGCACAATGATGCTGATCACACAGATGACCTTTGGATAAGCACTGGACCAGTTACAGACACCACTGCATGGCTACAACATTAGGTAAAACCTGAACCATGACTTCACCAGGGAGGAGATAGCAGTCCTGGCTTCACTGTCAGGTTCTCTGAATGAACCACCTCATCTCTTTTGTCAGCATGTCACATGTGGGACACTCCTGGAGAAATCTGGAAGTTCAGAGGGCTGTCACTCCTTTTCTTGGTTTGATTCTCCCAGTCCTAGTGGCATTTTATTTGTTACCTTTGTTCCTTAGCCTGGTAATCATGTGTTTCCTTGGTCTGTAGGCAAAACAGTAGTGGAGTGCTCTGGACGATAACACAGCTAATCAAATCAACTGTTAGATGATCCTGAAATAATATCCTTTACCAACAGAAGGCAAACAAATGAATGCACATATAAACGTGATGCAACATTTGGGCTACAGCTTAAGAGTTACAGATTTCAATATAATTGAAAATCTGGCTTCCAGAATGTCTTTAAAGATAAATTTCATTATATTACTCCATGCTGTGGAAAACCTTAGGAGAACAGCTTGTATTTCAAAGGATGGACAGAGCCGGGTGAATTTGGGACATAAAGGAAAGTGTGATCTCTGAGTCTGACTCTCCGCTCCCTTGTCTCCCTTGTGATCACCTGAATGTGAAACACTGCTGCCGATTCACCCAATCACCACACACCACACAGAGATACATACCTGTATCTCCTTGCATCAGTGACTTTGTGCTCAAACCTCAACAGCATTACAAATGCAGATTTGGCCACTAAATAATGAAGGCCAATAATCTAATTTTCTAGACTTAGATAAGTCATCTTGTGGGCACATACAATTCCTGACATAGCTCAGATGAGTTTAATTTCCCCAGGACATTTCTCTCTATGTTAAAGAGGAGAAAAAAATCTCACTGCTGGGCACTAGCCAGATGCACTGCACCTGAGTTCATACACAAAGGAGGGTTTATATATTTCATCCCTATCCAAATGCAACACTGGATTTACAGGCCCTTGCATTTAAATAATCATCCAGTCTTTAGATTTATAGAGGTTTCAGGGTGCTTGGTGTAGACCACCACTGACCACAAAAACATCACATCCTCTCAAAAAACATCACATCCTCTCACTTCTAAACATTAAGCCTTTCAGTTTTGCAAACTATTATTTACTGATTATCTTGGCCTAGTGGTGGGATTCTTTTGCCACATGTAAAATAATACAGAAACATGGATTAGACAAAAAAAGGACCTTTTAAATTTAAAACATACATTCTGATCTCCATTGATCCTATTATGCATTTTCATAGCAGATTAACATGTCATTCAACTACTGAACCAAGAAAATAAAGCTGGGTCTTTATTTATCACACACAACAAATGCCTATCTAACAGGAGGTACCACTAGGTTATCTACAAGGGAGTTTAAGCAATTAAGAATAAGCAATGTTTCCTTAGCAAGAAAACACATTCCATACAGTAGAAGCAGTTCCTTCAGCATCTCCGTCTAAGCTCTATAGAAATATTCCTCACAGCTGCCAGTCATGATGGATGGGAGAGTCAGTCATTTTTTAACTACTGTAGCAATACCACAGTTATCTTGATTTACACCAGCTGAGGATCTGAACACAAAGATCTCCAAAGATCTGCCAAAAGCTCAAACTTCTTTTGTTCTTCCTTCAAAACATTTTTTTGTGTAGAAAAAAAAAAAAAAAGGCGGTTTCCAGGCATTTTGCCATGGTAATGGCAAGGGTCCACCAGGGAAAAAATCAGGATGTTGTCCTAGGAGTACAATCACACTTTCTTCCCTCCCCTCCTTTTTTTTTTCCTTTTTTAATTTTTTATTTTTGCCATTAAGTGTTGTTTTTGCATGCAGGAATGGCAACAGTAAGCCCAGGATCAGTTTTGGGAGCACTCACAAATATGTCAGTCTTTGCATCTGATTACTCACGGAGTAGGAATGTATTATATAACTCCTGTCTTTGTCTGAAATCATTCAGTCCTCTGATTATTTAGTGAAGACTCTCAGATGTCCTTTCCCTTCTCCATTTGCAGCTCCTCTCACCCTTGGACTTCTCTAGTGCAGCTCTCTGCTTTCCAGAGGAAGGGAAATAGGCAGAGACTCTTTTGGAAGCTATCAGTGTCTATTCCTGTTAGAGATGGAGAGCTTGCTCTTCAGTAAAGAGAGCTGATAGTCTTCAGCTGCAAGCTGATTACCTTTTCCTGCAGTAATATTTAGCAGGAAACAAAAACAGGTAAAATCAGAATAAAATCTGCTCCTGAATGAGAAGTCTTATATCAACAGCAATCTGTGAGCTGCAGTGGCCTCAGGGAGACAAATTCTGTCCCCAAAAGGACAACCAGCCAAACCACAGAACTATTCACAAGCATGGATTTCAACACATACATAGAGTCAGAGGCTTGTTCTTTGTGTAGTTCTTAGCGTTACTGTAAATTAGCATATGATAATGCTATTTCTCTTATTAGACACTTGGTAAGTTTTGCCCTGTAGCTGCGATTAGGGAAAGAAAAGGAGGATAAGCTTAAAACCTGTTTTTTTCCCCAACTAGGTTAACACAAACACAGACCAAGTAAGTGCTTAAAACCAAGCCATTTTAGAGCAAGCATAATATTCCATGCCTGTTATTAAAATACTCGAGCTCATGCTGAACAGATTAATAGGGCTGAACCAGCAAGAAAGAAATCTCATAATGCACTTCTTTGCAGGGATTCTGCATCCACGTCGCATTCTTCATCAAGGCAGGTGAAGAAATTACTTCGCTACAATGCCTTTGTTAAAGCCCAGATGCAGTTTTGCATGGTGTGTGTTTAACACACATCCACTTCTTTCATACATCCAGATATAGATATATATGTAAGAGGAGGACAAGCATTGCAACGATATGTGTCCACTTACCAGAATGTATATGAGTAGCAGCTTCTCTCCAAAACAGTGTCCTACTTGGTACCATAAATGCAGCATAGCTTGCTGATGACTGACAGTTACTATCATCCTGGGGTTGCTGGGTGGCAAAAGCATCATTTCAGCTGGCAGGAGACTGACGGTAATATTCAAGCTCACCTGCCTGCTGAGGCTGGGAGCCCATCATTCTTGAAAAAACATCTTACCTATCTGTACCTCATATATCACCACCACAGTTGGAGCCCATGTTTGCAGCTTTGGCAAGCCATTTCTTTGTTCTGTATCCAGGTCTTGCTGCTGCTATCATGCTAGCAACTTGCATGATCACCCAAGACAGCACAAATAACTATAACTTAATGTCTCCTCAGGAGATTATTATAGAACTATTATGCTTGAAATTAGGCACAATAATGCATTTTCCATCAGGAGCATACAATCAAAAGCAAAAGACTTGTCAGCAAAGCCAATTTCAGATGAAGCATACTAATACTGAGCTGGAAAAGGCCTTCTTATCAGCAATCATTTTGTGTGGGTAGTGAGATATTCCAGCCAGCCAGCCATATATCATGAACACCAATTACCACACATGCACACGCAAACAGACGCACACATGCACACACACACACACAAACACTGAGCTGATTTGCTAATTGTCTGATAAAATCTGGATAGTTCATAACCAAGTGATTTCAGTGGCTGCCAAAAAGAAAAATCTTGCCATGGCAAGATATTTCAGCAGAAAAACAGAACATGAACAGAAAACAGAATTCAGCTCAAAAAAAAAAAAAAAAAAAGTAGTTTCAAAAGTCAGTGCTTTGGATCAAATCTGCACAGTCTCCTGAAATAAGACGTACTACCTAAAGATTGGAGTTGGAGAATCTGCACATCAAGTTTGAGCAAAGCATAGAAGACAGTGAGACTGATCTCTACGTGACTTGCCCTTAATATTCTGAGAACCTTCCTTTCCTGGTACCTTGCAACACGTATAAAGGTGACTCTGTCAGGCTCTTGCTATATAGTATATGTATCTTGGAGTCTTACCAGATTTCCTTGCTGGCTCTAGCTATATTCGGAAGGTTCATTCAAAGACTGGAGTATATTTTGTTGGCAACTTGGATGGGAGTCTCTCCCCTGCTTCAGATTTGGATTTTATCATCAGACAAGTCTATTTTACATCAGAGACAACAGCAGAGTGGGAGGAATCTTTGATCAGTTCTCAGGGAGGGCTGGGGGAGGAAGAGGAGTGCTAACTGATCTAGCTACCAAACTGCTCATGCTGTGTTTGCAACGACAGTGCATGGAACAGCATGTCTGCATGGAGACATTACAGCCATGGGGAGAAAGAGCTCTGCCACTGAGAGCACCAGCTCTAGTTTTCTAGGTACACGCCTGATTAACACTGTTGTCTCATGCTGCAAACTGAACATTGCAAAATAAAACAGCCAGCATGAATACTTTTGCAACCTACGTGGTGTAATTTGTAATTTGCAGAAGAGATTATGCCGTTTACCTGATGTAGGTTTTCTTCATATCTGTGCACATCTACACATACAACATTCCCAGACCTGTTTGCCCCGCTACATCTGTTTCTCTCCCCAGTGATTCAGACCAAGTGTATCTTCCCTTCCTAATGCAGGGGAATGATGAACACTGTTCTCAAGGAAATTCTCCAGCTTAGTTCCCATGCCCGCAAACAACTGACTCCATTTTAGTTCTCTCTCTTAATGCTAGGGTCGTCTGACATTTTTGTTTTTCTGAAATTCAGTTTAAAAATAAAAATAAATCAGGTTATAGGAAACAGTGTCTCTTACACTTGTCAGATTGACACATTGTGCTCCACATTGTGACATGTCCCACCCAGTTCCATCAGTCCACTTCACATCAGCATTGTCATATAATGGGATGTGACTGATAGGAATAGATAAGAGGTTGGAAATTTTCCAAATTCAGGAGCTTCTTTTTTCTTAACAAAAAGAATAGGAAAGAGAAGAAAAGAATAGGAAAGAGAAGAAGGGAAGGGAAGGGAAGGGAAGGGAAAGGAAGGGAAAGGAAGGGAAGGGAAGGGAAGGGAAGGGAAGGGAAGGGAAGGGAAGGGAAGGGAAGGGAAGGGAAGGGAAGGGAAGGGAAGGGAAGGGAAGGGAAGGGAAGGGAAGGGAAGGGAAGGGAAGGGAAGGGAAGGGAAGGGAAGGGAAGGGAAGGGAAGGGAAGGGAAGGGAAGGGAAGGGAAGGGAAGGGAAGGGAAGGGAAGGGAAGGGAAGGGAAGGGAAGGGAAGGGAAGGGAAGGGAAGGGAAGGGAAGGGAAGGGAAGGGAAGGGAAGGGAAGGGAAGGGAAGGGAAGGGAAGGGAAGGGAAGGGAAGGGAAGGGAAGGGAAGGGAAGGGAAGGGAAGGGAAGGGAAGGGAAGGGAAGGGAAGGGAAGGGAAGGGAAGGGAAGGGAAGGGAAGGGAAGGGAAGGGAAGGGAAGGGAAGGGAAGGGAAGGGAAGGGAAGGGAAGGGAAGGGAAGGGAAGGGAAGGGAAGGGAAGGGAAGGGAAGGGAAGGGAAGGGAAGGGAAGGGAAGGGAAGGGAAGGGAAGGGAAGGGAAGGGAAGGGAAGGGAAGGGAAGGGAAGGGAAGGGAAGGGAAGGGAAGACCATCATGAAATGTAAAAAAAAAAAGGCTTCATTTTTTCAGATGGTGATCCATTTTCTCTTCATCTTGGTGAAGACGACTACACAACGCAGTGTGAACTGATCTATGCCTCATACATCCTCCATGTCTCTCTTGGTACATGTATCAGAAGCAGAGTACTTTGGCATAGCACTAGTTATTCCACAAGCTCATCCCACTTGCTAGTTTAATCCTCATCTATACTGCTATCCTCCACGCTCCACCTCACACTCTGAAAAGAAATGTAAATGAATGAGATTTATAGCCTGGGATGTTTTCAAGTTTTCAAACAAGGTGGGGCTTCCACTGCCCTGACACACTCAATGAGGAGCCTTTGGTTTCAAATTCCTTTGTCTGAGCAACTGTGTGTGTGTAAGTGTCAGTAGCACTGCCTAAGGGTGCCAGTCCTCCACCCTCTCCTTTGCTGGTTTAGAAGCACATTTCAAAGCCTGCTTGGATTTCTTGGCTCCTTTCTGTGCAAGAAAGTGATGCAGGACCCAACTGTAATCATAGTAGACTATTCTGCGTACATGGACTTCAGCCTAGACCTAAAAATAGTGTGCGTGTCCAAGGCACTGATCACCTCAAGCTCACTTATGCCTGCCTGGACAGCAGTCCAGCCCCTGTTCAAGACCCATAAGAGTCTTTCTTTCCATTTGGGTTTCTATCTTATAGTAGTGATCAGCCCTCATCCTGGCTGCAAATAAACACACACCCCTACCACAACACACAATGATGTTCTGGTAAGGTTTTGTTTCTTCTAGGTATTTTGGGGGCTTGCTACCTTTCTTTCTAGAGATCGTGATCCCTGCACTGAGAAGGGCAAACAACTAGAAATGTGTCATTGCCTGGATAGAGGGGAATGAGAGGGACACTCAGGTAGAAAGTGGCCAGAGGCACAGCTCAGGTTTGTGGTAGCCAGTTCATTGACAATGGACACTGTGCTGCCTTCTTCTTTGTGAAAACTTGCACTACTGGTGGGGGTGAACTGGCTGAACTGAGCTGGTAATGTAACACAATCCCAGCCAAACTGTTTTGGAGTACCAATATGAATCTGTCCAACATAGCCATGATGATGAGCTCTCATTTCACAACGTAAATTTCATGGTTTCCCTCCTCTTCTAATGGTCAGCTGTCCACATCACAAAAATAACCTGTGCTAATTGGCACCTACCTCAGCAGAGAGCCCAATGATTAGAAAGACATGGAGAATGAACTCCAAGCTTGAGGTGTTACCTCTAGGTCAGAGATGAGCAAAAATTGGCAAGGCAAGAGAAACAGCCACTTCCTTTACCTGTTCTGTTGATGAATAAAGGACTTTATATTCCAAAACTGTCAATCTGGCTTTTTTCCCCCCAGCAGCACAAGTTTCCCTAATAAATAGAAATTAAATTTGCTCAAATTTCAAGCTGTAGGGAAAGGAGCTTGCCTCTATTTTAATGGCCTCTTTATAAAGGAGCAAGAGGAATAATAGATAGTCTCTGTGTTACCGTGTTAACAAGCTTCCATTGCTGATAATGGACACCCTAATACACTGTAGAGAACAAAGTGCATCAGGTCTGCACACACCGGGCAGGGAGAGTGCTGGCAAACTGAAACCTTCCACTTTGCATCTTTTTTTTACTATTTCTACCTGTATTTTCAAGAAACTTTTTCAATATCAGGAGACAAAAATGACAACTTATGTAGGGAGAGATAAGGAACAGCGTCAGACACAAATAAAAGGCATTGTAATGAACAAAGGAGTTGCTGAATTCTTAGAGAAGAGCAAATGCAAGTTTCATGGATCTGAAAGAAGAATGAGCCTGTAGGAGTGAGAAGCATCTTAGTATCTGCTTGCCTCAAACAAACAAAATGAAACACTGAAGAAATTATGAAGAGGAGGTTCTTAAGAAATGGTATGCAGAAACTAGAAACAGGAAAGCGAAGACAGAAGCAGACAATAAACAGCAATGAATTTCAGATGCAAGCAGTATTGGGCCATTTCCACTGCAAGGTATGCATCCATAACTTTTGACAGAGTGAAATATAGAGCAGCAATATCACCTCTGAATCCTGTCTTTACTTCTGCTGCAAAACCTACTGAGCACAGCTGTGACTTTACAGTAGTCATAATCATAACCCAACAGAGGAAGAAAATAGGGAACTTTTGATCAGTGGAGGTTTAGAGCCCTAGGACAAACAAAACTACATAGAAAGCTTCAAGAAATATGCCCATGAAGAGGAACCTTACTAATTGGTAGTGACAGAGAGAACAGACATCCATGAGAGAAGGTTTAGGAATTATGAGCAATCATCTCAAACTAAACATATGCCACATTAGTAACAAGAAAAAGGGATAGATTTGCATGAGATTTAGCGTCCAAACCATG
Organism: Anser brachyrhynchus; assembly: GCF_964034855.1. Taxonomy (NCBI): domain Eukaryota; kingdom Metazoa; phylum Chordata; class Aves; order Anseriformes; family Anatidae; genus Anser; species Anser brachyrhynchus. The sequence continues at coordinate 46,548,999 of NC_137697.1, forward strand.
TGGCTATCATTTACCAATACTAGTGGGCAGTCTTAGATTGCCCATCATCATGAGTTGAGGTGACTCCATCACCCTGAGTTGAGGGTTAATGGCAACATTACCAGGTGATTTCAGAAGTTAAAAATGCAAGTTGGTCTATAAAAGATATGTGTTGAGCAGTGGAATGAAAGGTTTAGATATGTAAGCTGATAATGCATTTGTAACTGAAATACGGAAGTGGAACTGAAATTCATCCCAGTTCTGGATAAAATAGCAACGACTTCCATTCTAAAGCTAATGTGTGTATTTATAACTTCCACAGAATAATGTCTACTTCAATTCTTCCCCTTCACCCAGTCTTTCAGGGGCAGTGTTTGTCTTGCAGACATCTTCTATTGTCGCTAGCAGAGCCTTGCGTCAGAAAACTTATCAGCCATATTACTGGGTCTATACATGCGTTGTCTAAAGTGAATTAACACTGCTAGAGTATTTAACAAATAATAATAATAATAATAATATTAATAAAAACAAACAGTATTAAAACAGGTAATCTAAACGTAGTCTGCTTGTATATGGAGAACTTCTATGCTGTTTACAAACTGACAAAGCAAATTAGATTTCACGTTCTCTCTTACAGCTGCAGTATATTCAAAGCTACTAAATAAAAATTTGTTTCCCTAGAAGTAATTTGTAAAGTATATTTTTGCATTCAGATCAACATATCTCTTTCATTTTTTCTTTCAAAAATCCTCAAAAACTGAAAATGTAACTTACCAATAAACGAAGGAAAAAATGTTTCTCAGCTTCTGAGAAATTAAATAGCAAAATGTTGACATTTTTTCAAAAAAAAAAAAGTCTGATTGAAATGCCATTCTCTGTCAAAAAAAAATCTATAAAAACATTTTGATCAACACAAATTATGGTCTGTCTAATCTGTACATGCTTGATTGTGCCATCTGCTTTATTGGGGCGACTCTTGAAGAACCAATTTAGCCAAACAAACAAGAATGAGTGCTGCTTATTCAGGAGGGAATTAGCGTAAGCTTCACAGAAGCGTATTTAGCTATTGCCAAAAAGCAGAGTAGTGCTTTGAGGTATGAAATTATACTCATCTCAGCAGAGTAGGAAGAGAAGGTTTGCCCCTGGGGCAGATGCAAAGGAGATGGACCTCAATCTTTTTCCTTTGGAAGAAAAATACTGCTCGGTTTGCAAGCCAGCAAGCGCTACAGCAGGGAGGGGGGTGTAAGGAGGGGGTGAAGGGGAGGATCATAGCTGGGGTGGAGGAGGAGAAAAGAAAACACAGAAAAGACAAACATTTGGGGAAAATTCATCTTCCTCACCAATTACTGTCCACAGTCTAAGAAAAAGCAACAGAAATACCAAGTCTGTACTATTTCACCACCCTGCAGAAGATGTTTTCCGGTTTCTTCTCTTTCAGCTACTTTGCTGCTGCATCCTTCACACACCTGATCCTCTCAAGGAAGCTTCTCAGGGCAGAGGGAACCCGCTCTAGCCAGCTTGGAGACCAAAGGAGCTGCATTTGATTGAATTAGTGTGTTTTCTTTCTAAATTATTATTCTGTTCATCATGCCATGAGGATGCCCCGGTTAGGAGAATGTGCCTGAAAAGATCAGTGACCAGCTAGGACATTATGGTTAGTACTCCACAATACAGCCATTCAAACCCTCACAGTGACAGCAGAGAGCAAGCTTGGATTTTCTGATCTAAACACTCAAACTTTCCTATGCTTATGTTAAAGGAGAGCCTTCACTGCCTGCTGGCTTTGAAGAGATGGGAACACTGGGAGGAACAGAGCTGTCTAAAAATTTCCTCCACTCAGATTAAAAAATCATCTTCTGTGCTGGTGAGGCAGGGGCTAGAACCTGCAGGAGAGAAGAAGGAGGTCTGCACTGAAGACAACAATGTGATACCAGCAGGAAAAAGCAGAGAATCTGGCCCAGAAATATATCTGAAAACAAAGTATGTTCATTTGGGGCATAATTCCTGGGCATCACAGCAAAGCCACAGGTTATTTGATGTTTTGTTCATTTCTAAAGAAACCCCAGAAGTATTCCTTCCCCACCCCCACCATACACATTCATTCAGAATTGCTCCAGCGAGTTAACATTACAGATCCACTTACTACGCTAAATTTGACAGAAGCCATTCCATCTCCTCCTAATTTTAGTCCTTGAAGGAGTTTATTGCTAAGAAAGCCAATTACACTGTCTGTTCATAATAATCACCACTTTTCCACAGGTGACACCAGTTCTACTGTGTTTGTTAATAAGATGGTATTTTCATGGCACATAAATATAGACATGGACATAAGCTACTTAAGAAGTTACCTCTCTCTCTGATAAGATAATTAGGAGATCAGTCTGGTTCTACCACACAACCAAACACATTTCTCCAAAGCCATGGAATGATTAGTAAATTTTTACATTAGGAGAGACTGTAAACTGTGAGAATAAAATATTTTTCTGTTTACTTTGAAATGCTATTAAAAACAAGCGAGCAAACCATCAAGCTGGCCGAGTTTGTCAAGTTACTGGAGACCAGTTAGCTGAATGCGAGTCACTGGAAACAGTTGAGTAAATATTTAAGAAGATCAAATGGAGGAACATTTGGTATAGCACAGCTTGCTGAAAGATTGCAAAGATACCAGCATGTTTCAGGAGAGGCAGGTCATGCCTCAGAAAATTGCTGGAATTCTTTGAATGTGCTGTATTGCCACCAGGACAGACAAGGGAAATAGACTGGACTTCGTTTTTCAAAGTATTTGACAAAGTTCCTTGCTTGAGGTTAATGACCTAAGGAGCCAAGGCACAGAATAGAAGAAAAGTTGCTGGAGTGAAAATTGACTTCAGGGCAAAAACCACAAGGAAACTGTAAATATAATTTGTGAGGTGGGAAGAAAGTTGCTAGTGCGTTAGCAGGTGAAAAAATGTAGGGGTCTTGCTGGGTAATTTTTGTTATAATAGACATCTTTTTTTTTTTTTTCTTTTCTTCCTTTTCGTATTTAAAAGGTACTGGATTCATAACCTGAAATCTGCAGAATTGTTCTTTTAACCCACAGGACAGGTGGTACCTAAATACCTGCACTATGGGGTCCCTTCCACACTTGGACCTGGAGTGAGAACAAGGAGGGTTGCGTGGGCTATCTGATTCCCCAGGCCCACCCAGCCCTTGCCCTCCCTGCTCCATGTGCCATCAGAGGTGCCAGTATCAAGCCCTGGTTAGTACAGACCCTGGAAGGTCTGGCATGGCAGTCCTGCTCAGTTGTGTCCTGCAAGAAACACAGGTGATGTAGGGCAGTACTTATGATCTGAAGTTAAAGATCTTTCAAGTTGTGCCACAAGACAGAAAAGAAGGCCATTTAGGCAGGCTGGCTCCCTGATGATATGGTTTTCTGTGTTGTTTTTTTTTTTTTTTTTTTTTAAATATGTACGTTTGTGGTTAAAAATAGAGCTGTTCTCAAGCACTTTGTTGCTCAAATCAAAAAAATAGTAAACAATAATGTTTTCACCACTCTCAGTGTAAGCAAACAAGCAGTTCATAGATGTTCTTCTTCAGAAGAAATGTTGAAGGTACAAAACTATATTAAGCAAAAGAGAAAAGAAAGACCAGAGAGAAATTTCAGTAAATCCATAGGGGGATGCATTGAATATTAGAGTGCCCATTTCTAAATAGCTTATAAGTGATGAATTAAACATTTTAATGACTTTAAATAGAAGATAACTGGAAAGTCAGTTGTCACAGAAAGCTACTGAGCCCAACTGTGTGCTTATAAATGTAATTTCCAACACCACTTGCTGATAGAATGATGATATCATTTATAATAGCTTGTTATTTGGGTCCATAACATCATGTATTAATGATTTATTAACCATCTGTAATGACACATAAATGGACCGTGAATACAGTGGGTGCTTATTATGCATGAATTTAATAAAGTTGCGTGAAGAACTATACTCAGTTCCCTGTTCTGTCACTTCTTAACAGCCTATGTTTGAGACCGGTGTCCTGACTCAGTGGCAAAACCAGGGACACAGAGAATGCAGAATGAGGTCTTTAGTGCAGAAAGACATCTGTTCCTTCTGACTAACCACGTAGGTAATATGTGGAAGGATTTAAAGCACCTGCAGTATGTGCACTGGTAAATTGTAAATGCACCTTAGTCCAGGTACACAGCATATAAGCAGAATAATGTCTTGAAGCAAAGAATAAAAAGCATCAATATTTGCTGAAAAGGCAACGCTAGGCTTTATAGTGCAGGAGAGAGATTTGGGAGCACTTGAAGAGAAATCCCTCGAGCCCTCAGCCCTATATACAGCACAGTATAGCTGCAGTGAACAAAGCAAATGTGATTCTCTGTTACAGTGCAGGAGCACAATATAAATCAAGGAAGGTGGTAGTAGTGTAAATGTTATATTTATAATGGAAATGCTGATACAACCCCTAACTTACAGAGGTGCTGGCAGGATCTGCCATAATATGGCTGGATATCATTTAAGCAGTGTTTGCAGAACTGATCAGTGTATCTCAGAAGGAACACCCTGTACTTGCTCCTGAGGATGCAAACTGCTGGCTAAGAATCAGCCAGAATGACTAAATGCATACCACACAAGCCTAACCTGGAAAGAAAAAAAAAATCTTTATTCTGACACTGTGATTGTTCTTTACATTTCAAAAGCTGAAGGAAGCAATCAAATCCATAATACTTTCTTCTTCTTCAGTAAGTTATATTAAAAAACTCAATTGGTTCAGGATTTATTGATCTGAATTGACAGTGAAGTTCACAAATTCATATAAAAGAGCCATCTCATTACAAGCCCATTTAAAGAATCTGTGGTTCAGAATTCACACCAAAAAAAAAAAAAAAAAAGTTTCCATGGAACATAAAAAAATAAATAAAAGAGGAAATAACTTTTGAGAATAGACTGTACAAATCATTTTTCTTTGGTATCAAGTGTGATTTGTCAGATGCAGCCAGAAATTCTTATTTTTTTTTTTTTTTTTTGTTAGGAAACATTACAAGACAGAACCAATACACATACAGAAACTACTGAGAAGAGATGGCTGATCAGAACTGAGCCTATTGGCGCCAATGATGTTAAGCTGTGAATGAATTGTGGTCAAATTTAGTCCAAGTGAGAATGTTAACATTGTCTAAAAAACGAAAACAAAACAACACTATTAAACAGCACAGCATTTCTATTTTAAAATTTAGTATTTTCTGTATTCTTCTTCAAATGTGCTAAGTGAGGAAATCAAGTCACTAAGATTAAAAGTCATATCTCTCAAAAAGAATGTAGAAGCCTAAAAATAAAAAATAAGCACCCAGATATATCTTTCAATGCATTTGGACATGCATTCCCAGGCAGCTTTGTCCAAAGCAGGATAACCAGAAGAGTACAGTAATCAAGGGGAGCAGTCAAGACAGTCTCACCAACTGTCTGGACTAACAGAGCAGAGTAAATAGAGGAGCAGAGCTTCTTACAAAAACAAGGAGATTTTGACAAGATATTCCTATGAAATCATAAAATTATTATGATTATTAATAATAACAACAACAACAATAGCAACAACAACAAAACAACAACAGCAACAACAACAATAATAATAATAATAACAACAGTTGGGAAATCAGGTGAAAAAGAGTTCCTAAAAAACTCCGAAGATCACTCCCATGCCTGTGATTTTTCCTTTTTTTCTTCACCAAAGTCAGGAGTAAATTCCATTAATGCCTCTTGACCTGAACACCAAATGCACCAAATGCAAGAAGGTTAAGCTTGTGTCCCACTATAGGAGATGATGTAGCTTGTTCATGTGGTGATTACTTTCTCCATACTCTCCTAAGAACTGAATTAGCACAGTGTGGGCTCCAGAGATCTGTATACCATTATGCTGGGGCCGCAACATAAGAAGGACGGTCCTGTTGGAACAAGTCTAGAGGAAGGCCACTAGGATGTTCAGAGGGCTGGAGCACCTCTCCTACAAAGACAGGCTGAGGGAGTTGGGGTTGTTCAGGCTGGAGAAGAGAAGGCTCCGGCAGACCTTGTAGCAGCCTTCCAGGGCCTAAAGGGGGCCTACAGAAGAGCTGGGGAGGGACTCTTTGTCAGGGGGTGTAGTGATAGGACAAGGAATAATGGTTTTAAAATAAAAGAAAGGCAGATTTATATTAGCTATAAGGAAGAAATTCTTTACTCAGAGGGTGGTGAAGCACTGGCACAGGTTGCTCAGAGAAGCTGTGGATGCCCCATCCCTGGAGGTGTTCAAGGCCAGGCTGGATGGGGCTTTGAGCAACCTGATCTGGTGGGAGGTGTCCCTGCCCATGGCAGGGGGATTGCAGGTAGGTGATTCCCAATGTCCCTTCCAATCCAAACCATTCTGTAGTTCTGTGAATATGATTTGGTGCAGTCTTTTTCTATTCATAATGGTTCTAAAAAATTCAATGAAATATATGAACTCTTAAAAGGGAGGACTGAAATCACAGACATCTCTATTAAGGAAAAAATGAAGGACGTGAAAAGAATTCTTTTGCTATGGATGAAATCCACATCAAAAGACAACCTCCTACTGTTGACTTCCCTCCCTGGTTCTGCCTTCGACTGACAACACCTGAGTTTTCAATGTGGGAATTTAGCAACCAGACTTTCCCATCTTCCTTTTCATGACAGACAAATATGGCCAGGTTTCTTGCCAAAAATTCTGTAGCAAGTCCAGATCTTGACACCGGAAGAAAGAGCAGAGGTGAAAATTTGTAGTCTGACCTAATAACTAAAGGTTTATCAGAAACACTGGGATACCTCAAAGTCAAAGGGAAGGTTTATCATGTCCACTAAAGAAGCCTTTAATCTTGCACAGCTTAATAGCCCCTGGGCTTACACTGATGCCTTAAGTTGTACACCTGCTTGTGCATGTTACCAGAGCAGTGCACAAGGCATTATTAAGAGACAATTCAACATGCTGATGTTATAGAAGAACACAGGTATCATAGTAAATTTTCCATTAACACTGATTCATGTCTGTTCTTTTGCATTGGGGGCATTTATGTCACCAGCAACTCACAAGAAAACAAGGACTATGGAGGTGATAACGCTCATAAAACAGTAAACCCTGTATTAATAAACAGGAATGCTGATAAATATAGTGCTTAAGTGGCATCTGATTTATAGTGGAGGAATTAAGAAGTAAGAACATCAGAGATACACGTTTCAGAGTCATTTGAGCTGTAACACAACCTGAGAGAAACTGGAAAAGTGGACTTCCCTCCAGTGTTTTCTGAGCTAGTCTTGATCTTCACAAAGAAAGCTAGCTGTTAGTACAGTGGATTGCAGCTCAGCCTTTTGCATAAAAATTCATGAGACAGTATCTATTTCAACTGTGTTATACAGCAGTAAAGGGGAGGGAAAAAAAGTTCAGCCCTACAACTCAGATAGGGTTCATTTTGAGCGATGATTGCAAACCAGCCGTGGAAATTACAGATGCTACTTGGTTCACTATTATTTTGCAACATCTCCAGTAATCTTCAGTGATCATTTATAACAGCATGTCTGATGACTTTCAAAACATAACTGGAAAGGATACTTCTGTGAAGAGTATGGCTACTCAAAGGAGAAATCAATCTTTGCTGCTCAGGGAGTCAACTTCATACCACTGCTATCAGACAGTCACAAATTTCAACACACAGAAATAGAGTTGGGGGTGCTCCAAGCCATTTCACCCTATTGTATCCCATGAAGTGTAGAATGTCAAGATAGATCATTCTGCTCCTTTTGTTCTATTGAAAGGTAAATGTAAGAGTGAACCAAGTTTAAAAGCGCACCTAACCAATTGCTCACCATTGCAGGAAGCAAACAGGCTGCTGAGCAAAGAGACTCGGCTAGACCTCTACCATGGCCCTCCAACAAAATACAGACAGTTGTCCTGGCACCTGCACAGCATCTCACTCTTGGAGGGGAAAGGGGTGTCTGTCCCCCCTTCACGCCACATGTAGGGTTTGTTCCTTGAGCCAAAGTGCCTGCAGCTGGACCCCAATCCGCTAGAGCAGTTGTATGGAAATGCTACCTGAAGGACACCAACTGTTTCTCAGGACAAAGACTGTCTTTTTGTTGTGTTCGGAGCACAGATGTAATGGGGCCCTAATCAGTGACAGGGGCTGCGAGGTCCCCTTGAAATGACATCAGAATAATCACACAGGAAAACCTGGTATTTGGATGCAAGCTGTTGGGATGGATTCACTACCATCCTTTTCTAAAGGCACATAAAAGTAGAGCATCACCCTTGGTAGCTAGTAAACAAGAGCAATTGTAGTGAATGTTTCATCTCTGACAGGGAATATCATAATGTATTATGGTGGAAGGCCCTGGCAAAACACAACACAGACAAGTCTTGGTTGTCTAGGGTAGTAAGTTGGGGTGACCCAAATAAAATAATAGTAATAATAAAAAAAGGAAGTGTTAATACAAAATATTATCATGTAAAGTTGTAAGAGTGCCCTGTATTTAGGACATTAAAAATAAATAAATAAATAAAGAGATTACTTCATATCATAATTGCAAAGACGTGGCAAATCAGACCTGTTAATAAGTAATCACAACAGCTATGTCAAATCATTGGCTGTTCTGTGGCCTATACAAATAAATAGGGTGGTCTCTCCCCCATTCATATTGGACATATATCAGTGTCATGTGAGCCACCATATCACACATCTGCAGGCACAGCCGAGAAGCCCCAGACCGAACAGGAATGCAGAACTATCTTCTTACACTTTCAAGACAGATTTGAAGCAAATACTCTTCAGAAAAAAAGAAAAAAAAGAAAAAAGAAAAAAAAAAAAGAGGCAACGAAAGCAGAGGAAGCAGGAGGACATTTTAACAAAACGTGTGTTGTTGCTAAGATAATTGAGCATCCATATTAGTTCTGGGATTCTTTTTTTTAACTGCATATGGAATGAAACTGGTCTAACATTCAAATTTGCAGTTGTACCACTCTGAAGCCCATACAGCAAAGAGGACATGCAAGGAATCCTTCTCTACCTTAACCCTCCCACCTTCCAGAGTTTCCTTCTGCTGCTGTGGCCTACCTTTAGCTTCCACCCCAACTCAGCAGTTGACTGTGTTGAACCCACCACACACTTCGCTGAAGTCTATCCCTTTGCTCTGCATCACAAGTTTGCTCTAAGTCACAGACTCTGGCCAGGTCTATGTCTTTATTTACTGATCAGCGCATCGTACACCATAATGGTCCTAGCCATTCTTGTTCAAGACAAACACATGGTGTGCACACAAGTGCATATCTATTTCAAAGAATGTATTAAGTGCAGGCCCAGCTAAATTGCAAGCTGCAATTTAATACTAGCAACTAACTGTGCACATATTTTTGTACCAGTGAACTGCAGCACAAGTGCTAGCAGTTAGACGTCCTTTCATATGGTTGATTTTAAAAATAACTTTAGGATACTCTTGTGAAGTCAAATGCTTGCACAAAGTATTATTAGAGCAGTTATTGACACAAGCTGTAGAGAAAATCTGTACCATGATAGTTACTAGAGGCATCTGGGAAGTAAAAGGGCAGAAGAGACAGAAAACTTAACCAAGATATGCGCAAGTTGCATATGTCTGCATTTACACAATGTCTGTGGGCCGGACAATATTTTGGTTGGTTATCTGTTTCATTTGTTTAAAACTCTGGTAGGGAAAATCTGACCACAGTGTTACACCACAGCACAAAATTAATTCAATCTCCATTTTATCCTAGATAAATACCCTTATATTGGTCAAGCCTTTTTAATTTCTGTAAGTCCTCCCAAGTACAAAGCATCAAACCACAATCTCTTCTGAAGAAAAGTAATATGGATGGAATACACAGGACCATGGCAAGAATCCCCTTAAATTAACCCTAAGTGAAATTCATTGCCATTTTGTCCTGGGATCATGGGAGAAACTGGACCACAGATCTGCCATATACTTGTGACTAGCATACAAATGTAAAGTACTTTTCACTTCCTTCCATTACATTGTAACCTCAGCCTGAGTTAGCTGATTCAACCCTGGTCATACAGGGACTAAATCCAGGACAAAATGAAAGGGAATCACCTGTGCAAAATTAATGCCTGGAAGCCATAAAGCACAGGTCTTTCGAAACTCCTCCTGTGGCTCCTCCCAGACATAGCACTAGAGTTACAAATGGTTAGATGCACTTGCAGGATATGAGGTTTGGTGGCAGGAAGGCAGACCTTGTGGGACCAAGTCAGTGTTGAGAAGCAAGCACATCTCAGAATGCAGGGGGCTGCAAAGGAGGGAAAGGTAAAACCCTCTCAGAACCTCTTTGTCTGCTCACACAGCTTCCCCAAGGTGGTCATTCTGCTAACCCCAGAAGACCTGCACAGCATGTGGACACATTGCCTGAAAATCACTGGTCAAGAAGGTAGTGCCTTAATTCACTCCACAAGCATCAAGAGCCCATAACAGTGACCACTGTTATATTCTGTTTGTCTGGTGCAAGACTGTATACTGGTTAACATGTGGAACATGTGGAAGCATTCAAAGGTATATCTGCATATTCTGGGCTCAACAGATGCAGAAAAGGTCAAATGAAAACTATTTATAGTTGTAGGTACTGCGCAGTAACTAATTGTGATGAATGACGGTTAAGAATGCAGATGGATAAAACAACCGTTTCCTGGTATTACGTGCTTGTGCTTAATCATTTCTACTCATTGATTTCTTTCCCTTCTCTTCTGTTTCTGAAAAGTCTGCTATCACCTAACAAGCTGTTTTTGCTACCACAAATAGATGCTGAAACTGGTTTTCTCACCAGAGTGCAGAATTTCAAAAATCCTCATCCCCCACACTGGAGAATTTACTCAGTGGCAAAATGTGTACATCGACACAAAACTGATGGCACTCAACACTTCCAAAGTGGAGGTGGGCATTTTTCCTGGGTCAGTTACGGTGGCCAAGAAAAGAGATCATGAGGCCAGACATCTTCAAAATATGTCTGTGCTGCAATTGGCAAGCTGACTTCAACAGAAGGCTCCTGAAAGCTGCACATCAATGTATCAGAAGGACAGCAGTCCTAATACTAAATAGTTACCCAACAACCTTTCTGCAGAAGTCAATAAAAAGAATTCTGTTCCATTAAAAAAAAAAAAAAAAAAGAGGAGAAGGAGAACAAGAACAAGAAGAACAAAAACAAGAACAAGAACACAATACTTAAAGTGATGTAGTGATTTTGGAAATCCAGTTTATGACTTTGAAGTCCTCAACTGGCAATGCCCCATTAGCTGTTGTATGGAGAACAAGTATCTAGGCGTAACATTTATATCCCAACTCCAATACCTTCCCAAGTGATTAGTCACAGCTTTGACTCCATCAAAACTGTTATCCATCATTGTCTGTCTATCGCATCTTCCCAAAAGTAACTTCATTCAGTCCCTAATCTCCATCTTTATGCATTAAAGTTACTCAACATGGAAACCCATAGAGGAGCCAACACATCATTTGTTCTTCATATGTCTCCTTAAAACCCACCTCGCAGAGCATACTGTCCAATCTGCTGATACTCTGCCAGGTCTCCTTTAAAGATGCACTGGTAACTTGCATTCTCTGGTTTCCCACTCATTCACTCCTACCTTATGCTTGGACTATGGATAACAATGTCACAGTCAAGTTATTGCAGCTTAAACATTTATCACTTGTTAACTGAGGTATGTTCACCAATGTTTCACACACTCTTCCCATACAGAAGCTGCAATAAAATATTAGCTTAAATTGGCTCAGCTGACAGGTGAAACTGTATCATGAATTCTTGCAGTTGTCATTTATATCCTTCAGTGGCAAACTATTTAGAGCATTGCTGAATTCTGTCGCATGTGCAAACCTTCGTCCCAGTCCTTACTATCATGTGTGGTTTGAGAGCAGCCCTATGGAGAAGGACTTGGGAGTACTGGCAGAAGAAAAACAGAACATGAGCCAGCAGTGTGGGCTTATAACCCAGAAAGCCGACCATACCCTGGGCTGCATCAAAGGAAGCATGGCCAGAAGGGCTGGGGAGGTGATTGTCCCCCTCTGCTCTGCTCTCGTGAGACCCCACCTGGAGCACTGCATTCTGCTCTGGGGCCCCCAGCACAAGAAGGACATGGATGTATTAGAACAAGTCCAGAGGAGGGCCATGAGGATGATCAAGGGTCTGGAGCACCCCTCCTACAAAGACAGGCTGAGGGAGTTGGGGTTGTTCAGGCTGGAGAAGAGAAGGCTCCGGCAGACCTTGTAGCAGCCTTCCAGGGCCTAAAGGGGGCCTACAGAAAAGCTGGGGAGGGACTCTTTGTCAGGGGGTGTAGTGATAGGACAAGGGGTAATGGCTTTAAAATAAAAGAAAGGCAGATTTATATTAGCTATAAGGAAGAAATTCTTTACTCAGAGGGTGGTGAAGCACTGGCACAGGTTGCTCAGAGAAGCTGTGGATGCCCCTTCTCTGGAAGTGTTCAAGGCCAGGCTGGATGGGGCTTTGGGCAACATGGCCTGGTGGGAGGTGTCCCTGCCCATGGCCAGGTGCTGGAACTAGGTGGTCCTTAATGTCCCTTCCAACCCAAACCATTCTATGGTTCTATGATTCTAGTATGTCCCCATGCATCTGTAATACCACAGTAACAACTGATGCATGCCTGGAACTCTCTGCACATGATCAGCCTCACTGAAACATGGAGCATCACCTGCTTGAAGAACATGCAGAAATACTGAAGGATACAAGGTCATGGCCTTAAAACTAATGGGCTGTCTGACAGCGGTAGAACAGAAGTAGAATAAATTCAGAATGTCACAAGCCCTGTTGTGCATTACAAATTTCACTCCAGCCTTCTGTGTTTTCCTGATTGGGCTTACTGTTATTCACACTGTAATTATTCACGCAGTTTGTACTGTAGATACTCACTGCACCTTGTGTTAATACTTAGGAATGAGACAAAAAAAAAATCATCTCAATATTCATAGATGAACACTACAAGTGAATTGCTGACAGAATGTTTCCTGGGGTGGAAAAAATGGAGAAGTTTCTGTTTTATGGGTTGCCAGAGGGAATAGTTTCTAAAGCATAGCTCGTGCACTGAAGGAAAATGAAGACAGTCCCAAAAACAACACCCTTAGCTCAAGGTTTTCTGTTACTGAGTTATTGCTTTTATTTTATATACAATGCAAAAAAAATGCTGATTATTATGATTCAACATTCTCTAAGAGAGACAGAAGCAGTAAATAGGGTAGGGAGGGAGATAGAGGAGGAAGTTGTCACCAAATGTGGAGCATAACATTTCTGTGGGTTTCAGATCGGGTAGGAATGATGTTCCTTTGCCAGGTACAGGCACTTACACATCTCTGGTAACTGATAAGAGGCCCAATATCTGACCTTTCTCTTCTACACTTTTGTGGCCTTTTTTAAAATCTACAGTTTTTTTTTATCTTTTTATAGTGATTTTACAACATCTGGAGACCATTTAAAACACTTGAATGTATATACTCCCAAGCTAAAATGCTCACACAGAAATGATTAAAACTCTGCAGCCACTGTACACACCACCCTTATCTTGTAGATCTCACTCATTAGGCACACCTTTGGGGCAGGGTCATGTCCGAATCAATAGTCCCATCAGATTTTATGAGGCTCCCTGAAACAAAGTCTTTCAGATAAGGCAGAAAAAAAAAGGTCCATGACTACTCCTCATTAACAATCGTGCTGAATTTTTCATGGGTTGTACTTGTGTTTGTTGTTGTCCCAGTTAGCCTAATTCCACTTTGGGCAACAAATCCCTGTCTGAATTTGTTGTTAAATCCCATTAAACATAACACCTTTCACATGATCCTAATCTGCTAGGTGGGAGGGAGGGCTCTCGAGCAATTGCCATATCGGGGTAGGAGGAAGTTTCACTGCAATTTTTATTAGTATGCAGGAGCTGCGTTGCTTCTAGTCCCTTATGATCAGAAGCTTTTCCATGCAACCTGCATCTCGGGGACAGGTACCGAGAGAGAGAGAGAGAGAGAGAGAGAGAGATGTTTTCCCCTCCCCTTGCTGAGTTTCCTTTGAACTTGGCGGTCACCACAGCCAAGTTCAGAACTGCTCCTACACCACCAGAGCACCTCCTTTTGCTGCTTCCTGTCCCCTGGCTCCTTCTGCCTCCTTCTGCCTCCTTCTGTGTCTCTCCTCCAAGGCCCCTCTCAGTCAGCAAGCCCTAACCCCAACACCTGGTACCTTTGTTCTGCTCTTGGGGAAATTTCTCCTTTCCTGGCCTCCTGCTGGGTACTTGGAGAAAACTGGGTTTTCCCAAGGCTTCAGCCACCCCATTGTTCTGCCTGGACCATGCCTATTCACTAGCTAATAATAGACTTTTACGACTGTCTCTTTCAACCGCAGAGCCGAAGGCGCAGCTCCCCAGCTTCTTTGCACAAGAAACATGAGCAGTGCACAGACAAAGATAGTGATTAGACATAAAAATAGACAGTTCATAAAGCTACAGTGAATTTCATAAACTCTACACAGACATATTCTCCCAAAGTGTCTAACTGATTATCTTCTTTGTTTGTTTTTGTGTGTTTTTTTTTATTGTTTCATCTTGTTATTCAGTGGAGACTGACATTTGAGTAACCACTCACAATTGGACATGACTGAATCATATGAATCCTTCTCTAAACAGCCAAGCTACCACATGAGAGAGGACAGACTAAATCAGAAACCCCGAGCAGATATTCAAGAATTGAATGAGGACATGGGTTGTACTGCCTCAAGTTCCCAGCTACGTGTGACCTCGGTCATTCAGTATCCCCTGTCCTGACCTTCACACTAAGGAAAGCACCTGGCAAATGAGAAGGAAAATTTAAGAGAGAAGGGAAGGAAGGAGGGACCTCAGACCCAGAGATGATATAAGAACATAGGTTGGCAGAGCATGGAAGGACAGTAATTACAGGTTCAGTCAACAATCAAAAAGCAAGGGTACAGTTTACTTGCAGTTGCTTTGCCTGACAGCTTGAAATCTACATAGCTGTTGTTTCTCCTTTATGAGGGATAAGATTTACTCGTGGCACTGTTTGTGCAAGATTCAGCTGGAATTTTTACCAGGCTCCAGCTTATTCAGAAACCATGAAGAAGCACTCTGTCCATCACTATAACCAAACCACAGTCATACCACCAGCTCAGAAGAGCAAACGTGGTCCCATGAATTAGACATCTGTAGCAAAAGTGACTCTAATGAGAAATTCTGTCATCTCCATATGCTCAGGATGATCTGGGACAACTACAGATGCAGCCTCAGTCATTACAGCAGCAGAAGCAATCTCTGCTGTATCAAATTAGCACAAGAAGTTGCAGACCTATACCAAACCATGAAAAGGTATGTGACACGAACTGCTGCTTTCCAGGGGACATACTAATGTGAAGCCTAGACAAGAGACAGTCTACCTGGCAAAGGTTCTGTTAAAAGCAATGAGTAGTATTTTTGTAGATTCCCCTATGCAGGGAAGATGTTCACACACAGGGTCAACCCACAGCTCTTGTCCCACATGAGGCTGGTAGACAGCCTCAGGACAGGTAACCTGCCAAGGCATTGCCACAAGTAAAGGCTGTGCAGAAACTGGGGCTACTGAGTAACCTGAATTACCTCCCTTGGAAGGAAGCAAACCACTGAGGCCAGTACTGCTGTGCTGCAGTCAGAGCCCACTGCATCCTCAGCCCAGGCCCAACCTGCAACAAAGCCATTGCTACCACCCTCCTGTCACTTACCAGCAGACATCACGCCTCTTGGAGGCGTCCAGTGTGTGCCCTGTAGCTCTCAGCTGTGAAAGAAACCGTGCAGACGGAGTCTGGCCATTGCTGGAGTGGTCCTGGCTGAAGAGACCTGAGGTCCTGCCCCATTTTGTTCTGTGGCATTGGGCAAACCTTTTGGCTTCTCTGCTGCAATTCCTCCTTCTGTAAAATGGTGGCAGTGACAGTGTTTCACTACCTAATGGTGAGAGGAGAATTCTCTCTTCTGTTCCTTCTTGAGATGTTTCCAAACCAAGTGAACAGAGAAAACAAACATCTCCATTTTGCAGTTGTGTAACTGAGGCACAAAGAAATCAAATAATCATTACTGATGGAAACTGAAGTGCAGGCCACTGTTTCTCACTCCCATACTTAAACAGTATGTCTTTTCTTTCTCCTATATCTTCTCTTTTAGAAGATTTTGCTAATTTAACACAAACAACAACTTCAACCATGACCAGAAAGAATGCATGAGCTTTCGTTGTAATATAGGAACTCACTCGTCAGCTGTAGGGTATATCTATGAGTTTTTCCCAGGCAGACATCTTCCCAATGTGTGGTCTATCAGTTGTGTTTGTGTCTGAGTAACATATAAACATTTCCTGTGAATTAAAGCCATTACTCTCACCATTTGCATGGTCACAATAATATATCTATATATATATATATGTATATATATATATATAACAATAATATATATTATATATATGCGTGTGTGCGTGTGTGCCAAATTATGACCATTTCTTTATAGAACCTGGTGAATGAGTTCCTGTTTTCAAAAAGGGATACCCTTTTTGAAAGAGCCTCCTGAATGCTGAGTTCCCCTCACTGAGCAGCTGTGTGTTCCTGGACAAGACCTTAGCAGATGGGAGATTGGTGAGTACCTTGTCTGTAAAAATATTGCAGTAAGCTGGAACCTTTTGTAGGCTGCTCCTAATGGCAGCAACATATATGTGATAGAGACATCTAAGTCCGTATTTATGTATATTTGTTTGGAAACTTGGAATCAGTCCAAACTAATAAGTTGGATAGTGTACAGAGTGTCTTGTTTCCAAGGTTATTCTGCAGAGTCCAAGAAAAGCAAAGTACAAGTAGAAGGGTTTCTCAGTGCCCATCTCAGATTGCTGGGGACATAAGTGGATAGCAAAAGCTGAAAAGCTATAGATGTGAACTAAAACTCTTTGAAAGAAGAAATCCTCAATAAATTGAACAGTCATCTGATCTCTAGAAAGGAGAAGATCAGTGAAGACACCACTGTGAAAACATACAGAATTTCCTTTCTGTCTGTATTACATATTTAGCAAAGTACCAGAAAGACCACAGCTGACAGCATTATTTCTGTATTATACAATATCATGTATCTATTAAAACTTTTCTGTGGAAAGCAGAAGCATAATAAATTATAAAACTATTTATTTTTCTGCCACTTCCAATTTTTTTCTCAGCTCTCTGAGCCCATTGGTTTCAACATTCATGATGCAAGAACTTTTCTTCGGCTTTCATTCAGAGGTTCTCGCTAGAGATGAAACAAAAGTGAGAGGAAAAGTTTGGTTAGGAGACCAGAAAAGAAAAAAAAATCAGGCTCGAATCTGAAATTTAGTTTGTGATGGCATGAAATCCACTTTTTTAAGGGAGAAGAGTTTCCCTGCTCTTCAACTTCTCTAGAAAGCACTCATATTCTTTTGCTACAGATCAACATGGGATTTTGCTAACTGAGGTATAAGGCTTTTGCTAACTGAGGATACATAATCTGGTGCTGTTTAAATCCCAAGGCACACTCCCAGGACACATTCAAAAGTCTCTGTATTCAGGGACACCTTCTTTCTCCTAAAGCTGATTTTTCCCCTTCTGCATTGTGCTGCTGACCAGAAAATGTAGGGAAAAAAAAAACAACAAACCAAACACAAAAAACCACCAGAGCAATTCTTGACTGACCCAGCAGAGGAACAGACCTTCTGGCACTTTTCCAGCAGCCCTGACATTGAGGTTATTACGGAAATCCAATCACACTCTTTACAATTAGAACTTGGGTTATCAAAATTACCGGCTTGTTTTTCACTATGACTAGGGTGAAAGGTGACAAAAAGTGGAGAAATAATAGAGAATCGGCAAATACGATTGGCAAGCATGTGGGGCAAGGCACAACAATTAAGAAATGACCATTGGGATTAAGTACCTCAGCCTTATATTAGACCTCTGACAATGGAGTTGAAGCATGACTGACAGAGGATCATGACTGCACTGTTTGGAGCTGGATCCTGTAAAACCCCTAGTCAGAGCCCTGTCACAGAAGTAATTAAATAAATCAGACAGAAAAATGCCATGTCCTTCACATCTGGGGCCACAGGCACTGCTCATCATTCCATGGCCCATATACAACAAAGGGAAAAGATATCTTGAGGATACTCAAGTCCAACCAACATTATAAAGCTTGAATTTTTGTGGCAATTCTTCAGGCAGACATTAGAAAGAGTCAAAATATCCCAGGAATTCTATAATCTTGTCTGTCTACCTCCTAATTCATCATCTGCTGCCATCCAGAGAATCTAAGGTCAAATGACTTGATCACATCTTCTCTGTCTATTGTAATTACAGAGAACCAGCAAGGTGCTGAGCATTCACATGGTGAGACCACTTTACATTTCTAGAGGTTGTTTCCCTAGACTGGGCCTTTACAGGAATTCAGGAGTCAGAGGCCAGTGACATGCAATCACTCTATCAGGCAGTATAAAACAATGGGCAAATGTGTGCAAAGGTTGTGAACAATCTCAAGAGGAAAAGGAGGGTGCAACCTCCAAGTCTATATTTGGTTTTGTTTATCATCAACAATTAACCCTGCTCTAATTTACACCCCCTTAAGTATATCCAAGTCACAATCCATTTATTCTTTTTTATGAGGAACAACATAGTATTCAAGATCCAAGATTGTTTTTCATTTCTTTAAACAACAGCTGACATAAACACTTACTCCAGATTGTCTTTTAACATTCTGTGGTGGGATCATGTATTCTGGGCACAAAACCAACATCAACACTCCTGGCTGGGGGTGGCTGCTGATAGGAGAAAGGTAAAGGGAGGTATGCGTATCTGACTAAAACAAAACAGCAGAACTTTCTGGCAGTTCCCCAGTTTCCACATACCTTGGTCTTCTTTAAGGATGGAGATCCTACTGAGAAGGATTCCTTGAAATCTCAGATTCTCACAGATCTCTCTCTTGATTTGTTTTGAATACTGCAGAAAAGAATGTTTGCCCTGGTCATGCAGGCATGGGTATTTTTATCACATGGCAGAGGCAGTAGACATATCCAGGGAATATGCTGTTTATGAAGTAAAGAAGTTACTAGCAGCAGTAAGCTGAGCTGTTCCCACAGTCTACCTAGAAGAAATAATACCTTTCTTTGTGCAGAAGTACAAAAAGTATACGGTAGCACAGCTGAGGTATATTCTTAAGTAAACAGCTATTAAAAATAAAGCTGTTAAAAGAATGCAATGGTTAGGCACTGAGGTTAATGTATTTGCCATGGTTTCTACAGCAACGCATTGAATTCACTTTCAGTCATGATCAAATAGTCTTCTATTTTAACTATGTATAGGAATTCAATTTATGTGTCTTCTGCTCTCCAGCTTCTCCACTTTACTTGACAGTTTTCAGGGGAGAAAAAGAGAATAAAAAAGGTGCAACCATTCAAATTGACAACATATCTGGTAAAGAGCACATGCATGGACAGACCACTCTACTGCATTTGTAACACAAGTGTTATCTTCTAAAGGTGCAATGAGTTTTAGAGATGCTGAGCACTTCAGAATCCTGTTGGCCTCAGAGGGAACTGCAGGCCTTCAGTATCTTCAACACCCTTCCACCACCCCCAAGATCAGGGTCTCTAAAGACCAGGTCAAGAAAATACCTCATCGTATATCTACATTCATTTAGGCACAATGTCATGTTTAAAATTCTAGACCTTTTAGCACATTTTTAGGTATATGGGATATAAAATGATTTCTTGTCATATCAACTTGCTGTTACAAATAGGCAAACTACATAAGCCCATTTCAAATAAAGTGGCTAGCACAGTAGCACCATGTTTTTGAGATCTGCTGACCTGATTCCCCAACTCTAGTCAAATAGTTTGTTGTCACATCTTTGCCAGACCCCAAATCTAGCACACAGTCTTAACAAGACATATGGACTTCTCCCCAAAACAGTAAGTATAATGGCAGGTTGTGTAGAACAGGACTTGAGTCTATCGCTCTTCCTTACTGCCACACACTGACACATCCAGTTCCTGACAAAACTGCCTTCACCCACACGCTGTCCCACCAGAATAGCTACAATTTGCTGTACATGCTTTCCACTAGGCAACACAATGGATATCCTCCTCTGCCCTCATGTATTATGTAGAAGAGACACAACTAGTTGTATTAATGCAAGCTCAAAGTCACACACATGTATGCATATACACACACAGACACACATTCTCAAACAAATCCCTCTCTCTATTACAATAAATATCTCATAAAAAAATTACATACCCTGAATAGATTCAACAGCAAAATAGCAGCTGTTGCATAGTTTGAGGGTTTTTATTTTTAACTTATTAATATGCTGATCAGATTCTTGTAATCAGAAGAAAGTGACATTAATCTCATAAAACATGTAAACTGTATTTTCTTGGAGAAAAGAAAGAAAAAGAATATGTTGGCAAAGCTGCAGCTTCTTTCCTTTTTTTTTTTTAAGGGTGTCAGAACACATCTGCAGGTTGAGTTGAAAGTGAATGCAGGTCATCACCATAATCATGGAGCAACATAAGGAGATGATGAGAGGATAGAGAGCTTTTCACTTCTTGGCCCACAATTTAACTCTTATCCTGATGCGCAGACTGAGAGTGCTTCCTGGTCACAGTTCATGTGAAAGTAGTTGGTGGATGTCTCTATGCCATCTCAGAAGAGTCATGATTACAAAAGGTATTCCTTGCAAAAAAGAGACCAACAAGAGGCCCAAGAGTTTACATCAGTGCCTATTAAAGACAGTGTGACTCCTTTCAGTGAAAGCAAGTTAAGTATTGTATCACACTGTTAAGCAATGAAAAGAGAGGCTGGCCTTCTCACCTCCATGGACAATTTCTTCACAAGGTTTGGTAAAGAAAGAGGCAATGGCAGGAGCCATTCATTGGCAGGTAAGTGAATCAGGCTTGAACATCAAGGATTCAAAAACTGTGGTATCAAATTTAAGGCATTTTAAATAGACTTGATAGGGAAGAGGCAGTTGCTTGGTGCTTTCTGAAAAATCATAATTTATGTATAGCAAATTGAACTAGATAGAAAACTTGAGGTACATACATATTTACTCAATCACCACTCTAGGATCAAATTAGAATAAAAATAGAATAGGATAGGATAGGATAGGATAGGATAGGATAGGATAGGATAGGATAGGATAGGATAGGATAGGATAGGATAGGATAGAATAGAATAGAATAGAATAGAATAGAATAGAATAGAATAGAATAGAATAGAATAGAATAGAATAGAATAGAATAGAATAGAATAGAATAGAATAGAATAGAATAGAATAGAATAGAATAGAATAGAATAGAATAGAATAGAATAGAATAGAATAGAATAGAATAGAATAGAATAGAATAGAATAGAATAGAATAAGAATAGAATAAGAATAGAATAGAATAGAATAGAATAGAATAGAATAGAATAGAATAGAATAGAATAGAATAGAATAGAATAGAATAGAATAGAATAGAATAGAATAGAATAGAATAGAATAGAATAGAATAGAATAGAATAGAATAGAATAGAATAGAATAGAATAGAATAAGAATAGGATAGAATAGAATAGAATAGAATAGAATAGAATAGAATAGAATAGAATAGAATAGAATAGAATAGAATAGAATAGAAAAGAATAGAATAGAATAGAATAGAATAGAATAGAATAGAATAGAATAGAATAGAATAGAATAGAATAGAATAGAATAGAATAGAATAGAATAGAATAGAATAAGAATAGGATAGAATAGAATAGAATAGAATAGAATAGAATAGAATAGAATAGAATAGAATAGAATAGAATAGAATAGAATAGAATAGAATAGAATAGAATAGAATAGAATAGAATAGAATAGAATAGAATAGAATAGAATAGAATAGAATAGAATAGAATAGAATAGAATAGAATAGAATAGAATAGAATAGAATAGAATAGAATAGAATAGAATAGAATAGAATAGAATAGAGATGCATTTTTTAAATTAAACTCAACAAATATTTGTATTTTGTTGAATTAAGGTCATTCAGTTCCTTACATGTATAACAGTTTAATCAATATTCTTCTCCATGTTCACTAAAAACAGGAATGAATATTTCAAAAATATGTGTAGGGAGAGAGAAGTGCAAAATATACATGAGTTAGATCAGCCAGGATATTTTTTACTGGTGAAATACAATTAAAACTAATTGCATCTTCTTGAGCTTGTCATACACATCTTCTGAAGGAATAGGACTCCAGTCATCTCCATTACAGTCAATCAAGAGATGCATTCACAATGATGATTATATCAGATCTGGTTTAGATTGACCCAATAGGATTTGTCATCTAATCTTCCATGAATAGATCCAGTCACATGAAGTTAAATCTAGAGAGGTCAATCCAGTTATATGCACAAAAACAAAACATTTACAGAGACTTGGAGGCAACCAGGAAGTTACGACCTTACTAACAAGCACTGAGTTGATGAAGCTTATGTACATGTACTAAGGCTTATGTACATGTTATTCCAACATATAGATTATTTGTGCTTTTTTTCCAAGTCTAAACTGTGATAAATTACTTGCAAACTATGCATTAAATATCAAATGGATGCGTGATTACCTAAAGACTGGATATAGTTTTTAAGTCTGTAGGAAACTTCTTGTTTAATATCCCTGTAGGATATTTTGAAAGAGATGTCCCATAAGACATGAATTCTCTTTGAGTCAAGAAGACTTTTGTTGTTGTTGTTGTTTTCAAAGGATCTATAGCACTGGGTTAAGTCCAAACCTGGGCACAACATTCAAAGAGGAAAAATTAGGAATTCTAAGATTTGTCAGAAGCCAGATGAATACACTGGGTAAAACAGTCAATATGCACAGACCCTGTGTTTGTGTTGGTCCAAACTGACATCCTTATGTTCCGTTCTGTCGATACAAATCATCACATTTGATAATGCTGAGAGAGGAGCTTAATATAAGGTAGAACTTGGGCCTGTGAGCACAGTCAAAGTTGTAGAGGTAGCCCTGGGCTGTACTATGCCTACTAGATATAACAGTTTCTGTAGTCAAATAATGGTTCAAGAAAGAGACTTAAATCCTTACTTGGAGTATCAGAAGTGTAGCATGGTCACCACTCAGTGCCCTATACTACCCTGGTATTTTTCTTTGAATCAAATCTGTTGTATTAGAAGACAGTAGCTAAAGCATTAAGCTGTAGTGAAAAATTTGAACTTGCAAGATTCTTTTGTACCTTTTCACAGAATGTGTTTTATATGCAATAATCTTGCCAGACAGGTCATGTATCTGTGATGGTCACTGAAATGAAAGTTAGGTGACACCTACCAGTTCTGTTTGTACATCTGCTCTTACTGCTCTTATTTGCACAATGCTGGTGAGTGTTCTAGAGTGTAATGCCGATGCTAATCTTTGAAAGCAGTCTATGTTCTTGAATCTTTAAACCCATTGGAAAACCATAATATGTCAGCAAATAAAAGCATTCAGAGGACAAGTGTGGCCTGTCAAGCACCTCACTAGGAAGCCTGTTCCAGTGTTTGACCACCCTCCCCTGGTGCAACTTTGTGCCATTCCCTCTATCTATCATTTGGGACTAGGGATCAAAGACCGGTACCTCCCTGTCCACTTCCCCTCCTCATGAAGTTGTGGAAAGCCATGAGGTCACCTCTTAGCCTGCTTCTCCCAGACTAGACAACCCAGGTGTCCTCAGTCTCTCCTCACAGGACATGCCTTCCAGCCCTTTTACCAGCTGTATTGCCCTCCTCTGGATGCATTCAAGTATCTTACTATCCTTTTTATATTGGAGAGCCCAGAACTGCACACTGTATTCAAGGTGAGGCTATATCCATGCTAAACACAGTGGGAAAATCACCTCTTGTGTCTTTCTGGCTGTGCTGTGTTTAATGCACCCCACATTGTGGTTTGCCCTCTTGGCTGCCAGGGCATGCTGCTGGCTCATGCTGAGCCTGCTGTCACCAGCACTCCCATGTCCCTTTCTGCTGAGCTGCTCTCCAGCCGCTTATCTCTGTCTGTACATCTGTTGGGTGTTACTCCACTCCAGGCCTTTACCTTTGTTGAATTTAATGCCAGTGCTGATCGTCCAGTCTATCTAGATCCCTCTGCAAGGCCTCTTGTCCCTCCAGAGAGACAACAGTACCTCCCAGCTTAGTATTGTCGCTGAACTTGCTAAGGCTGCATTCAACACCTGAAGATAACAGCTGAATCATTGCACTCCAAGTATTTGCAAACCTGCAAGACCTGAGATTTGAAGATATACACGGATGCTGAAACCTTGCTTAAAAAGATTGAGAGCAGTTTGATAAATACAGTGCTTACTGATAGAGCAGATCTTGTCAGTCCATTGACTCACCAGCCAGTCTGCCAGGTGTTCCTAATGATGTATGGAAAACAGATGAAGCATTGGAGCCAACAGAAGCTGATTGCAAGAATGGTGATCTTGGGAGTGATCATTCTGCACAGACATTTCATGAATTGATGTCCAATCAGCAACTTTACATGTGTTTTCTGACATCAGCAGGAAAAAAAGGACTGACGAGGAAGTCAGACCTGAAGGAGATAGATAGGAACATACTTGGACATACTTTAGTTGTGACTCAGACCAAAGATCTAGATGCTAAGCTCTGTTTTCTGGATGCTAGCAACAATGGATAGATCACCGTGTAAAAGAAGAAAGGCAACTACAACTAAGTGAGTATCACAGCATGTATACTCTGTTGAAGCCATCTTCCGGCCACTTGTCTGCTTTATTGTCAGAGCAGATTGGGTTCACCAAATAAAAGTTGTTTACAAGGCATTTGCAGAACTTTCAAAATGTGATAATTGTTATAATGAAATGCAGAAATTCACAGCACTGAAGTAGTGTCCAGTTCCTTAAATTTAAAAGGTGCTCAGGTGGGCAACAGAGAAGACACAGAGAAGATCAATTTCCAAAATATAGCACCAGGTCACATTGCCCAACAGCAGACACGATTTTTGCATAGCTGCAGTAAGAAATCACATTTCATCTTCCCTGAAGCACAGAACAAATAGCAGGTTGCAAAGCTAAATTGTATGACAATGTTCTCAGTATACGTTATGTGAGTTTTTCAGCTTCAAGCTCACCGAAGTCCTCTGTGAGGAAATTGAACTTTTAAAATTATCTTGTGCACTTCACTCTTGAAATAGAGGATACTAATCAGTCATAATCTCTGCTGAAGACTCAGCAGGCTTGTAAGTCTACATAATGCTGATTGTGTCAGAAAGGTGGAACTCTTGAATCAGACTTTTAAGATTCACTGACTTTAATGATATAGCACAGCACACTCCCTTGGACTTGTTGCATACAGTGTACCAACTGGCTTGCATATCTTTTTGAACTAGCACCCTATTAGTACTTTTCAGGAGAGTAAAGGACTTCAGAACCTGCATGTTTGTCATCATTTTTTTCTTTTTTTTTTTTTTTCTGACTTTGGACAAACACAGAATCTTTCTTCTAGATCCTTCAGAAATTGCAGGTGTTAACATTCCATCTGGATGTCCCTGAAGTGCAACAACAGATACCAGTGGCTGCTGTTATCAGCCTTCTGTGCTAAGAAGGCAAAATCCAGACTCTGAACTCCAAAAATGTTTTCCCATGTAAAGACCATACATTCCAGTCTTAAGTAAGTGCAGTCATACACAGGTATTTTGAGATGTAAACTTAGTCTGCTGGGTCAGATGTTCTGAGGGGACAAATGAAGCCAAAAAGAATCTGGAAATGCAAGAGAATGACTGCATCAGCAGTGCCCAAGCTGCATATGGGCTTATGAAATGGCGCTGTGCCCATGCCTATCACACCACTGTGGGTTTATGCGTATGTTACAGATTCACAACTGCATCAAGCTGTACCAGCTGTAGATCTATACAATCAGAAAGACTGAGGGGGGGGGAGGAGGAGGAGGAGGAGGAGGAGGAGGAGGAGGAGGAGGGGGGGGGGGGGGAGGAGGAGGAGGAGGAGGAGGAGGAGGAGGAGGAGGAGGAGGAGGAGGAGGAGGAGGAGGAGGAGGAGGAGAGGAGGAGGAGGAGGAGGAGGAGGAGGAGGAGGAGGAGGAGGAGGAGGAGGAGGAGGAGGAGGAGGAGGAGGAGGAGGAGGAGGAGGAGGAGGAGGAGGAGGAGGAGGAGGAGGAGGAGGAGGAGGAGGAGGAGGAGGAGGAGGAGAGGAGGAGGAGGAGGAGGAGGAGGAGGAGGAGGAGGAGGAGGAGGAGGAGGAGGTGGAGGTGGAGGAGGTGGAGAGTGTTAGCCTGTACCATGAAGATTTTGAGAATCATAGAAACAGAGAATCATTAAGGTTAGAAAATACCTCTAAGATCATCTGGTCCAGCCATTCCCCTACCACCAATATCACACAATAAAAAGAAGGAAAATTGTCACAATGTTTGAAAAATAGAGCCAGCTTGGACAATATCTGATGCAGACATCTAAAAGAAAGATATTACTACCAGAGGCACTAGCCTGGTCTCCCTTAACAGGCATTTCTAACACAGAGAACATCTCATCCTAAGATAGACATCTAAAGTAGGTCACTGGATTGTGCCCTAGAAAGATTTATTCCTTTCCATTGCCTATAAAAAGCAACCTAGGTGATTAGCACAGATTTAGATATCTAGAATTAAATGAGCTAAGATTCTTTCATCATAAGAAAATATGGTTATTTGTTTAGTTTTTTAAACAAGGAATAAAATTATTATGGTTTTTCTAAGAATCTCTATGTCTAAAATATTACAGTGTTATGATGCAAAAACACTTTCATTAGACAGAAGTTTGACATGAAGAACACAGTCACCTCAATGCAGCTTTCATTCTTTGAAGGATATCATGTCTGAACAAAGTCTGCCAACATAAGTAATTCCAAAAGTATCACTAGAACTTTCAATTCAAGTGGTACTAAAAGCTGAAATTTTAGCCTTGTTGACTTTCCATAATCAAGGCACCTAGAATCTGGCAAATTATCTGTTCAACTACTGTAATTTCAGACCATTGTGTGTTGTAATTTGGTTCATCTCCACTGACTCCAACACAGCTCTTTAAAAATACACCATAATGTATCTGCTGATTTCCACAAAACTATGAGACTGCTAATTGTCAGAGCATCCACCTTGCTTTGCATCATGAGTCAGTGCAGCTCTAAGGTTCTAACACCCTGGTTTTCCACAGAAACACTTCTGCAGTCCCGACAGCATTATAGACTTTCAAATGGTCAAATGCTACAACAGCCTCAATCAGTCATGTGTTTTGTTGCTGTTGTTTGTTTGTTTAAAAACAACAACAACAACAACAAAACACTTTTGTCACAGTAAGAATTTTGTTTGCACTAATGTCTAATGAACAGTAGAGGATGTGCAAAGTATCCAGAGACTGGAGAGCACCAGGTGTCCACTGTACTGGGCCCAACTTCATACAAAGCCAGTGTTTCCAATACCCTGCGCACCACAAGCAGAGATGAGTTATGACTGTTGCTCCTGTTGATACACTCACCACTGGAATGGGTTGAGACTGGATACATAACAGCTCCCCACGATGACCGTTTGAACTCTTTATATATATAATTTCCTCAGTTTTACTATGCCCTTTACTATCCATACAACGGTTTGAACATGGGCAATTTTTCTTTTAACACAAAAGTCCATTTCACGCAAAATTAACACATCCTGTTCTCTATTCATTTAGATTGGTATTTGAAGTAGGATCTAAAATGAATTCTATTAGTCACTATTTCTCACTCTCCTGATTGCTGACTAAAATATATAAGTCAGGGATATCACTAGGAGAAAAAAACATAAGTGGCTGAAACATAAGCATCACTTTGTTCAACCTGATGACACTGATTTTACAATAAAGATTCTGAAGTCACAATATAGTGAACCTGAAAACATGACAGAAAGACCATCCAGCATCACTAAAAAGTATGGGTTAAATAAGAGACAGGAAATAAACTTACCTAGTTGGAACTCCATCCACTTCCAGGTAAGCCTCCATCTTAAGGGGCAAAGAATTTGTTTCCTTTGATACCAATGAGGAGGATAGCAAAGATACTTATTCCAAAAGCAAGTAGCATCATGAATTAGCAAAGGAACAGCTGCAGCTTGTGTCTTATTCAAAATATGATCATGAACAGCCTAAAACTTGAAGAAGAAAAAATAAAAAAAATAAAAAAATAAATTCAAATGTTATTTCTACCTTAGCATATGGATGTGAAATCTGGAAATCCATCAGAGGTATAGGCAGATGTCTAAACGCCTTCAAAAGCATGTGACTAGAAAAATACTAGATATTAAATGGAATGAGTTTATAACAAGTGCTAAGATTCCTCACACAACTCAACAAGTCTTTAAAATTATCAAGTAAGAAAATAGAAGTATCTGGAGTATGAGTTAATAATTAAATCTGAGCATCTGCCACTGCAAGTGTGTCATGAAATGTTGTGAAAAAAAAAAAAAAAAAAAAAAAACCATGTAGAAAGGGTTTTAAGTGGTAAAACTGTCAGATCTTCACAGCACAGAGGCTTTGGAAATGGCATCCCATCACCAAAAACAATGACTGAACCTTCTTTACGTCACAACTGATGTTTTATACAGCAAGAAAAATTCAAATTCAAATCATGGAAAGAAAATAAAACCTGCTGAATTAAAAGACCAGGCACATAACCACATACAAGAAACAGATAAAGAAAAAGCTGTCTTGGAAAGTTGTTCATATAAACTTGTTGGCAAACGTGAGGGTAAAATACGTTCTCAGAAGCGTTGATCAGATCACAAGTCAGTTGTTTCTTCTCACAACTTTTTACAATGAATATTTTTTTTCTGTTTCTAATGTAGATCAATGACTACTTTTTCACAGACTATATTATTTATCTTTTAATTGAATACTGGACATTGTTTTTTAATGACTTTTTCATTTTCATTCAACAAAACAGCCAGTGAGACCAAAATGATAATATAAGGCAGAGAAAGAAATAGCTTATTGTTCTGGTATGGAATGGTAATTAACCTAAAATATCAATTCTGTTTCCTCTGAATGCATCACAGACGTTAATATTTTGGCTTTTTTGAACAGATACTTCTGCATCATTGGTTATTCTGAAAATGTTAAAATAATCTAACCTTTTCCCACCCCTCCTAATATGGAGTGTGAATGCTTCTCTTTTTTAATTAAATGTTGAAAATATATGAAATCATTGAGATTTATATAGGCAGATTGGCAGCCTTTTCGTATTTACTTGGACTGTGAGATATATTTTTATGTATGCCTCTGTCAAAATAAGTATATAAACCATTTTTTTATTTTAGTAAGTCTTTTTTTATTAGACATGGATCAGCCACTGATAATGTCAGTGGACCTATTCTCTGGCCACTTCAAGTTGTGTAAATTAGGAATAGCTCCACTGTGAAAACAGCATGAGGAAAATAGGGTCCAGGGTGTTTATAACAACTGAGGCATGTGAGTAAAATCACTCCTGTCAGTCAACAATTGCAGATTGGACCTGCACATTAGGATGGAATTGCATTTTCCTTCTGCAGCCTTGTATTGTTTTTTCATTGCTAATAAGTTTTACCCACTTAATTTGTTCCTTTATAAATGCGTTTTGTCACTGCCAGTTGTCAGTGGGCCTGAACTGCAGAATTTGCATCTAGACCCAAATTCAGCTCATGTTCACTTTTGCCCTGAACGAGAGCCCTGTCTTGGCCCATCGTGCCATTGGGAGTAAACCGCAGCATGTGGGTTTGGATGCAGCTCCAGCCCCAATTCCCCTGCAGCCTGGGATTCTTCTGACCCGAGGGTTTGCTTCCAAACTCCTTGTAATTTCTGCTGCTTAATAGCTGCTAGCCTTTTCTTCTCATTTCTTTGTCTCTACTTCAGACTTCAGAAACGTTATTTGTAAAAACGGAAAGAACCAAACAAATCTTCGCATATTTATTCCAGCATCAGCTGACATCCGTAGGAAGATGACAGATAAAAAAGTGGGTGGGAAACAGCTGCAGAGTCCTGCTCAAATGCCCAGGGCCAAACAAAAGCAGCCAGACGCTGCTATAAAGACAGCGCTCCCACCCTCAGGACGGCAAACGGCTTCCGGAAACCATCCAGAACAAATATTCCTGCCCCGCCGTCCTGCGGAACGCTGCCGGGGTGCCCCCAGCCCCTCGACCTGCCCCGGGTGCACGGCGGGGACGGAGCGGAACGGAACGGAGCGGAGCATCCCTGCCGCCGCCCGGCAGAGGCGAGGGGAGCGGGTCACAAAGGATTTCCTGCGCTCTGCCCACACGCAGCTCTTTGTGCTGAGCGAGGTGCGCGACTTTTGTCCCCGTGTGTCCCCCCCCCGCCTCTCCGCCGCCTCCCCGGCACGCCCCCCGCCGCCGCCGCCGCCTCCGGAGCGAGCATCGCGGGCGCCCCCCGAGCCCCGCCGCTGGGGGAGCGGGCGGTGGGCGAGCAGGGGGGGCAGGGGGGAAGCACCGTGAGAACAATCGGAGCGCCGGGGAACGCGCCTGATTGATAGCTGAAATAAATCAGGCCTTTCTCTGCGAAACGCGCGTTGTGGGGCTGACTTAATTAGAGGTTGCAGCCACCTATGAGGAATAAAAATTTGATGGTCGAGGAGGGCTTTTTTTTTTTTTTTTTTTTTTCTTCTTTTCTCGGTCTGGAGACAAAGACGCACCAAGGTTTAACATCTGCTGAAGTCAAAGGTAAAGCAATTTAGACTAGAAAGAAGGCAGGACAATTAACGGCTAGACAAACAAACCAAATTTGGGTTTAAAAATTTGCAGTGAATTTCACCTGCACATACCAGATTTTTTATTTTTTTATTTTTATTTCCTAGAAGATACGCCACAGCTTAAGCAGGAATTAATTTTAGGAAGTTCAACCTCATGTGTTGCAAACGGAGTCAGAATAAAAGATCAAAACAGGCCCTCCTAGCTTTGTAAATAAGGAGTCCAATAATAAGCAGCTCAGCTCACATTCCAGGCTCCTAAGGACACATTGCAGGCAGGAACGTGACATGACTTCCCAAAGGCTGCATGACAAATCTATGCCCAGACCTGAAAAGAGTCCCCAGGATTCCCGACAGGAATGCTCTTTGTCCCTGCTGTGTTTTCATCCCTCCCTTTCCTTTTCTAAAGCTCTCATCCCCTTCCTGTCCTGTTCCCTTTGCACTCTTCTCTGCGTTTGCCTGTCCTTCCCTGATCCCTTTGCTGTCTCTCCTTCCCACTCTCCCTCCTCTCTGCTAGTTTTCTGTGGAGCCTCTCAAATGCTGTAGTGATGTCTTCTGCAGATGGATTGGATTCCTTCATGCCCTAACAAGGATATAGTACCGTTGACCACATTTTCCAGGAAACACCCATGGCTGGCAAAGATGAGGTGAAGCAGCCACAGGAAAGAGTGGCCCTACCCCTGGCCTGGAGGTCAGAAACTGGGACCAAAAGGCTGTGCCAAAGAGGCTGGGAGGCACAATCCCCTCCCTGCCAGCAGCCTTCCCTGACAGCAGCACTCAGCCAGCAGTTGCGTCAGTAACCTCCATGTAGAGCTGCTACTCCAGAGAAGAGACATAGGGTACTGTGCCTGCCATATAACAGCGTTTAAAACCCCCCTGGCCATCCACCTAGCTGCAATGGTGCATTCTCCATGACCACAAGAAACGTCATTCCACCACTGACACAAGCTCAATCATTTCACTGTAATACTACGGCAGGAAGTTGCCTGTCTGAGCATATGGAAATGAGAATGAACCTAGGAGTAATTTCAGGATTGCCTCTCGTCATTTTCAGTTTCTTCTTAACATAATATTCTGCAGTATGTATCTAAAACCTCAGCCTTGTCTGTTGCTTTAAACAGTCACTTTTCCTCTATTTCCAAACCCTTAGATCAGTTCTGTTCAAAAGAAGAACACATTAATAACAACCTCTATATTTCCTCTAGGATGCTCTCAAGTCTTACTGTGTTTTTAATCTTTGCAGAGCCCAAAAAACCAGCCACATCAGGTGATGTGAATACCAGTGTTTTTTTTCATTTCTTTATGGATGTGACTGGTTAGGAGTTCTGCAAAGATTAAAAACCCCATTCAATAAAACTATAGATTTGAAAAAGGTGCATCATGATATGATTAACAGGGGATTCAAAAGAGAAGATAAAAGGATATTCCTGACATCCACAGAGCAGTAAAAATCTACAGAAAAAGTGGAGCAGCATTGGCCTGCTCTCTAATAACAGTAAGAGATAAAACAACCTCATCAAAACTTGGAAGACATCAGCAGCAGAAAGATTAGGCTGAGATTTCTGGATTTCCAGATTGCAAAGAGAAAGAGCCTGTTGGTATGAAACCACAAAATAAGTAAAACTATTAAAATGGAAACCAGAACTGTTTCTTTTGGATATAAGCTACAGACTAATATCCATGGTCAGAGAGTGGAGAGGAACAAGTTTCTCTTGTGGACTGGAGGAACAAGAAGGACCTACAGCACTTGACATTTAGAATTGCAGCCTGTAAGCAGAGTGCCATGACTGGTATATCATTTATCATCTCTAACTTCATTTTTCACAGTTTGCATGAAGGACGCATTCAAAACTCACTTCTTTGAGTTTTGTTTTCATCTTGCTCTTCAAGTACATTTTTTCCCTTCCAGCACACAGTAATCTTCCTGGTTTGTTATATAACAGCATATTCTACCCTGGGAAAATATTTTTTGTTCTTCTTGTTTGCAACTTTTCATTCTTTTCTGCAAAGTTAACCTTTTTGGGGAAAAACACAGTGAAACTGAAAATGACAGACAGGAGAGATGCTTATTATTGCACATTTTGTGTAAGTCACAAGACAGTGCAATGATTTTGGTGTGTCACCACAGAAGGTATTTCAACCATTTGCTGTGACTTTTTGTAGGCTGACACATTATGAGGCAACAAAGGTCATCAGTGGATGATAATTCTGTTCCATGGTAACTTCCTGTGTCTCAGATTATTCCTCTTCTATACTGGAGAAAGAGGTGAATGTTTTCATGAAAGCCATAAATGCCTCCTCTCAGGCATTTCTGTTACCTGGTGACTAGAGTCCTCATCCAAGTTACTTTTTATTTTTTTTTTCAGCCCAGATCACTCAAAGCGAAGCATTTGTTTTCCCTTTCTACAAGAAAAACTTTTTTTTTTTTTTTTTCTCTCCATAAAGCACAAAAGCACAAGCAGAACTTCTTTTTTGTCTCCATAACTTCACCTAGTTTTTCACTTAGTCAAAGCAGTTTGGATATCAATTGAGAGTCACTTCCATAAGACTCAACTTCAAAACAGAAGCCAAAAACCCAATACTCACTTTTGTGCAGCTACAGAATCTATACCCCATTGAAACAAATATATATATATATATATAATTGAGTTTTATACAAAGGTAATACTATAAGATTTATTCAAGTGACTGCCAAACTGAATCTCTGCAAAAGAAAAAAGAGACAGGCCCATTGAACAGCCAGATGTTAAAAAAGTCAACCACGAGGATAATACAGATCCAGCACCAAGATGCAGTTCTGAGTCTGGAGAGTATCTTCTGAAAGAGACAAGGGTTTTTGAATAAAAGAGGCTACACTTGAGTTATTTTGTTCTTTTCTTTTCTGCTCTTTCTCCAACATGAGCAAGAGACTCCAGCAGTCTTAGACCTGTGTGCAGCACCTTCCCCACACCTGGTGTCCCCACCCAACCTAAACATCATTTACCATCATCAGTTGTTAACATGCTATCTTTGTGCATTTGGCACCTTTAGGAGAAAGACATCAGTCAACACCAGCTTCATTGCAGTGTGTGACTTCATCACAACCTTTGAGACATATCAAGCAGGGTCATACAGCATAAACAGCAAAGTAAATTTGTCTTTAACAGCTGATGAGGGCTTAGTTTTGAATCAGTCCTTTTTTTTAATTGAAGGAAGAGACTGTTACCTTAGTCTTGACATAGTGCTCTCCCATGTACTGCCATATCTTATTAACAAGATACAAAAGCATGAAAGCATTGAGCTTCCTTTTCGTGGACACACAATATCACACTTGATTGTCCTAGCCAGATTTTGCTTTCCCAACCCTCTGAGACTCTTGCAGTTGAATTACACAATGTTTTCTTGAGAGGCATCTGTGTAGCAGAAGTCTTCAACCTCCAGAAAGACTTGGGAAGACAGACTGCTTCCTTACACATGGTTGCTTTTGTCAGCACATAAATCAGGCCCTGAAAGGTCTCAGTGAGGGGATAGTGATCCTTGGGGGAGTGCCTTGGTTGGATAGGAGGGGCCAGTCCTACTGAGTCTGGCTGAGAAAAACAGAAAGCTGGGAGAAGCCCAGGAGCCCTGGAACTGTATTGTTATTTTTTTTTCCTAGGTGATTTTTGTGATAATGTAACTTCCTAAACAAACAATTCCACAAGAAATTACAAAAGATTCTCAGGCTGTACTAGTTAACTGCAAAAGATGAGCACCACACATTACAGAACATTGCAGGCAGAGCAGAAGAATCCCACAGGAGACTGTGCAAAGAAGAAACTTGCAGTATCAGACAGCTCCTCATAGGCAGACACTGATCTCATGGGATGTGAAGGGACTTTTGCTACTACTTCTGTTGCAGCAAAATCTTATTTTCTCAGCTCTCTAGGGGGTCACAAGACATTTCTATTTCTTTGGAACATCCAAGGATATCCTTTCCATATCAGTCATGGACCAAACCAATGATGTAGTAGCTTTAGCAAATGCCTTTGGAATAAAGGCCATTTGCAGCAGGAACAAGATGCCTGGCAAAGCACTGGAGGTCAGTCTGCACAAATGACACCCATGTGAAATTGCAGCTGTCCTTGCTGCAAAAAATAGTTGCTTCACTAAAAGCCTGTATAGCTTAAAAGGAGTCCCTGCTTTTCATCCAGGATCATGGAGCAAACTCTTGGCATATACAGGGAAACTTCCTGTCCCAGACTTAGCAGAAGCATCTTCTTCCATCCATTTAGGGCTGCTTTCAAAAACTTCCTTGATGGCTATTTCTTTACATTAATCAAAGCACCTGAGTCTATCAAAGAAGTCAAAGACACTTGCAGGGTCTCTGGCACATACAGAACTGATTACACTATTTTCCTTTTCAGCCTCTAGTTTCTCACCAACTGCTTTGGCAGCACCTTCAAGTGGAGCAGCCCCAACTGTTGTCAGCTTACAGGCTCCCAGTTTGCATGCCCTACTTAATTGCTTGAAATTCAGAGGTATTGAGCACCTGGGACTCTAGTGGAATTTAATGAGAGCTGTGCCTGCTTCCTCACCTCTCAAAAGTGAGGCCCAGAGGACTTCTTTTGAAGATGTCAATCGCTACCCTCTACCCAGACTTCCCATATTACCTCCAAACAAGCATCTGTCACTCCCTATGCTTGTAGGCTTAGTTTTTGAATGCTAAGTGTCCTGGTCAAAGGTGTCAATTTTAATCCAACTTGGTCTATTTTGAAAGGGACAGGGATTATATTGCTTTATAATTCCCTCTTAACTTTGTTCTACGCTATATCAAATATGAATTATTGACAGAATCACCCCAATCAGTCACATTTGATGAGACACAAATACCATGGGATACATTAAATTGAGAATATAAGCTTAGAAGCATATGCCAATGAATCTGAAAGAGAATTAATTTCTAATTCAGTGCATGAAACAAACAGCAATGAAGAACATTATGAAGCTTTGTGACCTAACAGTAGTTCTAATAATGAAAGGTTTCAGCAAAGTCTAAGAGTGTAAACTACAGTCCCTTGTAAAAAAAAAGCTTAAAAAAAGACACTCTCAAGTAAACACATACACCCCAACTAGAAAATATGATTTAAGGACCAGATTCCAAGGCTTTTAGTCATGTTGCATGGTACCTTCCCAACCATGAATGACCCCATTGAACCAATGGGACCATTTGTGGAACAAGGTACTATTCAGCTCTGGAGTAGAGTGAAAGGAATCAGAATCCAGCCCAACATTAAAAGTAAACAGGAAATTCCAGCAGCATATCTCACAGTAGTCAACATGAAAAAATAGTCAGCCTTCTCCAGTGGTTCATATACTAAGATACTGCAGCCATCCCAACACACCAGAAAACAAGGGTGATATTCCATATGACTGTTAGCAAATCAGGTTCATTACATATTTGCGTACAGGTGTTTATAGAACTTAAGAGAGAGCAAGGACTACTGTGCTAGACATGTAATATTAGATAGTGCCTGCACCAAAGAGGTTATGATTCAGTAGAATAGCCAGACAAACATGTTTACAGAACAAGTGGCTATGCAACATGGTCATGTACAGCTTAGCAGCAAAGCTGGAATCAAAATCTTCAGAGATTATGTGGTGTCTAACCACTCTGACTCTCAACTGTCAGCACCACATAGTCTACGTCACAACCACCACTAGAGTTCTTCACAGGCACTGCACACATATTGCCAGACGATCAGTGGAGAATCACCTGGCTTGTTAGGTATCTCCCAGGCCTAGCGATTATAAGCTTCTGTTTAAAGACATGTTTTGTTACATGTTGGAGTGTTTCACAGTCATTGCTTGATGGATTTGACTCTGATAGATGGCTGCCTAACTACTAAGTAATTAGAGTGTCAGATACATGTTCAAGGACACAACACATATGAAATTGTTAGGTCAAACCATACTAAGAAAGAAATCAATGGTATAAATTACTATAAAAGGCACAGAGGTGTTTTACAGGGAAGAAAGGGAGAATGCATGAATGCATAAATGTGTAAATCAGACTAAAATACAGGAGGCTAACCTACAGGGTCAAGTGTCCTTTCCCTCTCCAGTCAGTTCTTCACTGTAACAATAAAATACTAGCCCTGTAGCTAATCCTTCTCCCTACCTCTTCTTGAAGTACCTTTAATGGGATGGGAGATTTTCTTGGTAAATTTAGATGAGAGTAAAATACTGTGAGAAAAACAGCAGAGAAATCAAAGTTATTCCAAAAAAAACATAACTTGTGTACAAATGTTACTGAAATCCTAGAACATATATTAATTACAAATTGACGTGGGTCAATTTGACTTGTACATTTTAAGCAGAGAAAAAGAGAACACTGAAACTGGTTTTGTCTGAGCTACTGGACTTGTTCCTCTTGTCAGTGTACATTAAAATGACTGTAATTAACTAGCCAGTAATTAAAAATTCCAGAAAGAAGGTTATACTAAACTTGTGGAGAGGAAAAGCTTAACAGCAGCTGAAGTATGTTATCTTTAGACCCAGGAAAAATCAGTATCACTGAACCAATTGCTGAAAGCAACTAGAGGGACCAAAAGAAAATGAGAAAAGTAATGTCAGAGAGCGAGCAGATCTGAGACGTGCTCATCAATGACACTGTGTTGACTGTTAGGAAGAAAGTGAACAATAGTGAAGACTAATTCCATGAAGAAATGGAAGAGGAGAGGAGAGGAGAGGAGAGGGAGAGGAGAGGAGAGGAGAGGAGAGGGAGAGGAGAGGAGAGGAGAGGAGAGGAGAGGAGAGGAGAGGAGAGGAGAGGAGAGGAGAGGAGAGGAGAGGAGAGGAGAGGAGAGGAGAGGAGAGGAGAGGAGAGGAGAGGAGAGGAGAGGAGAGGAGAGGAGAGGAGAGGAGAGGAGAGGAGAGGAGAGGAGAGGAGAGGAGAGGAGAGGAGAGGAGAGGAGAGGAGAGGAGAGGAGAGGAGAGACTTACACTTAAGGAGACTTACACTTGAGGCTTACACTAAATCTTTAAGTGTAGTCTGTGACTGCATGCTGGAATTTACCATCACAGACTCTCCAACGCAGTCTCTTCCTATACCATGAGCTCTTTCTTCACCACACTTTTAAGAAACTTCCTTTATATTGCATGCTAAACTGCACTGACTTCAGTTCGACCTAGTTTTACCAAAAGGCTAAACGAACAATAACTTAATTGACAGTCCACCAAAGAGACCACCTCTGAATGAGGTATCAACCTCACTGCTGCTTCTTCTTCCTGCTAACTGGAAGACATTAGAAGTCCTGTGTGCTGTTTTCTGCTTGCTTATTTTTTGTATTTGGCTATATCTTTTCTCAAGATTGCCTCTGACTCTCTCTCTCCAATCCTGGATAGATTTTATTTAAATCAGAAGGAAAACCAAAGTAATAATAATAATAATAATAATACAGTAGAAAAACACAGTAACAATGACCCGTCCCATTTATTCACTTTTCTCAGCTTGCAAATCTTTAAATATACTTCAGAATAGCTAGCAACCTTTTTAAACTAGCTTTGCCTTCTCTTGCCATAAAGCAAAAATGACCTAAAGAATCCTTATCTTATGACTAAGTAAATTGCACACATTAATGAGCTCTGTAATGTACACACATCGCAGACTGGTCATTTTGTCCTGTTTTCTGATCAGGATAATGACTACGTCTTATTTCTGTGACTCTTCTCTGAATGTGTAATATTAAAAATTAAAGAGACATCAATTTCTGTTACATAGCAGGACACTCATCACACACGTGTAAGCTAAATGTTCAGTTGTGAGTATATATCCAGTAATAAATGAGGTCAAACAACACAAGGAACTCACTAACAGACACTTAAAAATCCTTTTTTACATCTAAATTTTGACTGTTCTTGTGCTCATGGATAGCTAAATACAATTTCAGGAATGTGTTATATGGAAACAAAGTATTGATTGCAAGATGTGTTTTGGATGAAGTGTTCTTCGTTCAAAATTTGTCTTAGACCAATTTACCAAAAATTCCTTGAAAAACACATAATTACTAGCATACTCTTCCTTATGGCCAGGGGTCACTGCCAACAGTTCTGCTCGGTAAATTCATGGAAAGATCGGTTTATAAGGTGCTTATTCACTTACTCCAGGTTCTCAATATACCCATAAAATTTCTGTCCAAGATAAGGTTAAGGATTAAAAATGCAGGATATCAAATAATGCAAGTTGCAGGCTTTTACCTTCTTGGCCACTGCACAATATCCAGCCCAAAATACTGCAGGAAATTTCAGTGCAAGGTCTTATAGGAGGTGAAAATCATTTGACTAAAAAACAAAACAAACAAACAAAAAAAAAATCACAAAACCTACACTACAACATGTGTGTCCAATAGTGACACGCTACCTAGGAGGGTGCCTCCAAGTGTCCCATCCATCTGCAAACACCAAGACACATCTACCCATATGGTCTCTTCAGACTCCTTGGAATGATACAAAGGCCAAGCGACACTAGCTACTGATAACTCTTGATGCCTCCTGGGGTATTCTCAGGCTGCTTGTCCTGTGCTGTGTTTGGATGTGTCTTTTGGTACCTTGAAGAAATTGACATTAAGCAGTTTCTCACCCTGCTTTCCTACCTGTCAGATTTTATATCATCACCTTTGTTTCCTGGTCTGGGTGTCCTCCAAAATGGAAGGCAGATGTGTGCTAAGATCTTAATGAAATGTTAACTCAGGTGCCAGAGGTGTCATCAACATGTGCCACTGTTGCATCCCTCCCCCTGCTAGTCTTTCCTTCTGGTGTGTTCACACCCAGACACACACATTCCTTACCCTATTCCTACTAGTCCTATCATTGGTCTTATAGCTTTCTGCAAGATCAGCATCAAGCATTTGAGAAACACTCCTACCTAAGGGGTTTATCTCTGCAAGCTAATGAGATCCCTGCACTTGTCTGGACCCAAAGTCTAAAGAACCACTCTTATGCAGAGGTAGGAGCAAGTGGGAGGCCACTGTCATTATCATTGCTTTTTAACATCCATAAACAGTGAAGAGGGTGAAAGCATCAAGGCATATCATCACTACATTTAATCTAGAAAGCCGTGGTTCTGAATCTTTAGCAAAGGAGAACACTCACAAGTGAGGTTGCGTTGAGATGTTCTCAAGGAGGCAGAATATCTGCACCATCCAGATACCTATATCATTGAGAACCTTGAAAACCAGATTAGAAAGGGCCACATGTTCATAGCTCTTCCCAGATGGTGATATATAAGAGGTCTTCAGAGTCACCTTCAGTCAATTCTAAGCAGAGGTTTCCTCTGCAAAAAACCTGTCTCCCACACACATTCTGTAACTTGAATCTATATTTAATTCATTTTTCCCTTCAGAATATAGGGTATTTAGCCATCTGTGACATGGTTACACCCGCTACCAGATTCCCTTTGCTGCTATGAGTGCTGACAATTCAATAAAGTCTAATTGATGACCTTTTTAAAAGGACCCAGATTAAGAATAATTAGCACACAAATGAGTAACATTCAAGATTCTAGTGATGTAGTGATTTGATCAAATTCAGCATACCTTAGGGGAGATGCACTGAGCAGCAGTATAAATAATGATCAGATTTATTGCAAGGAAAACACACAACAGATCTTTTATATTTATATGCTCACATCCTTTATTAATTGAAGATCAGCCTCAGGAAAAAAAAAAAACAGTATTGTGAGGAAACTGAGAAATCCTTTAATTAATCATGACTTAGAATGTAAAGAAAATACTCATACAGATGAGTGTTGAGGCAGAAAAAATGATATAATACAGAAGGAAAGAGCTATGTCACAGATAATGCAATATGTATGGATACACTCTACACTTAGTAAGAGGTACTTACCAAGAGTTCCCTGCATGGGCATCTGCGTGTCTGTGCACACACTCAAACACGCATATGCTATTAATCACCTATTCCTGTGGAGGGACACGGGTACTTGGACAGAGAGGGAGACTAGCAAGGATAGCTTCCTACATTACCGACCAGAAAGAAAAAAAGAACCAATGAGCCCATACTGACCTTGCTTAGAGCTGACAAGCAGAACAATATAGAATCAAGGGAAAAGGTCTAGCACACCCTAGATACATGTAATGAGAAAGTTTAACAAGAAAAGTGGTGAAATCTTTTTGCCCTGGTGGAGGTTTGGTTTGATGTTGAATGAGAAGTATGCAGCACAGAGGTCATATCAAGCCTGCCTTCTTGTAGTCCTGCAGTCCTACACAAGTACCCTGTGTTGTACCTTCCAAAAATTGAGCCTTTCCAACATGAGTTTGGCAACATTGCCAGCATGATTGTATCTATTCAGGTACATCAGTGGAGCTCTTGACCTTGTGCATTGCAACACAGTCGAATCACAGCAAGCCTCTCCCCCTCCACAGGTGCAGACCAGCAGGAGAAGGAGCGTGCTGTGACTTCCGCCACTTCTCCAGTGCATGGGAATGCAGCACAAGTAGTATCCTGCACATACCAAAACAAAGAAACAGAGGACAGAGGTATCACATAGCATGGAGCTGTCAGTCTGCTGGCCCCAAAATAGAAGTGCTACCTGAAGTGTTAATACAGACCTTGCTGTCAGATATGTACACATTTCATCTCAGTGCCAGAAGACTGCATCCTTGTGACATCCCAGTGGGATGTGAGCGGGGAGAGCTAAACCTCATTTTACAGAAAGAGGATGAGGCACCAGGCAAATTAAGAGACTTGCCTGAGATGGGAGCATCAGCCCACAAAACTTATAACTCCACATCATGTAGTTACTTTACAGTTCTCAGTATTTAGTGTTATACTATAAATTCAGCTGCATTATTAAGATAAATTATTTCAAACAAAACTAGCTGGTCATGATGAAATTCTCATTGAAATATATCACCATGAAAACATATATATCATAGGTGGGCTGTACATCTCAACATAGAAAGTTTGTTCTTACTGATATCAGTTCAGTGGACATACTTGAGTTAGGCCATACTGGCAAGCAAGCCACAGACTGGGCTGCCACATGCACTCTGGTATTGCCTTATTAAAGAATAGCGACATCTACACTCTGGTATTGCCTTACTAAAGAACAGCCTTGTGACATCTGGATGAGTGTCTCCTTGTTGTTTGTGCTGCTGTAATTGTGGCCACTATGGAAACCCCAGAATCTGCAGAGGAGAGCATCTGTCCTTTCAGGGCTTTGGGAAGGAGCTGGGAAAGGCAGCAGCCATGGAAGAGCCACACCATGTCCCAGCTGCAGGGTAGCTGTGTGGATCCAGGCTCTCCTATGTGCTCATTTTTGGTATAACACTGAATTCAGACTGAAGGTTTGAGGTTGAGGGGAGGTAGATAAGAAACTCAGGTGAAATCTCAGCCTCAGGAAGATCATCTAAGAGACCAGAAATGGATTTAACTTCTTCTGGCCTATGCTGAAAACGAGAAGAGATATTTGATCTTAGTTGACATCAACCCTACAAAATAGCATATCTGCAATACGATATCTATAATGAGAGTTCTTTGTGCTGGATAAGCTCTGTGAGGAACATCAGACCAGATGATTTCCTGGAGGTTATGCCTTCCTACATAAATTATTCTGTGAATCTAGGTTACATTCTTTTAAATACAGGAACCTCGGGAATTGAGCTAGTTTTGGACTGTTGCTTGTTTTTGTTTTGTTTTGTTTTGTTCCTTTCTGCAATGGCACAACTTCTATGGTTGATATTTTTAGCATGAAACAGGCTGTAGATGTGTTTCAGATACAGGAATATGTCTTCCAAGATGATCTCTCAAGTTGGTTGAGATGGAAAGCAAGGACAACCTTGTCTCAAGAAGTCTAAAATGTATTCATTTTTGGCTGCATTTCAGACAAGACTTTATATTATTTTACTTATTTTTTTTCTTCTTCTGCAAATTTCTCTCAGCGTTGTCTCTATTACTAAGCAGACATGCTTACTGAAATCTGCCAATTTAGTCCAGCCTATATTTAGATCCAGGAAGTCTTATTTTATTCTGTCTTTAATAATATCTTTTGCAAATGATAAGGAGAACATTCTTGGTTCCATACTACCACAAATCTTTCATTTGTGGTAGCTAATGAAAGTATGAAGCCTATTAGATTACAGAAAAGGGGACTGAAAGTGGCTCTAAATATGGCCCTACCTCCTCTCTGGCAAGTTAATGACGGTATTGCCAATGACCTCCCAACACCTCCTACTCCAAGATTCCCTCTTAAAAGTTATGTTCTGCGGGCCTCATTATAAATGTGAACAATGGTGTACCTTCCTACCAGCTCAAGTATACTACGTGGAGGGGTCACTAATTGAAAATTTATTTTTCTACGTAACATCAGTAAAGTCTCAAAATAGTCTTTAAGTGGAACTTAACTCATGCATAAAATCTTGCTGACAATTTAATAGAGCCTGAGGTGTTCAGTTTTGACAACTCTCAGTTACTATAATACCTGTAATACTCAGGTAAAGCTAAAGCGTGTATGCTAAAGACATACATGAACAAACAGGTCCAGAGCAAAATAGGGAAGAGGAAAGTCAATAATACTACTAACCTTGGCATATAAATGTCCATAAGTACAACACCACATTAATACAGCCTTCACACCACGCATGAACCTGACTCAAGTAGAATTAGCTTGAGTGATTTGAATGCACAGAAAAACTTATATCAGAACCTGGAGTAACCAGCTCACAAAGAATTGAGACTAGACTATTCAAAGGAAGTTATCTACCAGTTGATGTACCTGGGAAATGTCCCTTCTCCAAATAAGCATATTTCTATTTCTAGGTTCAAAGACCTGAGAGGATATCTAAGTTCCAAGCCTGGGACCAAATACAAGTCACACAACCACCACACATGCAAAATTTAACTTCCTTGGTATCTGCACAAGAAAGGGTTTCATAGTGATGCAAAAGGAAGAATCCCAGTTACATAGCAAGGTGAACAATTCCTTACTTGCAAACACAGCCTCATAGCCTTTAAGAAAGTGCTTCCTGAGTTTTCTTTACATGGGTATCATTGCAAAGGCAAGTGCATACAGAAGGGATTCTGCTCTTTGAGTGTCATTTTGAGGTAGCATTGCACTGCAATGCAGTGTGCAAATGCTGCAGTTACATTTCAGTTAGATAGCATTGATCAGTCCTTTAAAACAGTGTTTTTTCCTATCATAATCTTCACACAAATCAACACCCAAAGACTAAGATTTCTGGCATTACAGCCTTAAAAGAAGCTCCCATTTCTCACTATATATTTCAAGGCTATGTTTTGAGATGCATGTGGCTCACACAGTAAACATAACAAGAAGATGCTGAGAGATTGTTGCAGTCTATCTAGGATGCTCCCATAAATAACAAACCAGTTCAAAATCATGCCAATAAAACCTTGTGAAAGTACCATCCAGTTTGTCCCATGTTTATCATTAAAAGGGAACAAGCATATTTATAAAGTGTCATTTTCAGACTGTGTAGCTTCATCAAAAATATGAAGAGAAAAAGAACAAAGCACTTCTTAAAGCAGCTTACAGCAGATACTTTCCAAAAGGCTTTTTTATGGCTTTGGGGGCTTGCTTCTACACAATCATAGGGTCAGCTCACAGAAACCAATATTCTGGGTTAGCTGTTTGAACAGAAGGCAGCCTTGTCTATCTCCATAATCATTCATATAGGTATGGGCTGATGAGTGACTCTTCTCCCTGTTTCAGAGGATATACAGGTAGAAGAGAGTAGAAGAAACAAGATTAGTTTGATAAGTGTACAGGAATTTTTATATAGGAAAAGGCTTTTTCAGAGGTAGTTTAGGGATTTGGGGGGAAATGTATGTCTGTATATATATGCATGCAATTCTTGCTTATTTAGTTCATCTGAGTTTTTCTCTTGACTGAGGTGTATGAATTAC
The DNA here is from genome assembly GCF_964034855.1 of Anser brachyrhynchus. Lineage (NCBI taxonomy): Eukaryota > Metazoa > Chordata > Aves > Anseriformes > Anatidae > Anser > Anser brachyrhynchus. The sequence continues at coordinate 46,593,688 of NC_137697.1, forward strand.
TGTAAAAATGTTAAAGTAGGAGTGATCTCAAGAGGACATCTGTTCCACATCACTGACAGATGTCTGTCTGACCCATTTTAAGGATTTGAAACAAGGATTCCAGAATATCCTTAGAAACCTTGTTCCAGTGCTGTTCCAACCCCATAGCCAGAGAATCTGTTTGAATAATGCCTAATTGGAGTATTTCTTGCTTCAACTTACTCCATCCATTTCTTTTCACAACAATTTTAGACAGGGAGAACAGGTAAGTGTCCTTTTCTTTATAACATTTCAGTAACGTCTGTGCATACTTAATCTACATTATGCCTATTTCCTTTCCTAGACAAAAGAAATCAGCTATTTTAGTTTTTCCTTACAGAAGATGTTTTCTAAGCATTGCTCTTTCTCCTTTTAAAATGAGAAGGATTTCCAAATGGTCTATACTTTAAAAATGTATACTTTAAAATGTACCATCACCACTGGACATAGACATATCATTCGTAGGTCAGGCCTCACTGTCCAAAGAAGAACAAAGTACTTACTTCCCAGTTATTCACAATATTACTATTAATTCATCCCAATATGTAATTTACTCTTCACACAACTTCACTTTTTGGGATTTCTTTTTGTTTGTATTATGTGCTAAGCCCCTTTTCTGAAAACTGTTTCTAAACTAGTTGTTTTCCATTTAATATTTGTGCATTTGATTTTTCCTTCCTAAGAAGTAATACTTTGCACTTGTCCTTATTGAATTTCATCTTATCAATTTTCCACCCTTTCTTCAATTTATTGAGCTCATCTTGTATTCAAATCTCATTCTCTAAAATGTTTGTAGCCCCTCCTACTTCAGTATCATCTGCAATTTTTAAAAGTTTTCTACATATTCCATCATCAAAGATGAAAATATTGAATAACATTGGACTTAAGACAGACCTCCATGGTATATTATTTGGTATGTTTTCCCTGTTTGACAATAAACCATTGATAACTGCTTTACCAATAAGTCCAATTTTTCAAACAGTTTTGCACCCATCACATAATAACTTCATCTAAACCATATTCCTCCGATTTACTTATGAAAATGTCAGGTGGATGTGTGTCAAAACCCTCACTGAAGTCAAGATCTATCACATCTGCTGCTTCCCCATTATCCACTGGGCCAGTTATACTGTCAAAGAAGGAAATTAGATTGCTTTGATGTGATTTGTTCTTGACAAACCCATGCTGGCTGTTTCTTATCACCTTATTTTCCTCTAGGTGTTTACAAATTGATTGTTCAATAATTTGCTCCTGCATTTTTCTCAGTATCAAAGTCAAGCTGACTGGCCTATAATTCCCTGGGTCTTCCTGTTTCCCCTATTTAAAGATAGGTAGTGTGTTTGCTTTTCTCCCATCCTCTGGGACCTCACCCATCCTGCAGGAGCTCTCGGAGATAATTGCTAATAGTTCAGAGATCACTTCAGACAGTTCCTGAAGTACTCCAGGGTGAATTTCATCAGGCCCTGCTGACTTGAATGTAGCTAACTTATCTGAATATTCTTTAACCTGTGCACTTTTTTCCTGTGAATTAAACAACTTTCTGCCCAGCATGTGCTACACAGTTGTTAAGCTTTAAGGAAATATTCCTAATACTATAGTTTTAATTTACTTTGACTGGCAAAATAGTTATCCTTCACTACGTAATGTCAATAAAATGAGTGGCTATATCCAGTCCTGGATTATGCTCAGGAGGAAAAGCATACCTAAATCCTAACCTGTGAAATTTCAGAAAGTGCCTGATACTCTGCCTATGGAGACCAATTCACAAGCACCCCAGTTAGACTTCAGCACTCTCTCATATCACCAAAGCTTGTTTTATGGCAGGGCTGAGGCAAGTCTAATTGCAGAAGCTCAGAACTTCAGCAGGTGCTTCTCACTTCTTCTGAGTGAAATTCAGACATCAGACATTTCTTCACCTATTTTCCCAAACCTGGAAGCATTTCCAAAACATGCAAGCCACTTATACAGTCAAGTTACATATAAAATGCAGCAGGGCCATCTAGCAAAAGATAAAACAAGAATATATTGATCAAGAATTACAGATATGAGCTATGCTGTAGCTCTTCATCAGATAAGGTTTCTTCAAACTAGGTTTAGCTACAGAATGACCCTCAGCTATTGTCCTTCTGTTTCATGAGCTCTGCTCATGTTTATAAAGTAGTCCTCCCCTCTATCTCTCAAATGCACAGTTGACATACTTGCTGTACTTGCAATTAGGGCAGGAGAAGCCCATTGTTCATGTTTTCCCCTCTGTCTTTTCTACACAAGTATTTCTCACTGGGGACCTAAAAGACAAAATATTGATTTTTTTTTTCTTCTTCTTCTATTTTTTTTTCTAAATGACTTGTTCTTTTTTATTATGTTATACTGGTGGTTTTCATTTCTTACTGCCTACTTTGATGTAGCAACCTAAAGACAGCCAAAGATGAAGTTCTAACCCTAAGGCCTTGAAACAAAAGATACAGCATCTTCTCTCTGTCCCTCAGAAATGGGAACAAGATGGCTTAGTTGAAAGAAATCTGCAGCAAGAAGGGTGTGAAGAAACCATTCATTTTCCTTACCTGTCGATTAACACAAAGGATGCTCCTTGGACACTGGAATGGCCTTTCTCACAATCAAGAATCCATCTTTCGGTCTATTCATAGTCCACAAAAGTTTCCCAACTCTGACCCCTCAGTGAGCTTTGTGGCCGTTATTGCTTGTCAATACTGGGGGAGCCTTGGAGAAGACCCCAGGAAGCACAAGATCAGGCTGGCACCTGGTGATCAAATGAAAGAACTTTGGGCAAGCGCAGTTCATGAGCATGCAAGCATACCATCTGTGACTAAAGAGGCAATTCCTTGAAAAATTCTATTCTCCCACTTCTATTATAGTCAACTATCACTAACTTAATAAATTCTGACTGAAAAGTATTTCAAGATATTTAATTTCAAGAAAGAAATTAGAAAAGTTGTAAAAACTGCAGAAATAACCACTGATAACACCAGGTTTGTCAGTGCTTTAGCCAGTAGTCATGAATCGGGTCAGACTGGACCTCAGGTAGTCTGAGAGCCACCCCACTCAAAGCAAGTGCTGGCAGGAGCAGACTATTGCCCAGGAAGGGGAATCTCTCTGGGCAACTGGTTCCTGAGCCAGGCCAGGTCCCAGGGGTTACATGTGTCCTCTGTGCCATGTTGCAGCAAGCGTCCCCACATCCTGCCATTGTGCACCACCAGTCCTTCTTGCTCATGGGGCTTTCTGCCTATTGGCAGTGCCCACTCTGACACAGGGTGTGGCATTTGCTTTTGCTGAACTCTATGAGGCTCCCATCCCCCCTGTTCTTCAGCTGTCAATTACTACAGGTCAGTTGCTGCTTCTACACTGGGGTCAGCCTGCAGTCATTGTTCAGAGAGACAGGAATATAAGACAAGAGACCTTGGGCCAATATCCCATTAAAAGAGAACAAGGCAGAAAATGAGCAGGATAATAGGGTAAATGCCAATCGAGATACAGAGATTCATCAGGAGTTAGTACACAGTGCAGTAGCACACAACTGCCAGACCTCTAGTCTTTCCAGTCACTGACATGATACCACCAGAGCGACTGACAGTAACAAAAGCTTTTCCAAGGAAACTTGGCAGGGAGAGACCAGCTTCAATGGTGTTAAACTCTTCTCTCATTCCCACAATGATCCATCCAGACTAGGAAAGACAAATAAGAAAGCCCAGAAGAAAACAGTCTAAAGCATACTGTAGAGAGAGGCCTCATTTTTCTTAACTGTCAGACACTTGTTCCAGAAAGGAATAAAAAATGTTAATTGCAGCCAAAAATCACAGACATCAACCAACAGTAAGCTCTGAAGATGCTTTTTCATGAGGGAAACTGGGATGGGCAAGTGTAGAGGAACACATTCATATCTGGATCCATATCTAAGGTTCCTTTCCATTTACGAGGAGTGAGGGTTGGAAGCTGAGCTGCAGCTGAGGCCAAGCACAGCTCCAGCAGAACTGGGAACTGAGGAAAATAAAGAAATTGTGTTCAACTTCAGCACATATTAGTGATAAATATAATGATTCATGCACTCTAGAAGCAGAGAAATCATGCTTATTGCAACACACAAAAAAGCACAATTCAACAAAAATATGTTCTGCCATAAAAACAGAAATTAGCTGCAAAAAGAGGTTTCCATTAATTACTCTGAAATAAGCATAGGCAATTCACAGACTGGAAGATCATTATCTCTATCTGTTTTCTATGACCAGAGTGGGCTCAATGTTTTCTGAAACAATGGGACTTGTAGTTCATAGCAAGAGACCCTCTGGTCCTTGTTTACGAGCACCTCACCTTCTTCTCTGCAATTCCTAGTGTATTCTCTGAAAGATAATGACAGCAGAAGGCCTAAAAATACACACCAGCAGCAGATGTGCCCCATGTGATTGGCAGAGAGGATTCCAACAACATCAGCATGTTGCTGATTTTGATTTGGTTCCAGAGGTGAAATTGTACTCTTCTTGCATTGATCAAGACCTACCAAAACAGTTCATCTTCGGTGCGTGCTGATTAACCCCTTCTTCAGTAATGTAGAGTAAGGTGGCAGAAGGAAGGAAATGTCCATCTCATTCATGTATGCCCAAGGCACAGTTTAAAGCCAAGTTCCCTTTTTGCGAGTTAGGCTGAAGTTTTCCTGTTGTGGTAGTGTTCCCTCTAAAAGGTGCCATGAGGTACATTGGATATGCAGCTGCATACTCGAGAGGTGAAAGGCTGTCTTCACTGGCTGCAGTAAAAAGCTTCAGGTAGGATGGGATAGCCAGGGATTCATTTCTTCATATTTAGTTTGTTATGTTTCTGCAGTTTCCCTGTCAAACTGAAAGCCAAGGGAGATCTTATATATGTCCTTGGTTCTCTCTAAGACAGTTCTTCTCTTTAACCTGGCCTGGAGTGAGACCGATACAGGTCTTCCCTCTGCTGATGTAGGATGTATCTCATCTCCTAATTCAACAGAATTTCAATCAATGTTAATTCAACTGCTATATTGAAACCTCCGATCTGGCAGATTTTTTTTTCTTTAACTATCTTTTCTTCCTTCTCTTCATTTCACTTGGGGAGAACAACCAAAACCTAAATTACTTCTGTTTACAAAGGTCTATTTCAAGGTATATTTTTCAATGTATCCCTTAGCCATGGTCTGGAATCCTGCATATGAAGGTGTAGTGGCTGTATGAACCAAAAGGAACATCTTGTTTGCTGTTCACCTCTGAGAGAAAGACTGCCTCAGTAAAAAAGCACTGAAGACCAGGGAGATTCATTTCATATAGAAACATCATACGAACAATAGAAAAACTCTGACTTTATTCCAGAGAGTCAAATCATAAAATCTGGCCTGAAGAATTTAATGGCTGGCTGGAAAACCAAACTCACTCCTCCCTCCAGTTCCTCTGATGCTGGCAAGGAGCACATCTTTCTTTGGTCAGGAGGAATGCAAGTTTGGCAGGCCAGGTGGTGACATGACCTTTATCAAAATGAGAAGTTAGCAAGAGTGGCTACTTCCTCTGTTTATGCAGCAAAATTGGCCCTCACCAAAGATGTCAGTCAGGTGCCAGGCTTTTCTCTCACTCTTCCTTCATGTTTTTTAGCAGTCTTCAAGCTCATTTCTTTGTTCTTTCAACATAGAAGGTGATCTGTGTTGGGCAGCCAGTAACACAAATTTATGAACTATCTGAAAAAGCCCAAAGAGCATCAAGCAGACTCTCTGTTTATTTGGGTTATTTTTAAGGGTACAGCCAGGGTATTGGAAGCAGGTGGTCAGAACCCCAGCTGATGTAAAGTAGCACTGCTTTACTGTCTTTAGCACAATGGGATTACTTCTGATAACTTTTTTACTTACTGCTGCTGTAATTCAGCTGCTGGAGAAACAGCAGCAGAAGATGTGACCTACCTATTACTTCGTGCATGTTAAATAAGAACTACATTATTCCATCCAGTGGAGTCCGGGTAGTGCTGATTTTCTGGGGTGTCATTATAAACAAGAAGATGCTGAAGGGACTCTTAAAAATGCTATCTGAACTACAGTGGGACAGGATTTGAAACAAAAGAGATCTGAAAGTGCCAAACTGTGTCTGCAAAATGCAAGCTTGCACTTGTGCACTCAGCTGTTCTGAGGACATGCAAAGGGCAGGCCATGTTTGCGTACGTTTTAAATGCATTCCTGGCACATAAATACTCTTGTTATGAGCTACAACTAGCAAAGGGAAACAAAATTAGAAAACAATTAGAACTACTTTTGATGTCTTTCCCTTCCTTTCAACCTTCCCTCAGTTTCTCAGCCGGGTTCATTGTTCACACTGAGACGGTAAGTATACACACAAGTACAGATGAGCAGTATGTACATCCCCTTTGATATATTTACTTATTTATATATGCCTTTGGATCCCATTGCATTTTTCACACGTGTAGCATCAACAATGCCTGTATCCTGCTCCAACTCCAGCTCAGGTAGTTGTATCCTGCCTTGCTAATGACCTCCCCAGAGTTTCATTTGGATATAGGTTTTCTTTCTTAGCTTTCTGTCCTAAACAGTTTCTCTTCTTCTGATGCAAAACTGGTACCTACAACACGTCATTTGAGCATTGCCAACATAAGATTAGTCTTTTATGTTTATAGTCTTCTTTTTTAAAACACCTCTCTGTGCCATTATACATTTGAGGGAATTTCTAGGTAAAATGAGTTATTCATAAATATAAGCCTCCAAATTCACATTTGGTTTAAGTGTAAAGTCCCCCATATTTGCACCTAGCAAAGTTAATCCTGGGAGAAAAAGAGGGAAAATATCTTACATGATTTCTTCATCATGTAAGTAGACATCACCTGTTCACCTCAAAACTACACTCTGAAGATGAGATTAGTGCCTGAGAATCATCTTCAGACACTGTAAAAATACAATGTATTTTAACAAAAAATATTACTTTTACTTGAAGAGGGTCTCATCTATTTTCTCCCTCTCCGTCTTTTCCCCGGATAATCTGAAACTACTTCTGATTCTCTGACTCAGGCTCAGTCGAACCAAATCTGGTAGGAGAAGACCTGTTAAATAGACTTTGCACGACTTGCACTTCAGGGTAGCTAAATAAAGGTGCAAGGGTTTGGCTACTCATAGTTATTTCCATGGCTATGGGGTTCCTCACTAAGGAACCACCACTAAGGCCAGTTTACTGCTGTTTGGATGGCCACATTCCCTTCTATGTCTTAAGGCACAGTGTATGTAACCTCCTTTCATGCCATGCCTTGGACCAATCTCAAGTTTGAATGACTCCACACGACCTACAGAGGGTAAATCTCTTTCTGTTTACTTAAACACATGCTGCCTGGTAGAAAGCTCTCCTGTGGCAGAGGGAAACAATTCTGGATTCCATCCTGGAAAGCAGTGGAAAAAAGATGATTATATTCACCTTTGATTGCTGCCACTAGCTACTGTAATTCCCTACCACAGAGTGAAGATAAATGCAGGCTTGGTGCACAAGTTCCTGAAGGCCACTCTCTTGTTTCTGTCATGCAGGAAGCCAGACAGCATTTGCCTTGCAATTTGTGATGGTGTTCCACAACACATTTTAACCCTCACTCCCCTTTGATGACTTCTCTTCGAAGAAAAGAAAAAAGCAAGACACAAGTGGTGGGTTACGAATGACAGATCACCCAGGCAAGGGTTCTTCATAGAAGAATCAGATAAAAAGATGGAAGTGAGCTGGATAATATTCAGGTCCTCCTTTCTGCCCTGTTGTTTGATGTAAGATAGAGACAAAACTTCAAGCCAAGAAGTTAAGGAGAAAGAAAAGTGTTGTTTTTAATGAACGGGTGGACACTGCTTGTGGAGGCCACCTGCACATCATTTTTAGGTTTTCTGCAACAGTAATGCCTTGACGGCTGTAAACAATGTTCTTGGCTATGTTAACAACAAAGAGCAGAGTGAACTTTGTTAAAAACTCCATGCTTTAAGGAAACTTTTATCAAATACTTTTTTCTTTTTTTTCAATAATGTGAGAAGTGAAAAAAATAAAAAAATAAAAATCATCACTTTTTTCCTTCAGCTTTTTTTCAACCAGTTCTCAAAATAGCTTTACAAGACTGGTAGGCAGACCTCAGTATTTATTGTGTATATGGACAGCTCACATGGATTAGGAAGAATATGTTCTGTCTTGTGTCACAGTTTGATACAATTGCTTAACTGCATTTTGGATATTTCACTCTGCATGTATTAATTTGCAGTTGGACTGTGTCAAAATCAGAATGAGAATAATCAGTACTCTGATCTAGTGTGGCTACACTACTCCTGTAAGTTTTTGTAAGATATTGAACCTTGCAAAGCAATGGGACTTTAAAACTCATTCCAAGAATCACATCCATTCCTAAGCACCAAGAACCCACCAAATAACAAAGAAATCCTCTTGAAGTAATGACAAGCTTGGTAACTAACCACAATGAATTGAGACTGAGGGAAGGAAATGTGGACTCTTCCTACACATAGAGACAATTTGACAGATAATTACTCCTGTGAGTCATTCTTGAAGTAGACTTCCTCTGATAAGAAACAAATTGCCATCATTCCTTTTGTTCCTTCCTTAGTCTCATGAAAAAAACTGCTGCAGGATGGGTGGCCTCTATGGTCACCAGTTTGATAAGCAAAGAGGCAGAGCCTAGCACTCTTAGGTTTATAGGTACTCAGCTACCATAGTTAAATGTTTTTAAGAGTACATTTCTAACCACCCTGAAATTACAGGACTTCCTTCAAAGAGGAAGAGGGAAAGAGGCCCACAGGAAACTCCTCTGTCCTCCAAAACACTCCCCACCAGTTCTGTTTCCACACCAGAATAACCGATGTCTCCAGGATAGGAGAGATTCTGCTCAAGAGACAGATGGCATTTCTCTGCATTTTCACCGTTCGTGCTCTCTGATTCATTACGTGTCCCTAGTGGAAGAGGCGAAATACATGAAACTTGAAAAGTGCTGGGATTAATCCAAACACACACAATCATACTCCACTCTGTATATAATGGAAAATGTTACTGTACATCTCTGAAACATTGTGTTTGTCATGAACCTGGTCAAGCTCTCTTTACAGACCATGCAGAGACTCCTACTGGGGATTCACTGGGGTTGCTGGATTCAGACCCATGAGAATCAGATAAAAAATATAATAATAAAAAAAAAAATTAACTGTTTACCATAATTGCTAGTTGGATTGCAATGATTTTATAAATCTTTTTGTTATCACAGTCAATGCACTTTCCTCCAAGGAGAGTCAGGATTACATATGGCTCACGGTAAGGAGAAAGATTCCAATATCGTCTACTGTTTTAACCAAACACTTCCCAGTTCTCAGTCACTAGTCTGACAGTAGGAGGCAGGCACCCAGTCAGTGAGGATGACCATCATGTTAGGGATGCAAAGCACTTAATAAAAGGAAGACTTGCATCTCTGAAGTGCACAAAGGCACTAACATTTGATTACCTGAAAAGACACTCCAGGGAGAAATTCATGACCACAGAAAATAGTTTCCAAATTAAATATGGTACAATGCACTAGATGCAAACTGTGTAAAATGGATTCTTATAAAAGAACATCAAATGGTGAATTTAACAATAGTGTGAAATTGGTTCTGAATCTCCTTTACTTCTGTTTTATTTAAAAGATTTACACCCAAGAAAAAGAAGCCAAAGCTACCATCAGTTGGAGCAGGGCTGTCTTTATGTCTGTTTTTCATTGCTGCAAACTATTGATCAAGATACTGTCAAAGAAGTCACAGACAGAAGGGAGAAAGGACACCAGTTGTACTGTTTCCACGTTTCAGTAAAAACACAGGGTTACAGGGAGGAACAAAAATTGTTCAAAGGTCTGTAGTAAACCCTGAACAAAATAAATAAATAAATAAATAAATAAATAAATAAATCTTATGGGACTGTACAGTACATTTACTCTACACAGTCACTCAAGGCTGATTCGAGTACTGCATATAGCAAGACATACAACTTTACAGCAAGGCTACTGTCTTGCGAGGTAAGTCCTTCAAATCACTGCCTTGTTGCTCCCAACTCAAGAGCAAGAGGCAGAGATTATGATGAGGGGAGAGAGGTACACAAATAATCACAGACCTTATTCAGAGCATCAAACATTCTGACCTTGAACTGAAATCCCACCAGACTCACCAGGAGCCTGTTTTCAGTGGGCTTTGGATCTGCCACTAATCCAGTAAATTTTAGGATGGGATTGCCTCTCTCCAGATATGCTCTTAACAGATAACTTTTTCTTTTCATCACAAAGGAACAGATGAAAAATAGCTTTCAAACAGTTTTCTTGGAGGTAAAGAGATAGAATATGTGTCCTGAAATAAGTTAAATAAAATATTACCATCCCTCACTTTTATTTATTATGAGAACATATCTTCAAACCCTAATATTAACCTTTGCACAACTGAAATGATCAAGAAAGAAGGCAGCTTGTCCAGCAGTTGCCAGTATTACCTGATATCACTACTGGTGATCTCTACTGGAAACCCTCAGTGGAGTCAGCCTTCACCAGAGGGTCATTCTCCCTCTTCCTGGAATGAAAGAAGAGAGAGAATCTTAGTTGTTAGAGTCAACTGCCTAACCTTACCTTTATATCCTTTGTCCTAAGGGTGGAATCAGATGAAGAGAACCTAAAACAACTTCTTCAGGCAGAGCTTATGCCTTATTTTATGTGGGGTTGATCTGCTTGATCCCCTTTCTACTCATTCCATTCCACAACCATTCACCCATTATCTTCTTAGAATATGCAATGCTGCTAAGTAACTATGGAGTAGGGATATATTCTTCATCTCCTTGCATGGCTCCTCTGGAATCAAGCATAACCTGTAATTTCCAGATGATCTTATTAGAGTCAACTTAATTTAGTGAGGAACCACAGTTTAGACACATGAAAAAATATGACTAACATGAGGCAGAGAGTGAGCAGGCTCCATAAACAAAATACAAACAACCACATTCACAAATGCAATCCAATGTGTGTGTATCAGAAAATACCTGCTGTGTCTGCATGTTGCTAATTTTTCTACTGACTAGCCCAGAAGAAAAGATTACGAGGCAAAATGAAAAAGAGATTAAAACTTTCCATAAGATGATAACATTTCAGTACTTTAGCAAACATTTTAGAGGTACCTGGCGGAGTTGGTGTAACATGAACACTCCTCCAGCCTGGTCTAACCCCCTGTTGAAGCCATCAGAACCCTGCCCATTCATTTATGTGAACATAATTCAGGCCCGATGTGTGTGCATGATCAACACTGTCTCCCAACCTGATGTGTTTATTTGCATACTTAAAAAGAACAATCAGACGGATGGAAATAGTACCAATGTCACATTCTCAGTCAAGCTCTAAAAGCAGAATCTTGTAGGCATGAATTTGCATGGAGCGAGAGGCAGAGCTGCTTCTGAACCTGTTGAAGGACTTGGTGCCCCATCACTGAGGCTGCTGGTGTGCTACTTGTTCCCACTCCCCTGCCAAACCACACAAGTGTCACACAGGGTGTTTAACCAGCATCACCACTTCCACCATCACCAGTCCCCACAAAGGTTATTTTATACAGATGCTCCTGTTTGGAGGTGGGAGGTGGATCACGTATGTGTGTGTGCACATGTCCAATGACAGCTGAACTGAAGAGGGGTGTCAGGATGCAAAAAACACTGAAGAACGCTGGAGGGCAAGTAAGGGAGGAGTAAGAAAGCAAGAAAAGACATTCTCTCAAATGCACTGGATACTTTATCCCGATTAATAGTTCAGCCAGACATCACACCAGGGCGGCAGTATGGGCTGACACAAACCATTGCATTATAAGCAGAACATGGTGTATTTGGGAATAGTTAGGGCTTTCCACTGCAGTTGAAGCAGCTTGTCCAGGAAAACCTATCCATTGGATCCTGCCTACATAGCACCAGCGCTGTCATTCCCCACCTGTGCTACAGAGCTACTTGTGTATATTCATGAGCAGTGGTCTTATTACTAAGAATACACCTAATGTGTATTTCAGTGTAGCAGGAGACAAGTTACAACAGCCCTATTAAAGGAAATCGCAGAGATCACAGAATTGACACATTCTGTTTAAAGGCAGCCACACTTACACTTGATTGCACAACTAGAGACAAGTTTGTTATATACCTCATCTTTCAT
>NC_137697.1:46606079-46627433 GCF_964034855.1 Anser brachyrhynchus
AGAGAAGAGAAGAGAAGAGAAGAGAAGAGAAGAGAAGAGAAGAGAAGAGAAGAGAAGAGAAGAAGAAGAAAGAAAAGAAAAGAAAAGAAAAGAAAAGAAAAGAAAAGAAAAGAAAAGAAAAGAAAAGAAAAGAAAAGAAAAGAAAAGAAAAGAAAAGAAAAGAAAAGAAAAGAAAAGAAAAGAAAAGAAAAGAAAAGAAAAGAAAAGAAAAGAAAAGAAAAGAAAAGAAAAGAAAAGAAAAGAAAAGAAAAGAAAAGAAAAGAAAAGAAAAGAAAAGAAAAGAAAAGAAAAGAAAAGAAAAGAAAAGAAAAGAAAAGAAAAGAAAAGAAAAGAAAAGAAAGAAAGAAAAGAAAAGAAAAGAAAAGAAAAGAAAAGAAAAGAAAGAAAAGAAAAGAAAAGAAAAGAAAAGAAAAGAAAAGAAAAGAAAAGAAAAGAAAAGAAAAGAAAAGAAAAGAAAAGAAAAGAAAAGAAAAGAAAAGAAAAGAAAAGAAAAGAAAAGAAAAGAAAAGAAAAGAAAAGAAAAGAAAAGAAAAGAAAAGAAAAGAAAAGAAAAGAAAAGAAAAGAAAAGAAAAGAAAAGAAAAAGAAAAGAAAAGAAAAGAAAAGAAAAGAAGAAAAGAGAAATTGAAAGTTGTAGAAGCATCCTTGGATATTTCCACATGATGGCTGTGTTTAGGAGAAATGGCTTATGGACTCGAAAGTGAATTATATAAGGAATTTATGTGTTCTTTGGAGGAAAAAAAAGACAAAGAGACATAATAAAAAAGGAACACAGACTGGAGCATGTTAATGTCAGCAGTAGAGACAGCCTGGGAAACTATTTTAGGAGATCAAGAGGAAAAATATTTAGAAAAGCATGAGTTGATTAAGAACAGGCAATGTGAGTATCTAGAAAAGGAGATCAAGTCTCACTTGTTGGAATTCACCAGGAATGATGCCTCTCAGGTCCAACAACATTGCACATTTGGAGCAGCAGTGAGGCCTGCTGTCATCTCCACAGAAACTCTTACACACCCTGGACCAGTTTATAGCTTCTTGTTGTCTGTGCAGAACCTGAGACTTCCCAGCTCCTGCAGGAAGGAAATCACACAGTAAAGAGCTTGATTCTGTGGCTAGAAAATTCCCTCCGAATTAAACCCAGAGAGCAAGAGGAATCTGCTTCAGAATGCCTTAATGTTCTTTGATGCACAGCCAAAGATCATTCTCCTCTTCATATTTCCAGCAGATTTAGTCCTAGTCTGCTCAGTTCTGCATTTTTCACATAAGTGGTCCTGTCAATGAAGGAAGGGCTGTGACTCTTGCTGTTCACACAGTGGCTAGCACAACTGCAGAAGGACAGTATCTGTCATGTGAGGAAAGAAAGTATATGCTTCATTGGCCTGCTAGCAGACATGCAAGTAGTTTATTGGTAAAAAGAAAGGCCATCTCATCCTTCTTAGATGAGGGTGAGCCATGAAAATCAATTTCAGCTCCATTTATTTCAATTCCATTATGTCCAGTTAGGGAGTAAGGACATGGCAAGTCACTGGCACAGGTAGACTGGAATTGTGAATACGAGTGAAGTAACACAGTTGTGGATCTTGCTAGGTGAGAAGACCAGGAAGGAAGAAGACAGAATATAGAAGATGGAAGAAGATAGGATAGAAGACTGGCCTCGGTCATTTAAAATCTCAGTCTTACAAGCTGAGAGCACAGGACAATTTGGGGATCACTACAAGATGATATTTCTCAGTATTTTCCTGTGCTGAAAGAGATAGAAGTCAGAATGGCAGCACTGGAGCAGACTCCAATGTCCACAATCACAAGCTATTAAAAATGATAAGAGAGTTTGTAAAAAAAAAAAAAAAATGCAGTTCAGAAAAGCTTACCCTTTTGGTGAACAGGAGGCTGGCAAGAAAAAATACATCTCTGTTCAGTAATGGGAACCATGAGAAAGAAAGGTCACCACAATCTAGATCATAGAATCATAGAATCGTAGAATCGTAGAATCGTAGAATCGTAGAATCATGGAATGGTTTGGGTGGGAAGGGACCATAAAGACCATCTAATTCCAACTCCCCGCCATGGGCAGGGACACCTTCCACTAGATCAGGTTGCCCAAATCCCATCCAGTCTGTCCTTGAACACTTCCAGGGACAGAGCATCCACAGCTTCTCCGGGAAACCTGAGCCAGTGCCTTGCCACCCTCTCAGTAAGGGAATTCTTCCTAATGTCTAATCTAAATCTATCTTTTTTAGTTTAAAACCATTAAACCTTGTCTTATCACTACACCTGCTGACAATGAGTCCCTCCTCAGCTTTCCCATAGGTCCCCTTTAGGTACTCAAAGGCCGCTGTAAGGTCTGCCCGGAGTCTTCTCTTCTCCAGGATGAACAACCCCAACTCCCTCAGCCTGTCTTCATAGGAGGGGTGCTCCAGACCTTTGATCATCCTCATGGCCCTCCTCTGGACTTGTTCGAAATACGAATACGTCCATGTCCTTCTTGTGCTGTGGGCCCCAGAGCTGAACTCAGTGCTCCAGGTGGGGTCTCATGAGAGCAGAGCAGAGGGGGACAATCACCTCCCCAGCCCTTCTGGCCACACTGCTTTTGATGCAGGCAGGATACGGTTGGCTTTCTGGGCTGCAAGCGCACAGTGCTGGCTCATTTTGAGCTTCCCGTTGGATGTTGGCATCCCTCCCCTCCAGCGTGTCATCCCTTCCTACACAGCTTGGTGCCATCGGCAAACCTGCTGAGGGTGCACTCGATCCCCCTGCCCATGTCACCACAAAGATGTTAAACAGCGCCGGTTCCAGTACTGACCCCTGAGGAACACCACTCATTATTGATCCGCACCTGGACATTGAGCTGTTGACCACAACTCTTTGAGTGTGACCATCCAGCCAATTCTAATCCACCAAGTGGTCCATCCATCACATCCACATCTCTCCAACTTAGAGGCAGGGATGTTGTGGGAGACAGTGACAAATGCTTTGCACAAGTCCAGGCAGATGATGTCAGTTGCTATTCCCCTATCCAACAATGCTGTAACCCCATCGTAGAAGGCCACCAGATTTGTCAGGCACAATCTGCCTCTAGTGAAGTGAAGCTGTGCCCTTAGTGAAGTTAGCTGTCCCCAGTCACCTCCTTGTTTTCCATGTGCCTTAGCATAGTTTCCAGGAGGATCTGTTCCATGATTGTGCCAGGCACAGAGGTGAGACTGAATGGCCTGTACTCCCCAGTTCCTCCTTTTTTCCCTTGCTAAAAGTGGGGGTTATGTTTCCCTCCTCCAGTCAGTGGGAACTTCACCAGACTGCCACAGCTTCTCAGATATGATAGACAGTGGCTTAGCAATATGATGTATACTGGGTTAGCAGATAATAGATAATCCTGCTCAGTAAATCTCATCTTCTTTTCAAATGCTGGTACTAATAGGTGTCCAGCAGCAGTGGTCATATCAGGACACTGAAGATGGTGCAGGAGGAGTAGCACAGCTGGAATCAGCCACTCACTTTTATAAGGGATGACTCAATGGTGTACGTCAGCAAGGAGTCTCCTGAAGTTCTCCTGGGCCAACTGCATCCAGAGCACAAGCACAGAGAAAACATGGTCTATCCAGACTCTTAACCTGTCATTTTAGGGGGAAGTGCAATATTACATCCAGGAACTACAGCCTTTCCTTTCAAACATCCTGTTTGTACTCAATACGAAGCATTTCTGCAGGAATCCTCTTTAAGCCACTCATTATTTTGTAGCCCTCTATCCTGTGTTCCTCTTATCTCCCCTTTTCTCAGACCATCAGTCCTGACCTTTTCATCATGCCAATCCACTGATGGCTTTTCTTAAGTCCTTTTAAAATGAATGCATCAGACTCCCAGCAGCTGGAATATGTTTGCATTTGAGAAGAACTTTTCAGGCCACCCGAATCAGGCAAGAACGGTGCACACTTCTTGGAGATGAAAAGGATTAGGAAACAGAGGGCCTGATGCTGCTGTGATTCAGTGGGTCTCTTGTGTGCAGAAGGAGGGGGGAGAGATGGTGCTCTCATGGAGAACGAGGACAGGTGTGGTGTGTATACCAGTGCTGCTATCTCAGATGCCTGGGGAGAAGAAACAATAAATACTAGATAAAGTGCTTTAAGGGTTAAGAACTTCAAGGGGATAGCCTGCACAGTCTCAAAGAAGAGATAATAAGGAGCCTGTAACACTAGATCCAGCCTCTATGTAAAGATAATCTACTCGATGGGGGCTTAATCCTAGCAAGGGCTCTATAAAGTCTGGGAAAAAAAGGAGGTATAGCATGAACCCTGAATAGTCTAATTGATCCCAAAAGTAGAGTCCCTTTTTATATGTAAATCTCCCACCTCTCTTCAACCTCTTGATCTTTCAGGGTCTAATCAAGGAGTTTCCAAAAAGACATCTGCTCTCAGGAGGAAAAGCCATCCCCTTATTTAAAGCTCTTCTCTCTCACCCAGGGCTTGAAGCTGTGACTCCCCTTGCGTACCTTTAGTTGCAAAAGCTCCTGCTGCTGGCGTGGACATCCTCTGGTGCAGGTGATGGGGTCCCAGTGCTAACAAGAGGAGCTCTGCCCATCACCCCATGGGCTCCAGTGGGCACAGCAGGAAGAGAGGCAAAGCTGAAAGGCAGAAGAGAGCACACAGGATCGCTTCAAGAATTTACTTTTCTGTGCTGAATAAGAGAAAGAGAGCAGTCAGTGGGGCAGAAGTCATTTTAAATGAAGGCCTCATATCTTTACTTTGGCAGCTGGCCAGCTCTCTTGCAGGATGAAGAAGAATTACCTTAGATACCAAGCCGACAAGCTTCTCAGGTGCTGGAAAACAGCGTCATACAGTTTGCTGTCCTCACGGCTTTGGTATTTTGGAGAATGCAAGAGGCAGAAAAGACTGGAGGTGGAGTAGGTGGAGTAGGGCAAAACCCTTAGCAGACAGGAACATTCTCTGAGATAATCTCAATCCAAGAAGTGGCAGCCCACCAAGTTCACACTACCTCCAACAACTGAGATCATTGGCAGAGAAGCAACAAGGTTGTGGCTGGTGGTATTGATGCCACCTCTCCAACTTGCTCCACTGGGAAGAAACATGGCCACATGGGTCACAGGATGCACAGGCAGCAACACATCACGTGGAGCTTTTCAGATACAGCAGCCTCTTGGCGAGGAGCGGGTGTGGAGGAGATTTTTCCCCCATCTAACACAAACACCACAGACACCAGTGGGAATGCTTTAGAGATTCTCAGGTCCCTCCATGTAAGCTACCCTCTTGGAAGGCTGCTGTCCTGGACTTGTTGTTGGCCACAAATCCTTTCTCCTCCTGAGGAAAAAGGAGGTCTCAGACAGCTGTTTGCTGTGGGGTGCCAGGAAGGGCAGCTGAAGCAGCTGAGAAGGGTTCCTCTCTACAGGATCACCATTTCAATGGCTTCTTCTTGGCTTTTTCTCACTAGCCAGCTGTTTTTGCTTCCTTCTTTATGCTGGAGGAAGAGGTAAGGTTGGGGAAGTGAGAAGCTCCAGAGGTATATCTGAAAGCCAGACTGAGAACCAGTCCCCTTCTGTGCCCACCGTCTGCATAGCAAAAGAGACAAAATAAGCAGAGGTAAAGTTAGCACATTCCACACACCACAGCCTGATCTAAAGCTCATCAAAGATCTCTGATACTAATTAGACTTCTGCCTTGCTTCTTCTAACAGCTTTGATGGCAAAGAGAAGGAAAACTGTCTAGCGAGAGATTGACTTGACCCATTCTGTGAAAACAGAAGAAGGGAACAGCAAAAGCAGATGTGATTGACCAAATGGCCTCTGCTTGTTCTGCAGAGGTTTCACAACATATCTCTATTACTTGTATTCTAGATATATGTGCTTTTCTTACAAATTGCATTATTACTGTATATTTTCTTGTCTGAAAAATTTCCTTCAGTCAGATGAAAATAAAATCAATGCTCTAGCTGATGCTTGGAATGATGTGGCCCCAACACAAAAACACACACATCTGTTGTCAGAACTTTTCTGCCTTTCTTTTTCTTTCTTTTAATACAAGTCTGGAATCCACTGAGTGTTCTTCAAGTCTAAGCTCCAAACATTTCAAACAGCACAAAAGGTATGACAAGATGAAAGAAAATGTCCACAAATAGACAGCTAGACAACTAGTTAGCAGCTGTCTGCTTTTCTTCAGTTTTTTTTTTTTCCTGCAGGGAAAAAAAAAAAAAAAAAGGCACTTTATTTTTCATTCTTGAAGGAGCTGACTGCAGATTCTTTTGTGCTGGCAAGAATCCAACCCTGTTTAGCACTGGAAGAGAGGGAGGAGGTGAACTCCTTATGATGCCATGTGTAACCTTGAACCTGGGAGTGAATTGTCTAACACAGTATGCGTATAGTTGCAACAGTTTAAATAGCATTGCTCATTTTCCATCTTTTGTATTGTACAGATTGTATAATGAGGTTTTGGTGATCTATCAAGTCAGGACGTTTGTGAAGAAAAAGGAGCCAAAAAGAGCAGATTTTGATTAAAAATGTGCATGGACTTCCGGGACCTGGTTTAAATGTTTCAGATGTTGAACAAGCATGGAGGCTGCAGTTGAAGTTATTTATCTTCTCCCCAGACAAATGTGACTGGGGGGAGGGGTAGTAATGCTTAAATCCACTATTTTAATTACTACTGCTTCTTGCAATTGTTTTTTTTCTGTCATTTATGGTCTCCTTCTCCCTCTAAACAGAAGACCAGCAGACAACATGGACTTCTGTCTAACTTGCAGATGAAATTTGGAAACCTGAGCATCCAACACAAATATGAAACACAAGCTGCAGTTGGATTCTTCTCCAAATCTTCACTGTTCACACACAGAATTCACACTCCCTTAGTAAGGCTTAGTGTGAGGCTGAAAAATCTTTCCCTCCTCACCTCCTTCTGGATCTCT
Source organism: Anser brachyrhynchus (assembly GCF_964034855.1). NCBI lineage: Eukaryota > Metazoa > Chordata > Aves > Anseriformes > Anatidae > Anser > Anser brachyrhynchus. The sequence continues at coordinate 46,612,982 of NC_137697.1, forward strand.
TTGTGTGTACATGAATAAGTGTGTGTGTATGTGTGTATGTGCATGCACAGGAGTCAGCATGCCAGGCAGCATTCCAGAGTAGATGGTAATTCCTCCTTCCTCCTTCTATTTGCACATTTAGCATGAGTTGCATTCCTCCAGTACCTGCTGAAAGGGTGAAGAGATCCTATCCAAGGCTGGGCTACAGAAGATGGATGGGAAGAACCTCCTTTGTCTGGATTGATCATACACAACTTGACAGGACAGAGTTTCCATCCTGTTGAAATAAACTTGTATAATAACTCTTAACTCTGAAGCTCTTCCCATTGACAGCTTCCAAGCAATGTTGGTACTTTTTCCACTCCCACCCATTATATTACTTGTGGTTTTAGATCATCAGCTTTTCAAAATGGAGCCGTTATTAATGTGTTACTGGAGCACCTATTACGAGTTTAGTAGAAGAAGACACTAACTTCAATTAGCATTTAGATCAGCTTTCATACAAACAGGTAAAGAGGTCAGGTTAGCTCCAGATTGGGTGGCTGACACATATATTCCAGGTTCAGCCTTCTCCGAACAGTATTTGGGGCATCACTAGCTAGAGAGTCCATACTATTCGGCAACTCACTTGAACTGTGGGACATATTTTTCCAAGCATGGATAAGCCTAAGTCCTAAACTAGGGCTGCAGACAGTAGTATGGGTTTACACTTCCACCATCCCAGTTGTCATATCTAGCACTGAGGTTACTTGTAATTTAAACAATAGCTTTTCTTGCCTGGCTACAGATCTTGTGTTTAACCGTTTTACCTCCTTGAGCCAAAAAGCTGTTGGGATTTTACTCAAGTGGTCATGTACAAACTTCATCTCTTTTAACAACTGTAAAAAGTAATGATCATATTCTGGTTACGGCTATTACTCTCAAGATTGAACCATGGAAAAACTCAAAAGGCCAGGTCTTAAAGAGTGGTAAACTACTGCAATTAAGTTAAAAGGCACTATATGGCTATGCCTTGGCACCTCACCCTTTCTTGGAAATACCAACACCAAAAGCTTTTGGAATCAGTGAGGATTTCCTAGTACAGAAAAGGCACCGTTAAGCACAAGCCCCATTTGAGCTTGTCAATATACCTCTGCAAATATCCACATGCTCTGAAAGCTCCTGAGGCTTCTGCTCTCAGCCAAAACCCTCAGGGGACACAAAAAAAGGCATACAAACAGAAGCAAAAGGTCTGTTTTTCAATTGCTTAATGCAGTGCATGAACTAGGGGTCATAAAGACAAGGAGGTCTTATTTCCAAGGGAGATCATGAGTGCAAGGGAAAGTCTGTTACAGAAGTAGGGCTCACAAGCACAAAAGGGGCTACAGGTGGGATCATCAGCAAAAAAACTGGCTCAGTCCCTTGCCTTTTTACCCATGTAAGAGGTATGGCCTGGTGGGACATCACTCTAACCCTGTCTAAGCATGAGTGACTGGATTAGCTGTGGAGGACTGGGGAGCCAGACCATGAGCTAGCAGAAGGTTAAAAGGACTGCACAAATAAAAAGTCTCTTTCAACACAGCGAATGTCACAGTTCAAGGCCAAAAGCTTCCCTCTGTTGTTCTGGAACTAATTTTAAACATGAACCAGAGGCCTAACATGGAGAGGTTACTTTCAATAACCCCTCCTGAGTGTACTTTGTTTAACTGGATGTTTAACTGGATGATACAAGAATGAATTCATAAATAAATGAGGGAAGAAGTCCATTGCTTTCTTTTTTTCTCAACAAGGAAGGAACAAAGGGAAAAGGAGACTGAACAGATACTAAAGGGGAAGAAAAGAAACAGATGGGCAATAAGCAAAAGAGAAAGAAAGCATGTGAACATGCAAACAATAAAAAGCACATTCCCCCAAATCAGTGGCTTGCCATAAGGAGGACTTCTCCCCTGCACATTGTCTCCACCATTAGCAGCAGATGATTCAGGACCCAGCACTGGGGGAGCTCGGTGTGTAAGTGCAAGCCTTGGGAAGTCGATCTCCCCACTGCAATTCAGCCAGACTGCAGCCAGACCCCCATAGGGAGGACTGAGACCAATGTAATTCACTCAGTATAACAGGACCTTCCTTTGTGCAATCTTTAAACTCCCAGAGCAGAGCAAAATCTCAGCAACTTCAGGCCACCAAAACATTTGCTTTATAGTAGTGCCCTTTTCAATTCTGTCATCATTGACACATGGTAAACAAGAGATTCAAAATCTCAGGCCTGGATCTGCAACAGATGTTTGCTATCTATTTCCTGTGTAGACACATAGCTCACACTGATATCAAGAAGTGAGGAGCTCAAATACCTCTGTGGAGCAAAACCTTGGAGTGCAAGACAAATATGTGGGAAGGAAAAAGGCACAGAGAAAGCTGCTTCACAGCCTCCAGGCAGCTCTAAATTAGATGAGGGCACTGGTCCAACACTGAGCCAGCCCTTTGGAGATGCTTCAGCAGCCCACATCTGTGCTAAGGAGCCTCACTGAGGATGTCCACAAAGAGCTCTTAAGCAAAGACCCAGTGCTCAAGCAAAACACACGTTGCTGCACAGCGTCAGGAGACAAGATTTGAAATTTTCCCACTTTTTTTCTGACTGGGCTTTTCATAGAGGCATTGCAAAGAGGCCTGTTAGGCATAGAAGGCTCAGTGCTTTGTGTAGGCATGGGGAAAGACGGAAACAATATTTTAAAAGTCATGCCTTCATATTGAAATTGAAGTTAAATTATAGAAAGTAGTTCTCCTGAATGGAGCCAGAAGAGCTCAGGAGATCCCTTCCCTACAAATTCTGGATGTCAAAGGATTCCTTAGATAGATTTAGGCGGGGTTGTTAAATAGACAGTTAAATGTACAGCTGAGCTTTGTTGATAAACTACAGGGTCTGAAGTATGTGCTACTTGTTTGGCAAATTACTGTAGATAAATTATGTCATATATGTTCAAAACAAATACAGGTACTTTCAGTAGCAGTGATATGTAAGTAACAAATTAAATTCAAAGAGGAAAAACATGTTCATTTTAATCACCCGTATCGTGTGAGTTTTTCTTCCCGTTTGTACAGTAATGCAGAATAACAGGCAATTGCCATATCCCCCAGCTGATAGTTAAACTGCCCAGGATCCCAGGATTATAAACTCCCCATTTTCTCTGACCTCTTTCACAGATGCATCTTTGTACACAGTGACAACTGCATCAGTGCCATTACCTTTGGATGGAATAGCCTGCAAAGTGAAAGCATCGGTAGCCAAGAGCAACATAATCAGCTGTTCACGTTACTTATAGAATATATGGTTTTTGTCTGTAGAAAAATTATAGAGGTGGACAGGGCTGACTAATGAAAGTGCAGAGGAAACATGTGTACAAGGCATTTGCCTCAGGTTGAGGAAGTATAGCATTATCTGAATCATACTGCACTCAGAAATCTTCCCTCTCTGCTATTTGGTGTCCTTCAAGAAATGAATCCCACCCACAAGGCATTAAATGGACTTTTGCAAGGGGCTTCATTAACTGAGGTTTCAAGACACCTAAAATACTTAGGTGCAGGCCCAGATAAGTGAAGGGATTAAATTATACTTTACTTTACTAAGCTATCTTTTACCCAAGTATGTTCCCAAGTAAACTATCTTTTACCCAAACCATCTTTTTACCCAGGTATAAATTGCAATGGATGCAAACTGCAAACTGTACTGCTTTGGAAGGAAGGAAAAAAAAAAAAAAAAAGGGAGGTAATCATGACAAATTATACTTTTTCCAAGTTATCATCATCTTGCTCTGTCTCTGTCAAATTGTTCCTCAAACACAGCAGTCTGCAAAGCCACCTGATTCCTCTTCTTGTTTCTTTTTTTTTTTTTTCCTCCCTTTGTACTATTTATACCCCTTGGATAAAATGTGCACTTTTGCATATCTCAGCCATTTCAAGGGCTGAGATGATGAACTGCACTGTTTAGTCCTTTCCATCACAGTGTCACCACTGGTCATGTCCCTGATTATCTTTAAGGACAATGCATTCAATAATCGCTTCAATCCAAATCTGTCTATAATTATGATCGAGGATGATATGCTAAGTTATATATGTGAAGGAATGGTTCATTTTTCAAGCCTACACGTTGTTTTCCAAATTCTTTGTAGCTGCAACATAACCTTGGTCTGCAACTTCACCAAAGAGTGAATGTGACTTTTCACTAAACAGATTTCAGGTCTCTTTAAAAGGAAAATGAGAGAGAGACAGAGATGGAGGGGGAGAGGGAGGGGGAGGAGGGAGGGGAGTGAGGGAAGAGGAATGAAAGAAGGAAAGAAGGAAAAGAGAAGAAAGAGAGAAAGAGAGAAGAGAGAGAAAGAGAGAAAGAGAGAAAGAGAAAGAGAGAGAAAGAGAGAAAGAGAGAGAGAGAAAAAGAGAGAGAGAGAGAGAGAGAAAGAAAGAAAGAAAGAAAGAAAGAAAGAAAGAAAGAAAGAAAGAAAGAAAGAAAGAAAGAAAAGAAAGAAAGAAAGAAAGAAAGAAAGAAAGAAAGAAAGAAAGAAAGAGGAAAGAAAGAGAGAGAAAGAGAGAAAGAGAGAGAGAGAAAGAGAGAAAGAAAGAAAGAGAGAAAGAGAGACAGAAAGAGAGAAAGAGAGAAAGAGAGAAAGAGAGAAAGAGAGAGAGAAAGAAAGAAAGAAAGAAAGAAAAAAGAAAAAAGAAAAAAGAAAAAAGAAAAAAGAAAAAAGAAAAAAGAAAAAAGAAAAGAAGAAAAAAGAAAAAAGAAAAAAGAAAAAAGAAAAGAAGAAAAAAGAAAAAAGAAAAAAGAAAAGAAGAAAAAAGAAAAAAGTAAAAAGAAAAAAGAAAAAAGAAAAAAGAAAAAAGAAAAGAAGAAAAAAGAAAAAAGAAAAGAAGAAAAAAGAAAAGAAGAAAAAAGAAAAAAGAAAAAAGAAAAAAGAAAAAAGAAAAAAGAAAAAAGAAAAAAGAAAAAAGAAAAAAGAAAAAAGAAAAGAAGAAAAAAGAAAAAAGAAAAAAGAAAAAAGAAAAAAGAAAGAAAAAGGAAAGAAAGGAAAGAGAAAGGAAAGTGAAAGAAAAAAGAAAAAAAAAGAAAAAAGAAAGAAAGAGAGGAAAGAGAGAGAGAGAAAGAAAGAAAAAGAAAGAAAGAAAGGAAGAAAGGAAGAAAGGAAGAAAGGAAGAAAGGAAGAAAGGAAGAAAGGAAGAAAGAAAGAGAGAAAGAGAGAAAAGAAGAAAGGAAGAAAGGAAGGAAGGAAGGAAGGAAGAAAGGAAAAGAAAAAAAGAAAACAGAAAAAAGAGAAAGGAAAGAGAAAGAGAAAGAAAAAAGAAAGAAAAAAGAAAGAAACAGAGAAAGAGAGGAAAGAGAGAGAAAGAAAGAAAGAGAAAGAGAAAAAGAAAGAAAGAAAGAAAGAAAGAAAGAAAGAAAGAAAGAAAGAAAGAAAGAAAGAAAGAAAGAAAGAAAGAAAGAAAGAAAGAAAGAAAGAAAGAAAGAAAGAAAGAAAGAAAGAAAGAAAGAAAGAAAGAAAGAAAGAAAAAGAAAGAAAGAAAGAAAGAGTAAAAGATGGAAGGAAGCAAGGAAGGAAGGAAGGAAGGAAGGAAGGAAGAAAACAAAAAAAAAAAGAAAGAAAGAGCAAGAAAATAAAAAAGAAAGAAAAGAACATGCCACCCCCCCCCCCCAACACACACTCAAGCTATATTTCATTTTTACCATTTAGGGCCTGTTGTCTTTCTCTGGTGTAATACAAATCCTGTTCCCTGTAAAGCACACTCAATATCTGATGTGGAATTGTGGGTGGTGAAAGAAAAGGATATATTTGTTCTGAAAAGGAAAGTCCTGCTTCTGTAAGTTAATTCCATGCTCAGGACTCCTTCGATGCTTTAGGAAGGAAGGCAGAGCTCTGTTATTGTCTGCTTGGACCTTTAAAATTTCTCTTCTCCTAGCCTCTGCTGGGAGCAATTTCACTGCAATTACTGAAACGAAGCCCCTGAATTCCACTCTAGCTATTCACATGACCCTCGGTGCTTTGGGCTTGATTTTCCTCCAGTTTTCTCCACAACAGGAATGGTCGTGAGGAAATTTTCCTCAGTCAGTGGCTTCAGGTTTCTATTAAAAACTTTTGCTACTTACAACACTTCTCAAAACCTTTAAAAAACAAACCTTACATTGGAATTATTCAATCAAACAGTATTAAAAGCACAGATTATGCTTTAGAAACCACTTACAAAGAAGGTTTTTACAGATCAGTGAGGACGCTAGTGAGGAGGGGCCCCTGATATGAATGGAAACGTTTGTTTCAATTCTCATTTATCTCAAGGCCTGGGTGCTTTCTGGACAGTGAAACATTCTTCTCCTCCATGTGCTTGGAAAAGTGAGGATCGAGTTGCGAGAGAGTGCCCTTGAATGCTCAAGTAAGGAATTTGCTAAGTGGCCTTCTCAGCCAACACAACTACCATGCAACCATGGCTTCTTAATTCCCTGTGCCTTTGGCAGCAGGATTACCCGTCCTTTCTTATCGCAAGGCATCACAGGCAGCAAAGCCCCAGCAACTATACCCCGCCACAAAACTGGGGCGTTTTCTTACATCAAAATGTTTGCAGTTTCTCCACAGCCTGAAGTTTTAACCAAGCCTTGGTAAACATACAAACCACAGTTTTGTAAAGGTCCTCAGGATCTTATTTTTTTTCATGGGTTGCTCTGGGGTCTCTGTCAGTTTGTGTGTGTGTGTGTGTGTGCGTGCGTGCGTATGCGTGCAGGGCTGCACCAGCCTGCCTGGATTCCACATGCCCATGCCATGTAAGTGGTAATTAGAGAATAACAAGCTGCTGGCATCACTAAGGTCAGCAGTAATAATGGTATGAAATCCACCCATATTTAAGGACAATGTGAGAAAACATGGGAGTGTTGATTTTCTCAAATAGAAGCATTAAATGGTTTAAACCTACTTTTGCCTAAGCAATGTGTTCAGTGGAAAAGTGGGGTTCTGTTGGGTCCCTACTAAAATCAAGCTCAGAGCGAAACTCTTTAACAGAAGTGGAACACAGTCCTTGCTGAAACAGTGGTACAGCTACACCAGAAACAAAAGTTGCTGCCTTGGCCTCAAAACTAGCTTTCTTTCATTGATGGCAGTAGAAGTTTGGCCAGAGTAGAGCACAGAGTTTGTCCCTTAACTTGCAGAGCTAACTTCAAGCTTTCCTTCTTCCTGCCATCCAAAGCTTCTCAGGATTAGTCAGGACTGATATTGATGTATGAACATCTTAAAAGGACTGTACATAGCTCCCAGGCTGAAGACTAAACATTGCTGCATAAAACAGAATTTGGCAGTGATTCTATAGGATGAACCTAATCAGAGCAGACAGATTACAATACATGGTAAAGGCACGGCGTCAAAAAGAAAAAAGGACTTGCTCTGCAGCATTGCATAATATATTCTGGAGAAGCTAGAAAACCTTTCAGAGCAGCTGGGACAGAGGGAAATGAACCATTTGTTCCCCTGTGAAATAAACAAAAGAAGGAAATGCTCCAATCTGTCTCCAAACTAGGAAAGGAATGGTGGTGAAAGAAGTGACCAGAGACTGAACCAAAAGAAGTGGGAGCTTTTCACATTGTCCAGTTCCTGACAGTAGCTGTATTTGAAGTGCAAGGAGGATCACTGTGTGATCCTGAGAGCAGGCACATATCACCTCATCCTCTAGTCAGTCCTGCTGAGCTGCAGACCTTTGCAAGGGAATGCAGCCTTTGGCAGACATCACTGGATGCCTGCAGTAGAGCACCAGACAATAGAGCTGCTCTATTTTTGAGTCCTGGTATGCTGCCTGATAAAGGGGAAATCAAAGCAACTCCATATTGCTCCAAATCATCTGCACTGCATGGTATATGACCAAGAAAGGTTCTCCTTCCAGACACTTGTGATGAGTTTCCAAGAGGAAGGTCATTTTCAGTAAAGAAATCCACGCTACCAAATTCAGGCAAAGAGTGGAAAGACCTTAGATTCAGAAGAAGGATAGAGCTTCGTTTGGTATTCACTCCATGCAGACAGTCATTCCTTCCTTGCTTTTTATTTATTTATTTGTTTATTCATTTGGTCACTAAACTTCACTTGTTGGATTTTGTTTTTAGATGACAACCAACTCAAGAAGTAGCGCACACACAAAACTCACTCCTGCTATCTGCTTTATGACAGTGTAAGCTCTCCACATCATCACTCTCCTTTTAAGGCTTAAAGTTAGGAATTGTCCTGATGTTTTGATTCACATAGGAAAACTATTAACTTGAATTTGAGATTACGAGTTGAAGCCAAGCACCCATTTTGCCTAGACTTGTTGCCTTTATAATGGACCTCTCAAGATTTCCCATTTAAAGTCAGACAGAGATGCCAGCACTCTTTCCTCTTCCAAGCAGAACCCAAACAAGGTTCTTGTTTAAGTAATATGGCCATGACTCAGTCTGCAACTGTGACCACACTGCCTTTCTGTGAACACCTTATTAAATGCTTGGGAGATTAATTGCTCAGTGTTTTAAACATCCATACATATCACATGCACATCTAGTGAATTGACACAAATGGACAATGTTCACAACTTACCCATGTATTCTGATTCACATTTCTTCAGTATACCTCTCAGTCTAGACAAAAAAAACTTCACTTCCTAAGACAAGCAGCTGAATTACAGATCCCCAGAGGGACACATCTGGAGCACTTGTGAGTGCAATCAGATCATGTAATAACACTTGCAAATAGACAGAACTCTAGCTAAGCTTTTCTCTGCACAGTTTTCCTTGCTGGAAGGCTGCTTCAGAGCCTCCTTCTTCTGGTTGTTAAGGATCTCCACTGAATTTCCAGAAGAAAAAAAAAAAGTGTCTCTACAAAAATCTTGTAATCATTTCTTCTTATCAAAGGCTCTGCTCTTTACTAAAAAAATTCTCCCTCAACTCTTCAAACCCACCCTAGTATATCTTATTGTATTTATATAGTATAGTATATTTATAACACAACACCTATGTTCCCTCTTATTTACCATCCTGTTAAGCTGAGCAGATCTAGCATCCAAAGTTTCTGTTCTACAGACAAACTGCATCTCCAGAGCTGTACACAGCTTCCTATAGATGTTTTCTCTCCATTACCTGTCTCTACAACAATGAATTGCTGAAATACATCTCCTTATGAACCCTAAAGCACACCTGAAGACACTCTTTAGTCTTTGGCTTTCCTGTAGAAGTTTACTGAATTGGGGATTGAATTTTACAGGTTCTTGTAAAAAAAAAAAAAAAAAAAAAAAAACAAGGGAGAAGGTAAACACATTTCAGTGGCTGGGAAAATCAGACCCCTCTTGACCTTTCTTCTTCAGGCTGAGCATAAGGACCATTCTGCTTGCCTAAATTCCCATATTTTCCCTCCTTTCACAAGGAAATAGTGGAGTTCAGGCAGCTGAGAGAGGCATTTGAAGGAGGAACAATCAGAAGGTTTCATGTTGCAGCAGCTTCCTGAGTGAGAGAAGACAGGCATGGGAAATAACAACTGCTCCAATGTCAGGGCTGAAGAGATTTCTATTTCCAATTTAAATGTAATTTTAAGAGCTCTTTGTAGCAGCAAGAGTTCACTGCAAGAACCTGGAGGCTTAGTACACAAACCATGCAGTCCACAGGGAGGTTCCCATCAGTTTCAGGGTGGTGTGCCTTATGAACATACACTCTATTGCTGCAAATGGGAGTGAGGGAGCATGTTAGCAATGCTGGTGTTCTGCAATATTTATAGGGTCTTTCTTCCTACACCATTCAGTTCTTTCACTTGGCTGTTTGGGCATTTCCAAGAGCTGCTCATCTGCAGTTTGTTATTCTTGGTATCCTTCAGGGAGAGCAAGAGAGAAATCGTCAAGCAGATCTTAGAAATAAGGGATGAAGGAGAAATCTGTATTGTTGGTTTAACAGTGCTAGGTTGATTCGTAATAAAGAAATGGCTGAGCACTAAAATAACAGATTATCCACATATGCAGTACACTACTATTTGACACATCGTAATTCCTGTAGCCCTCTGAAGGTAAATATGTGTTCATCAAATTTCCCTACACAATGTTTACAAATCCTCTGTGGTGTTTTTCACAGTGATTAATTGGGTTGAATAATCAGATGGACTAAAAAGGAGAGGGTTTTTATTCTGGAAGGACAACTCATTGGTCGAAAAGAAGGAGAAGATTAAACACTGTGCAGGCTTTTCAACTTCAAATATCAACAAAGTTCTTCTAAATAAATTCAGCAGTAGAAAAGAAAGACAGGCAGTTCTGAGAAAATGCTCACTCTGAAGTGCTGGAAAGGAATCCAGTCTGGAGAGTGAAGAATTCTCCAAACCTAGAGATGGTAAAAATTGTGACTCAAGCCCTGTCCCACTTTTGTCCATATACAGTAGCATTCACTCAATTTCCATAAAATATCAAGTAACTGAAGCAACATTCACAGCACATACCTCCAAACTACTTAAAGCACAGCAGGATTTCTGAGCTCTAAATCTAGTAGATATGAACTCTAAAAGTAGATGTGGCATTCCTCCACTGTATCAATGCTCTGGGTAGTCCAGGACTGCAACCAGCAAACGCTCAGAAAATATGTACAAATAGGAAATGCCATATCTGTTTTGACTCTTGGCATTAGAGCCGCAAAATCCAGATATGTGGAAGCAATGCATGAGGTTGTGTTTCAGTGTCTTTGCAGCTGTATGTAAACCCAGGTTTTCTCAGAAGAGCCACCCAAGGGGATAACTCACTTTTTCTTCAAACATTTTTTCTGTGTTTTTATTACTAAAGGGGAAGTGCTGCAGGACTTATTTAGGGAGTGATAGTGGATGACAGATTAAATATGAGCTCACAGTGAGAGACTGTAGCACAAAGAGGCAAATACCATACTGGGATGTGGAGCAGAATTACTTGCAGGACTACAGAGGTAATAATTCCTCTGCACACAGCCCTGGTGAGGCCCCCCTTGGAAAATTGTGATCAGTTTTGGGCAACTCAATATAAAGAGGATGGCAATAAAATAGAGTGAATACAAAGAACAGCGTTAAAGATAAGTATGTTGGAAGGTATGATGTATGAGTAAAAGGTAAGGGAACCTAACTCACTATACATAGTTGAAAGATGGTGAAAAAGAAAGGGCAAGTGGAGTAAGGACACGACAATGCCACAGTCTTCCTAACGGGGTGGGAAACTTGGCTGCATTTGATGATATATTTCAGAGATAATGAGCAAAAAATGGTGGTCTTCATGGAAAATTTCAAAGGAGATTTTAAGAATTCCCCTGCTTTTCCTCATCATATAGATATATTTCAGTTCTAGAAGGAAAGTAATTCACTAGAGGGGGAATAAAAATAAAAAGGAACATTTTGGAAATTAAAATGGAATTTCCTTTGGGGGAAAAAAAACAAAAACAAAACCACACACACACACAACAACAGCAACAACAAAAACCAGAATACATACACATGTATGTTCTCACACACATATAGACATTCTCTCCAAGAAAATTTATTAATTATCCATTATATGCAAGCTCTAATCAAAGGTTCATGTTCACACTTCCATCTATTCTTAAAAAATTACATTTTCCTAGAGAACTTTACCGCGCTCTGTCCCACTGTTCATGCAATCACACCTCCTCAGCAGAAAGGTGTCCGTCATCATAAAGTGGCAGCACCGTGCTTGCACTGACTTCCTTCTGGATGAGCTGGATGATCTCCATCTGGACTGGTGGTCAGAGAAGAGCAGCTGGCATTGCTCCAAAATAAGAAGAGCTCTTAGATTTCAAATTGCTGAAGCCTAGACTTGCTTGGGTATCTCCAAGCACTCAGACAAATGTGATTAATAACAAGGTGGCTGAGCCAGGCTGGGGGTGGCGGTAGCAGCTGGAGCCAAAATAAGAGGAAGACTGTCAAAATCAGCAATGTATAGTTCAGACAAAACTAGTCTGAAGCTGAAGGAAAGGGAGGGGGGAATAAGAGGGAAGGGGTAGGCAACAAAAATGCTCTTTTGCATTGTTAATTCCTACTGATAGCTTAGCATCAGCTCAGTTGCACACCTGTAATTAATACATTAAAATGTCTTCTGCAGACAGTCAATTTTATGGTGTTGTTTGCACTATCCTTCCACCAGCCTGTCTGTTTCCTGGCAATTTGTGACTTTTCTTCAACTTTTTAATAACATTCCTGGGGAAAAAAGAAAAAAAAAGGAAAAAAAAGAAAAAAGAAAAAAGTAAAAAAAGAAAAAAGAAAGAAGAAAAAAGAAAAAAGAAAAAAGAAAAAAGAAAAAAGAAAAAAGAAAAAAGAAAAAAGAAAGAAGAAAAAAGAAAAAAAAAAGAAAAAAGAAAAAGAAAAAAGAAAAAAGAAAGAAAAAAGAAAAAAGAAAAAAGAAAGGAAAGAGAAGGGAAAGAGAAAGGAAAGAGAAAGAAAAAAGAAAGAAAAAAAGAAAAAAGAGAGAAAGAGAGAAAGAAAGAGAGAGGGAAAGAAAGAGAAAGAAAGAGAGAAAGAGAAAGAAAGAGAGAAAGAAAGAGAGAGAGAGAAAGAAAGAAAGAAAGAAAGAAAGAAAGAGAGAGAAAGAGAGAAAGAGAGAGAGAGAGAGAGAGAAAGAAAGAAAGAAAGAAAAAGAAAAAGAAAAAGAAAAAGAAAAAGAAAAAGAAAAAGAAAAAGAAAAAGAAAAAGAAAAAGAAAAAGAAAAAGAAAAAAAAAGAAAAAGAAAAAGAAAAAGAAAAAGAAAAAGAAAAAGAAAAAGAAAAAGAAAAAGAAAAAGAAAAAGAAAAAGAAAAAGAAAAAGAAAAAGAAAAAGAAAAAGAAAAAGAAAAAGAAAAAGAAAAAGAAAAAGAAAAAGAAAAAGAAAAAGAAAAAGAAAAAGAAAAAGAAAAAGAAAAAGAAAAAGAAAAAGAAAAGAAAAAGAAAAAGAAAAAGAAAAAGAGAAAGAAAGAGAGAAAGAGAGAAAGAAAGAGAGAAAGAGAGAAAGAGAGAAAGAGAAAAAGAGGAAGAGAGAGAGGAAGAGAGAAAGAGAGAAAGAGAGAAAGAGAGAGAGAAAGAGAGAAAGAGAGAAAGAAAGAGAGAAAGAGAGAGAGAGAGAGAAAGAAAGAAAGAAAGAAAGAAAGAAAGAAAGAAAGAAAGAAAGAAAGAAAGAAAGAAAGAAAGAAAGAAAGAAAGAAAAGAAAGAAAGAAAAGAAAGAAAGAGAAAGAAATGAGAAGAAGTCATCAGAACCCACTGAACTGTTTAACCAATTTCTTCCTTTCTCTCTCACTCCTTTACTTTTTCCAGGACAACTAGCAGAGCTGGAGCCTCTCACTTTGACTCAATATCTTCCTTCTTCCAACTATTCTGCATTTGACTGGCAGAATATCCTGCTTATAAATCTTCCACAAAAATTGGTGCTTGCTTTTCAAACCTTCAACTCCAAAAAAGAGTCAGCCTTTCAATTTATTAGACTTCATTTATTTTCACTGCATATTCCTCTGAGTTATCCTGTACATCTTTCTTATTCTGCTTCTCTCTTTTTTGTTCATGAAAATGCTTGCTATTGTTGTAGTTAAACACATATTCATCTCTAAAACACTCTTCTCACTCCTTTTTTCTCTGCTTTGTTGCATAACTCTTACAGTAGAAGTTGGGTCCAAACCATTGGCATTTACTTTGTTATTTTAGGGTGGGGAAGATGGCAAAAGACAGACACTGTCATCTCTTTTAAATTAATTGTCTGAAACTGGTCAAGCCAATAGAATACATTCACCATACGGTGAGCTACAATTAACCAGGAGCCTGACACATGTGAACTATGCAAGCACTGGGAACCCTAGAGCAAAATCTCAAGCTGTTACAGCACTATGAGCTGTGTGCCAATATCCCAACATCAGCTGTCATCTACAATACTGGTGTCTTGACTTTCACAGGGGCTATTCAGCAGTTTAAGAATCGTGGGCACCTTACCACTGCTGAGAGAAATAGAGCAATGGTTTCACAGCAGGATAAGTCCCAGAGTGTTCCTTGTGAAATTACATACTTTTAAACTGAAAAAAATATATAATTTGGAGGTGAATGTGTTTTTCTGCAATAGTTAGTGTTACTTTTATTTATCATAAAGGACTAAGGCTGAAAGAAAATGTTGCCACTCTTAAATGTTGTGTAAGGGAACTACAGCAGATTCACTTGCAGGATGGAAGCTCTGTGTAGGATACATGTCATTTCCATGGGAATTCTCACATCTTTACAGTGTCATCTTATGAAAAGGAGAGCTGCCAATGCTGAGTCAAAAACAAAGAGCTGTAAGAGAGTTTTTGTCTGCATCCACATAGATGAGAAACACTGAAACACTTCCCTTTGCATAGGGAAGTCCCTTTCTGTTTACATAACAGAAAATCCACATCAGCGGTCTTACCAGTGTTGAGATTCTCTAAGCCTGTAAAAAGCTTTATCCTAAAAAGATATGAGTCTCCATCTGTACTTTGAATCCTATTGTCACTTCTTCTACAGATGTAAA